>NC_048596.1:195649297-195949297 GCF_003668045.3 Cricetulus griseus | reverse complement strand
AGTGAAGACAGAAGGACCTAAGCTGAGGGGGAGGGGCAGGAATGGAACTAGAGAACTTAGAAGGAGCCTTGAGGATTGTGGGATGGTGGGAGTGATGATGGCACAGTCATCAGAGGTTGGTGGGAGGAAGGTGATGACACATTCTGTTTAGAAGATGCAGAGTATCGTCAGCCAGTGACACACTGCCAGAATTTCCCCCTTAGCTCTACTTAGAGAGCTCTGGTCCCACACAGAACTTCACACACTGCCAGTGTCAGATTTGAAATGTGTGACTCCTATTGACCTACCCACCCTGCCACCAAGATGCAATATGCTGTGTTCCCTCTTTCTATCAATTTTTCATCCCACTATTACACCAGTAATTTCTCAAAATTTAAATGTCAAGGCCCCACAGCATTTTGGGCAGCAGAAGCTGAGGTGAACAACTGCCAAGGTCAGAACTGATCCAAGGCATTTTCAGAGGCCTTGGTGACCGGCAAAAGGAACACCAGTTCTGTGTCCTTGTCCTTGCTTAGGGGAAGAATTGGTAAGGTCCAGTGTGGGGCTGGGGCTGGGGCCTCAAAAGTGTTAAGGTTTCCAGTCTCGGGAACTCAACTTTCTCTTCTCAAGGGATGTGGTTATCATTCCTAAGGCTGCTGTGTCTGGGGTATTCTGGTGTTCTCTTTGTCCACATTGTCTGACTTAGCTCTCTGCTGACCTTGACTTTCCCCCCCTACAAATGGTCTATAAGATGCTGTACTTGATAAATTTGCTTGGCATAGCAATCTCCTGCTCCCAGCTTTGTCTTTTTTATTTCTCATCCCTCAGCACTTTACCATTCAGGACCCTATTCCTGTGGATTTGGGTCACGTGAAGGATTAAACAATATCCAACAATACATATTTTCCTTTAGCCCAGCTTCCATCTATGTCTGCTGGCAACTTTATTTTGTGTGCATTGGTGCTTTGCCTGTATGTATGCCTGAGTGAGGGTGTCATATCTCCTGGAACCGGAGTCATAGATAGTTGTGAGCTGCCATGTGGGTGCTGGGAATTGAACCTGGGATCTCTGGAAGAGCAGCCAGTACTCTTACCTGCTGAGCCATCTCTCCAGCCCCACCACTGGCAACTTTTAGAAGTGTGTTGTGAGAGTTACCTTCCTCCTCTCTGGGACCAAATACCTCCCAGAAACAACTTAGGGAAGGAGGGAGGGGCTTATTGTAACTCACAATTCAGGACACACAGTCCATCAGGGAAGGTCTGATGACACACAGCTCAGCCTGAGGTAACAGAGCCAAGAGACACCATCACAAGGGGTCAACCAGGAAGCAGAGAGCTCTTGCTGGAAGCAGGGACAGGATATAACCCTCAAGGTCACCCCCACCTCTCACCAGGAGCCCATTCCTTTCAGATAGGTCCTACCACCTAAGGGTTCCCCAACCTCCCCAAACAATGCCAGCTGCTGGGGACAAAGTGCTCGACCATATGAGCCTGTGTAGGATATTTCACATCCAAAGCAGGACAGGAAAAGCTGTGGCCTGTGGAAGAGCAGTTGGCCAATTTTGGTGTATTTTTTTTTTTTATTAGTTCCAGGCAAGTTTTGCTTGTTGACAGGTTTGCCAAATAGCAGCTCCTCTTTAAACATCTCCTTTGGCTGGAAGGGGGCCACTCAGATGCTTTCAGACGTTGGCTGGAACACTTTTACATGTGAGAGCTTCAACCATACAGATACCAACTAAAGATCTGGGGACAGACTTCCTTGGGAAGAGACAGGCTGTGTGTGGTGAAGTTCATGGGTGCACATACGCATGCTGGAGTCATGTGGACTAACCTGATAAGCTGAGGAGAGAGAAGAACAGCAGCAAGCTGAGGCTGAGGTGCAGGGTCTCCGCCGCGTTGCAGTCCACTTTGGAGTTCTTGCAAGAGCACACCTGCACCCTGAGGTCTGTGATGTTTGCCATGGGTGGCTTCCCTGAATCTGTCACCATGATGGGCAGGTTGTAGTTCGCTTTGTTCAGATTCTGAAGCAGGCTCACAAGAGCATGGGTGTCTGGAAGACAGGAAATCCTTGTGAGTGAGGAGAAGTCCCCCGCTGGAGGCAGAGTGAGGTTCTGGGGCCTTGGTGTGCACAGAAGTCATTCTGTGCAAATAACTTACAGTCATAGGTGTGTTCAAATGAAATCAACTAACATCAAGTAATACACACTCAGTTCCTCGGTGGCAGTAGCCACATTTCATGTACACAGTGGCAACAGGCTGCATGGGATGGATGACTCGGAGACAATGTCTTCATCATGACAGTTCTGTGGTTTGGCGGTATAACAACAGACTCTATCTAGACTTTCTTAATTAGAAATGTCTATGCTCAATTGTACAATACAGTCTCAACACCCCCCCCCCGCCACCTCCCCATTCTATCACTGGTGCAAAAGTGAACTCTGATGGCATTTACAGCAGGATAAGTTCATCACTGAAGACAAGGCAAACTCAGTTGTTGCTGGGGAAGGATGTGGGTAGGACATAATCAGTCCCACCCACATAATAAATAAAGGGTGCTTCATAATTAGTAAGGCTGGTGATCAATGTTGGGTTATGTTTCCAACTCTACCCACACAGGTGGAAAGGCAGGAAGAAAGGGAGATTGCTTCTGACAGTCATTTTGAGAGAGAGGCACATGGCAATAGTATCAAAGTCAACGATCAAAGCCAAGGTCAGGAAGGTTGAGTCAAAAAGGAGGAGGTCCACAGGAAGCAATGGAGTGCTGGGGGTTTTACAAGCTTCCTGAGATACCGTGGTACTCTTTTCATTAGCCCCTAATGAAAGGAGATAGGCCTTGCAAAGTGCTGCTAAGTGTCAGTGGTAACACAGTTTCCAACTCAGTGAGACAGTGGGGCCAGGAGAGGCCTGGGAAGCAGGAAGCCCCAGCTTGCCAAGGCTGAGACTGGGCTTCTGGACCATGCTCAGCACAAGTCAGTTGCAAAGAAAGAATGCATGGGAGTTGTCTGTTGTGACGAATGCCTGTAATCCCCAGAGAGGCTGAGGGAGGAGGAAGGCTAACTTGGGCTGCACGGTAGGAGCATTTCCTCGAGTTCTCTCAATACCTACTTTGTTTTTATTTATGTGTATGTGTGTGCAGGGGCTGTCAGAGTTCAGAGAGGGGGTCAGATCCCTTGAAGCTGGAGTTGTGAGCCACCTAACATGGGTGCTGCAAAAGGAACTGGGGTCCTCTGCAAGAGCAGGAAGTATTTTTAATCACTGAGCCATTTATCTAGTCTTGTGAGTGTCATCTGTTTATCTATCTACTCCTGTGCTGTTTAAAGCAAAAAAAAAAAAAAAAAAAAAAAAAAAGAACTGGCCTTTAACTAGACACTCTAGTAAAAATGTAGGGAGTGCCGGGCGGTGGTGGCTCACACCTTTAATCCCAGCACTCAGGAGGCAGAGGCAGGTAGATCTCTGTGAGTTTGAAACCAGCCTGGTCTACAGAGCTAGTTCCAGAACAGGCTCCAAAGCTACACAGAGAAACTCTGTCTCGAAACGCCCCCCCCCCAAAAAAAAATATGTAGGGAGCACTGAATGGTCCAGGGAATGTTGGGATCACAGTAGTCACTAGAGTGAGGGCACACCACCTAAGGTGAAGACTAGGGAAAGGAAGGAAACCGAAGGTAGAACAGCCATGCTTGTGCAGGTAAGAAACTGACATTCAGCATTTCTACAGATGGTTTTCTCACCCTGGTCAAAACACTCAACACTACATGCATGCATGCACGCACCAACACACACACACACACACACACACACACACACACGTGTGCACACACACACACCCCATGGGCACCTCTGTGTGGGAGAGGGAGCATCTTGGAGGAGGGAGAACAGAAGTTCGAAGCCAGAAGACCAAAGGTTGGCCGTTTGTAGTTGTTGACTTACTGTTGATTTTGGAGATCTTCCAGACTTTATCAGGGACACTCTGTTTATGAATCTCGAACTTGAAGGGGTCTGTATTGGGGTGAAGGTCCTTATCTGAAGCTCCCAAAATGACCACACTGAGGTTTTTAGCATCATCACAGACTTCAGCCACCGTTGGGTAAATGAATGGAGCGTTGTCATTTACATCCTCCAGGGTTATCAGTAGAGTCCCAGTGCCTGTCGCAGGAGGGTTGCCTGTGGGAAAAGGTGGTATTTGTGAGCCAATGGTATAGCAGGAGGCTGGCCTACCAGGGTGCTTGCTGTTATAGATACTTGGTGCATTCTGTATTCATTGTTTAGTAACAGTTACATCTGGGTTGACAGTAAAAGATGCCACTTTTTTTCAGGACTGTCCTTGAACCTTTGATCCTCCTGCCTCAGCTTCCTGAGTGTTGGAATCACAGGTATGCACGATTAGCCACACATGCAAGGCAAATGCTCTACAACCGAGTACATCTCCACTCAGCCCTTGGCTATTGGAGATAGTGTCTTGCTCTGTAGCTCAGTCTGGCCTCCAAGTGACAATCCTCCTGCCTCACCTTTCTGAGTACTGGGATTATAGATGTGTGTCACCAGACTTGGCTTCCAACGGTCACTTAGAAAAGTTAGAGCCAATTTTCAGACCACAAATTGTAAGCATGTATATTTATTTCCTCTGTTCCCATAAGGATCAGAAATACTTCTTTAATACTGACGGTCTCCAAATGATGGTGGTTTGACAATTATTTAAAATAACTTTTTATTACACTGTGTGTGCTTGCATGTCTGTATGCATGTGTATGTACTTGTGCAGGTCACAGGACAACTTTGGGGAGTCAGTTCTTTCCTTCTACCTCGTGGGTCCCAGGCAGTGAACTCAGGTCATTAGACTTGGCAGAACGCGCCTTTTACTTCTCAGCCATCACCCCTCTGTCTACCACTAGAGGTTTTAAAAGGGAGTTGTGAAGTTGGAGCGGTGGCTCAGTGGTTAGTAGCACTGGCTGCTTTTCCAGAGGACCCAGGTTCTATCCTAGTGCCCATATGGTGGTTCAGATAACTCCATTTCTGAGGGATCCATCACCCTTTTCTGGCCTCCTTGGGCACTGCACAAACATGAGGTACAGAGATATATGCAGACAAAACAACCACACACAAAGATAATTAAAAAAGGAGGGGCCGTGGAGCAGCCTGATCTGACTCATTGTTAGAAAACACACAGCTATTTGGATAGGAGATGCTGGGTGCTGTTGGCAGGGAGTCTCCACAGTGGATTAAGAGGTGCATGCCATAGGCAGTTTGCATAGGGAAAATACCTTATTTTAGTGAATAAGGGCTCAAGTGAGGCCTCAGAGGAAGAGAAAAGCTGCAAACAGACCACATGTCCAGCTCTTATTGTGCTAACAGTCCCTCAAACTCTGCAGAAATTCAGCGCTCAGGGGAAATGCTAGAGCTGTTAGAAGCCTTTCTGGAAATTAGAATTCTAGAGGGCTGACAGTTAGGATCCCGAAGCTTACAGACAGATGGTGGCTTTGGAGAAAGCACAGGGGAGATGAACTGCAAGATAAGAAAATGATCTGGGAAGCTGGGGCGGGAGGATCAGGGCTTTTATTACTATGATAAAACATCATGACCAAAATCAACATGGGAAGGAAAGGGTTATTTCATCTTAAAGTTATAGTCCACCACTGAGGGGGTTCAGGGCGGGATCCTGGACGCAGGAGCTGTTGCAGAGGCCATGGAGGAGTACTGCTTACTGGCTTGCTCCTTATGACTTGCTCAGTCTGCTTTCTTACAGCACCCAGGACCACCTGTCCAGGGACAGCACCACCCACAATGGGCTGATCCCTTCCACATCAATCATAAATAAAAAAATGCACCCCAGGCTCACCCCCAGGCCAATCTGGTGGGGGCATTTTCTCAATAGAGATTCCCTCCTCTCAGACGACATAAAACTAGCCTGCAATGGTGAGTCTGAACCTTGCCTGGGCTGCTTCAACAGTCCCCCATAAGAAAAAGAAACCAAAATCAAAATGAAATCCCAAATCAAAAAATAAATAAGGAAAAAGCAGTGGGATTTTGTAAGGAGAATGTTCCAGGCATGTCTTGCTTTGTTTTGTTTCGTTTTTCATTAATGGGGAGGGGGAGAGATGAAGAGGGAGTTGTGAGCAATGAGAACAGAGAGCCCTTCCTGGACCACTGGGAACTGAAATGTTTTAACACCCAAAGATGGATGCAGAATGAACATTCAAACAAATAGGAATGGAAGAGGAACCCTGTGATTAATCATCGGGGAGGGCTCTTCCTAACGGGCCACAGTGCTAACTTTTGTTAGAACAACAACTCCACAGAAATGCATAATTACTCCACAGCCATTTTTTCACTGTCAGCTCTAGCCATTTGGCTAAATTTCTTTGTTGAAAAATTATTTTTCTCTTTTTATTGAACTAATTGAATATCTCAGAAGAATCCATTATATATATATGTCCCCCTGCTCTGAATATATTATGAAGTAAAGTCGTTTGGGTAGAATGGATGAGAAGACATTACGGGTGTTTGAAATATGGCCAGAAGAATTGGCCTCTTGTGAACTTAATTACAGGACTGCCTTCAATTTCCCATGTGTTATTGCCCAGCCAGCTGGCGATGTCTTTTTCTCAGTAGAAGGAGCTTGTTTCTTGGGTGAAAAGACTGGGTAAGACAAAACCCTTTCAGTAAGCCCCATCCTGCTCTCCTAGTTCAAGTGATTTTAAATTCACTGTTTTATTTATTTATTATTAGTGTGTGTGTGTGTGTGTGTGTGTGTGTGTGTGTGTGTGTACTTGCATGTACCTGCAGTGGAGCTATGGCACCTATGTGGAGGTCAGAGGACAAATTTTGAGAGTGGTTTCTGGGGACTGAAGTCAGGTAGGTGGTCAGGCTTGCACAGCAAAGGCAAAAGTGCCTTTACCTGTTCAGCCACCTTGCCACTTGTTTCCCTAGTTATGTCTGGGAAGGAGAGAAGTTACATGCAAAGTTCAGAGATACTCAAGTGCAATGCTCTCCCCAAGGCTGTTTGGCTCCAGGAATAATTGCAAGTTCTGGAACTTCTGGGTATTTTCTAGACGTTTAGCCCCCTGCCATTTTCTTCTCTTTTTCATCAGCAGCCTCCACTGCCCATGGGACAACTCTGTGACAAATCTAATAACTCAAGCTTGGTTAGGACAGTGGCTCTTTTTCATGGACTTTCCATTTCAATAGATAAAAAGCCTCAGTTTGAGCCATCCACCCAGAATACATGTATGGCAGACTAGCAACATGCCACTTACCCAGGATATGTGTATGGCAGACCAGCAATGACCCTAGAATCCTGGATACATGTATAGTAGACGAGAAAGGAGCTGACCACCCAGGATAGACTGTGATTGACCCTCACACGTTTACTCTCGTGGAGAAAGCCCATCTGAGGAAGTTCCAGCCCTGAGTGTGGTATGGGGCTCTGGCTGGGTGTGTAGGGGCTTCAGGATTGATTGTGTGGAGAGCTGGAAGGACCACTGAGATATGAGCCATTCTGATCCTCACTGTGGTGGTAGGGAACCCAGTGAAGGTCACTGACCCTCATCCAGAGGCACATGGCTGCCTTCACACTGAGCAGTGTGGACACAGGGAGGGCTCTATAGAGGTTTCAAGTGCTGAGCAGAGTTCAGCATGGGCTCCCATGCGTGGACCTGTTGAGTTTAGGTCTCAAATGTGCACAGTGTCTTCTCTTGATAAGCTGTTGTCCTTTATTTCTAAATTTGGTTAATTAAGCAACTAATTAATCAAATAGTGTTCTTTTGAGAAGGTTTTACTCTGTATTCCATACTGGCATGGAACTTACTACACAGCTCAAGCTGGCCTTGAACTTGTGATCCTCCTGCCTCAACCTCTGAGTCCTGGAATTACAGGCATGCAGCACTATGCCTGGCTTTATCCTTTACTTCTTATGTCAGAACATTTATTATGTAGTTTGATTTTTTTACAGGATCTCATTCCCACTAGGAAATCAAACAAAAATCTGTAAACCATGATTGGGGCTTATCAAAAAGTTTATTTTTATTTATGTGTAGATATGTGCATGCATGTACAGGTGCCCATAGAAGCCAGAAGAGGGCGTCAGAATCCTTAGAACTGGAGTTACAGGTTGTGAGTCCCCATGTGGGTGCTGGGAACTAGACTCTGGTCCTCTGATCCTCTGAAGAGCAGTCTTGCTCTTAGCTACTGAGCCATTTCTCCAGATGCTCTTCATTATTCTTATATCTTATTATTTTGAGCTATTGTGTTACAGTATATTTATACTCACTGTTTTTGTGTACAGCTCAGTGGCATTGAGGACATCCACATTGCCAGGCATCAGGCTTCTCTGCCACTAAAACTTCCTTACCTTTCCCCACTGAACCTCTGTCAGCAATTGAATGGTGGACTTACCACCCTCTCCAGATCCTGGCAGCCCCATCCCACCTCTGTCTTTATGAGTTTGAATATTTTGGGTCCCTCGTGTAAGTAAAATCATCGTCATTACTTATTTTGCTTTTGATTATGCATATGTGTGTGTCTGTATATGAGAACATGCATATGTGAAGGCAGTGCCCACAGAAGTCAGAAGAGACTATCATATCTCCTGAAGCTGGACTAACAGGTGGTTAGGAGTCACCTATTATGGGTAACAGCAATTGAACTCTGGTTCTCTTCAAAAGCAACAAGCACTCTTAACCTCCAAATCATGTTTTTTAAAAAAAACAACAATGGCACTTAACTAAGTCATTCTAAACATACTTGAGATTTTTACCTTCTGTTCCCATTGGTTAATTGAGCTGACAAAGTATTAGGGACCTGGACTGTGTCATAGTGTTTTCCCTGTGTCTGGATAGCATGCAGGGAGGGGACTGGCACCAAGGCCAAGCCTAGCGATTATAGTGGGTCATGACAGACACCTTTACTATTACTGTCCATCAGGTGGAGTTATTTAGCAGCTATGGATGGCTGTTAAGTTGCATACATGTTCCCTAGAAATAGCAGTGGGATGCAAGTTCTACACAGCACCAGTATTTGCTTAGAGAGCCTAGTGAAATGGAAACTGAGTCTTGTTTCATTGGGATTGTGGGTCATGTGTCACTATGCCTGGAGTCTTCCATTACTTTCTACATCAGACCATTTAGAATGTGATTTTTCACAGGATATCATTTCACCTATGAAATCAAACAAATATACCTGTTCCATGGTTTGAGGATGAGAGGAGGCCTTGTCTCCCAGCAGGAAGACTGCAGCAGGTGAGATGGAGCGGGATGAGGGAGGAAACAGGGTGGTGTTGTATTGAGAAGCAGGCACAGGTTCCCTCCCCCCCTTTCCACCTTCCTTCCTGTACTTCCTTCCTCCACTCCTCTTCTTCCTTTTGAGAAGGGTCTCACTTGGCACAAGCTGGCTTTGAATTCACTATATGGTATATAGCCAAGCTGGGCCTTGGCCTACAGATCCTACTGCCTCTATCTCCCAGGAGCTGGGATTGCAGGAGTCTGTCACCATGCCCAGCAAGTCTGTCTTTTTCTTTTTGGTAATGAGGATGGACCCCAAGGCATCCTTTGTGATTGGCAAATGCCTCACCACTGAGAGACATCTCCAGCTCTTAAAAAAAAAAAAAAAAACTCATGTATTTTTGTTTTATTCAGAATTTTAGCAAAACAGGATTTTGTTCACTCCCCAAATGCCAGGCTTTTTTTTTTTTAATTTGGTAGGTTCCATTACTCATGAGCAGGTCTAAGCTTCATACATCACAGATGAGACACACAGATGAAAACATAGCATGATCCTAATTTAAAAATGTATCTCTGGACAGAGGAAGATCAGAAGGGAATATATTAGAACCCAAGTGGCAATTATCTCCTCAGGTAATGAACATTAAAATAATACCTTCCTCTGCTTCTAATTTTCTTTACAATAACTGTGAGGGCAATAATAACCAGCAAGGAAATGCTAGGTCCAAAAGTGACACAGGAATTAAAGATAGTTTTTCCAATTCTGTACGACTCCCCTTTCTCTCAGCCTTCACTTATTTTTTACAGCAAATTGATTTTCTAGTAAATTTACAGTCATGTAACCAGCACCCCATTCCAAGCCTAGAGATTTTCATTTTCTCCAAGAAGAGACTCTTGGCACTAACTCTCTATTACCCACTGCTGGCCCTGAGCAATTGCCAGCCTACTTTCAATTGTTATGGACTATTCCAGACATTTCATATAAACAGAATATGCAATGTGCAATCTTAAACTTTTATTTTATGTGAATTTTTTTCACCTATATGTATGTCTTTTAACCACACGTGTGCAGTGTCTATGGAAGCCAGAAGAGGGCGTTAGATCCATTGAACTAGAGTTATAGAGTGTTGTGAGCTGCCATGTGGGTATTGGGAACTTAAACCAGATCCTCTGCAAGAGTAGCTGGCACTCTTAACTACCAAGCATCTCTCCACCCCAAGTATGTGACCTTTTCAGGTCTGTTGCTGAATGTGTTTCTGAGGCTCATCTATATCTCAGCACTTTGTCCTTTTTGATGGCTGAATCATACCCCACTATATGTTTAGAACATGTGTTGTCCATGTGTTCACTGCTAATGGGAATTTTTAATTTTTGCCTGTTACAAACAATCCTACATGCGACCAGATTTACACATGAGGGCAGTATCCTAAGTGTATTAGACATTAAATGTATCTCCTTTAGATAAACAGGGTCCCTTGGGTAGTTGGGTGGACTGGTTTCATATACACAGAACAAAACTAGGTATGGAAGGCAAAATTGTAATCCCAGCACTCAGGGAGGTGGAGGCAGGAGGAATAGAAGTTCAAGGTCATACTCAGCTACATAGCAAATTCAAGATCAGATTTGGCTACAGGGATCCCAACTCATATCATGCAGGCACACATGCACACACGCACGCGCGCGCGCACACACACACACACACACACACACACACACACACACACACACACACACGTGTATATATCTCTCACATATACTTCAAAATGTCAGAATCATAGAAAAACTCCCAGAAGCTAGCTCCAAGAAGTTGGAAGTTGCCCTAGTCATTGGTCCCACTTCTGTCTACAATCATGCTGGAAGCATTCAGCATAGGCTGTTCCTTGGGAATCATGAGTTAAATGGTTTTACATGGGGGCCAGTGTACAAGGTGAAGCTGTTTATGTGGGAAATATGGGATGCAACCTCCAAGGATGTAGTGGTGAGGCTGTCAGAGCTCACATGACATCATTGACTCTGACAAAAGCAACTTAGTGGAGAAAAGGCCTATTTTGTTTCACAGACCCAGGTCACAGTCCATCACTGTGAGGAGGTCAAGGCAGCGGGAACTTGAAATGTCTGCTCACATCACATCGATAGTCAAGAGCATCCATTCATTCGTTCTATCTGCTCTTACACAGGCCAGAGCCCAAACCCAGGTACCATCCACAATAGGTGGGTCTTTCTATGTCAATTAACACAATCCAGACAAGCCCTCACAAACATGCCAACAGGCCATCCTGATGGAGGAAATTCCTCATTGAGACCCTCTTTCCCGTGATCCTAGATTGTGTCAAATTGACAACCACCTGAAGTCAACCACCACGGCTGTGTTGGGATTAGAAGCATATATCACCATGCCTGGCTTTTTCACGTGGGTGCTGGGGATCGAAACCACACCCATTGTGCTTGTGCTGCAAGCACTCTACCGACTGAGCCGTCTCTCCAGCCCCTGATTTCTGATGACCCACGAGGCCAGCAGCATTAGCTTCATGATGCAGATGGGAAAACAGGCAGAGAGACCGTCCTCATGGATGCAGTCACACTGCTAAGATGAGGGGTTGGCACATCCCGAGGAGCCGGAGGGGAGAGCTAACTCCACGCCACTCCTTCTCTATCACCAGATCTCAAGAGTCATTTTACTGAGTCATTTTCTCGGTGACAAAATTGTAGCCAGCAATTCCAACTTGATTGATAGTTCACTGTACTTGACAGCAGGAAGGCTGATGGCCAGGTCTGATGTTTACTTTTCTCCCTTGCTTTATACAGCAGCCTCAATAAGGGGTGTTAAGCTGGCTTAATTGGGGTGCCATCATAACAAATGACCTGGTTTTATCCAATCCAGCATGTCTTAAGCAGAATCAATCTGAATAACCTTCTTGGCCTCCACATGTTTTAGGCTGATCTAAAAGGAAAAGGACAGTAGACAGGTGTGTTCTGAAGTTGAGGTTTTTCTGAGTCATGGTTTGGGCTGTTGTTTGGTAGTTCAGACACCATTTCACTCTGGAGCTGCACAGTAGCCTCTCCTTTAATCCATCTAAATGCATTGTATATATTTCACTTTGGAACCAATGTCATCTTCAGAGCATTCATCACACAGGGACTGAGTTGAGGGACAGATTGGGATGGGATATATCTGAGTCTATGAAAAGCCATTATTTTGGTCAATTACACTTTAATTTTACAGCTGTTAGACACTCTTCTCTTGGTTTGTCTTCTTGGCAACTGTCTAGTTAGGGTTGCCATTGCTGTGACGAAAACCATAACCAAAAGCAAGTTGGGGAGGAAAGGGTTTATTTCACATACTGTCCCATAGAACAGTTCACCATCAAAAGCAGGGAGGGTAGGAACTCAAGCAAGTTAGGAACCTGGAGGCAAGAGCTGATGCAGAGGCCATGGAGGGGTACTGCTTACTGGATTGCTTATCATGGTTGGCTCAGCCTACTTTCTTAAAGAACCCAGGACCATCAACCCACGGATGGCACCATCCACAATGGGCTAGGCTCTCCTACCCCAATCACTAATTAAGAAAATGCTCACAGATAGATCTTATGGAGGCATTTTCTCAATTGAGGTCCCCTCCTCTTAGATGATTATGGTTTGTGTTAAGTTGACATAAAAGTAGCCAGAATAGTAGCCCATTTTTCATGGATGGGCTCAAATGTACTTTATATAAGTTGCTGAGTCATGAGGCATGCTCATTCATTTAATGTTCTCCCAGATGGAAACAGATGACCACAGAAAGATTCCAGAGGTGATGGGGACTTTCCGTTTCATATCACCAGTCATTCGGAAGACTTAAGTGGGATATTCCTTTCACATTCTCTGCATAGCATTGGTGTGAAACAGGAACATTTGGGTCTATTGGAAAACACTTGTCCCTGGGGCCAGGGAGATGGATCTGTTGGTGAAGTGCTTGTCACACAAGCATGAGGACCTGAGTTCAAATCCCCTGGACCTATGTGAGAAGCCAGGCATGGTGGCCCATACCAGTACTCTCAGCTCTGGGAAAGTATAAGACAGGATGGTTCCTGGGCTTGTGATCCAGCTAGTCTTGCTGACTTGGTGAGATCCAGTTTCAGTGAGGAACTTGTTCTAAAAAAATGAGGTGAAGGGGCTGGAGAGACAGCTCAGTGGTTAAGAGTGCTTGCTGCTTCTGTTGAGGACCCACAAACCCATAACCACTTGCAACTCGAGCTCTAGAGGATCCAACAGCCTGACCTTTAAGGGTACTTGTACTCATGGGTACTCCTCCCAATATGCATAATTAAAAAGTATGTAAGGTGGAGAAACAATTGAGGATGACACCCAACATCAACCTCTGACCTCCACATGCTTACATACACAAATGAACACATGCACAGACAAAACACACATAAAACACACACATTCAGAGATATCTGTCTCTGATATCTGGAACAACTATTTACATCTATGAGGTAACCATTACGGGATGCTAAAGCTGTGACTCCTGGTGAGGAAGTAGGGGACCAGCCTGGCAGGACCTGAACAGGAGCTGGCACCCCAGAGAGCAGCCACCAGTCATGGACACTCCAGTGGGAGTTTAGACCTCTCTTGAGAGATTGCTCATGACATTTCTCAGTCCACAGGAGACAAAGGGGCTAACACCAGACCTTCTTGGAGGTTACCTAGGCAGGATGGCCACCACTCCAGGATTCACCCTTTGCTCATTGTGACAGCTGTGGCCTGTCAGTGGTGCATCTCCAGAGGACTGCATTTGATTCAGTCCTGAATGCTCCCTCTCCAGCCCAGTGTCCTCCTTTGCAGTTATTATTCCTTCCTTCCTAGGACAAGGCAGCAATGCTGTGCTTCTTATAGTCTTTTCATGGTGTCTTGTGCTCTGAAGGCACCATCTTAACCTTTTCAGAAAGTCTGGGTCATAAGGTGATTGGCGATGTTCATCTCTGAAGACAAAATGCTTGCCAACATGAAAGGTCTGCTTTAGCAAAACAAAAGCATTTCAGTTACATGGAAATGATATGCTTAGGTAATTTGCAGCTCATTAAAATGGGTAACAGGGGCTGGAGAGGTGGCCCAGTGGTTAGTAGTGCTTGATGCTCTTCTGGAGGACCTGAGTTCAGTTCCCAACACTTATGCCAGGAAGCTCACAACTGCCTATAACTGCAGCTCCAGGGAATCTGACGCCCTCTGCTGGCTACCACAGGCATCCAAACTCATGTGCTCACACCCCTCTCCTCACATAGACACATAATTTAAAATAAGTCTTAAAATGGATAACAGTTAAGAAAAAAAACATCCTTTTCTTTTCAAACCATCTCTAATCTCAGCATTACCCACATCATAAAGAAGCAAGACTCCAGACATTATCTGTATGAGCTCTGAAGCTCTGAGCTAGCGGGTCAGGTTTCCAGCTCTGGTCAGTGTTTTTATGTAACTCCATCCAGACTCCACAGTTCCAGTTGCTAAGAGGTACTTAAAACACTCTTAGTTCTGCCATAGTCATTCTGACCTGGAGAAACAGTTATGTGGAGGGTGTTGAACAGTAAAGGGCATGCTCTCTGTCTGTTTTCTCTGTAGAAATTCCTCTATCCCTTTCTGCAGAGCAGGACCATCAGAAGACAAGGGCTGTCCTTCCTGGGACCATATGATGCTGGGAGACTAGGTTAAGGCAGTTCTTAGGGAAAGTGTGAGTGGTTACACCACCCCAGCGGACTAGGTCCTTGCTCTGTCATCAAGCATTTCTCCACTTCTCATCAATTGACACTTCCACCAGCTATGGGGGCTCTGACCGCTCTACCTTCTGGCTAATGCTTGTTATTTTCTATTATGCCATTTCAGTTACTTTGCACCTATGCTGTGTGTGTTTGTATCACAGTTCCCTGTATGTCCTCTATTTGTTTGTACTGTAATGTATACATAGCATTTAACTTAGGCAACCCTGGTGAACTGAGTGGAGTGTCTGGCCCAGCATTTACTGGACTGGCACATGTTGCTGGCAAGCAGCCATTCTCTACTGTCTTTGCTGACACACTGTAGGAATGCTTCGAATTATACACACCTTGTGTGGATCACCTTTCTGCTTGCTTAGTGGTGGACATAATGAAACAAAGTTGATTTTTTAATGCACATGATCTACCTTTTTTCCTTTTAGCCTTTATGTGGCGTGTGTGTGTGTGTGTGTGTGTGTGTGTGTGTGTGTGTGTGTGTGTGTGTGTGTATGCTACAGTGGCTTGTAGGTCAGCAGAGAACTGCATGAGTTGCTTCTCTCCTTCTACCACTTGGGTATTGGCATGAAACTCAGGTCTTGGCATGGAACTCAAGTCTGGCTTGGCAGCAAGCACCTGTGCCCATTGAGCCATTTCTCTGACACTAATCTATCTTTTTTTGTGCGTGGTTAGTATTTTGCATATTTTTTTCTTTAAAAAACATTTGCACTGGGTGGTGGTGGCACATACCTTTAATCCAAGAAGAGGCAGAGGCAGGTGAATCTTTGTGAGTTTGAAGCCAGTCTGGTCTTCAGATTGAGTTCCAGGACAGCCAGGGCTACACAGAGAAACCCTGTCTCAAAAAACAAAACAAAACAAAACAAACAAACAAATAAAAAACAAATGCTTACACTAAAGACATGGATATACTCATACATTTTAAAAATCAAAGATAGAGTTGGTTCTTGTCTGTGGTTTAAGAAAGTGAGGGGATGTGTTATTTAATTCAGCACTATTTTCTGAAGAGATCCTGCTTTCTCACCTCTCGGCTCTTTATTGCCCGTGTCATAATCAGACACTGGGCATGTGTGGCTGATTTGATTTGAGTATGGAATGTTCCCCTTGGCTCCTATGTTTGAACATCTGGTCTGTGTTGTGTCTTGGGAGATAGTGAAAATTTTGGGACATGGGCTGGTTGAAATAAGTCACTAAGGTCTTTGAAGGTCACATTACTTCCAGCTGGGGCCTGCACTCCCCATTTCCTGAGCTACACATGTATGAAGATGCTGTTGCAATGTGGTTCTGCCACTATGAGGAAACCACATCACCATGACTCCTTCACCATGCTCGGCTGTGCCCTCTGAAGTCATGAGCCCAGATAAGCCGATCCTCCCTTACACTGCCCCTGCGGGGTAATCAGATGGAAGGAATGTGGAAGTAACTCAATGCTTTCTGTTTATTTTCGTTGTTTTTCTGAATGCTATTTCATCAGTCTGTGTGCAGATATAAAACAGTTTCTGAAGGGACCAGCTTCCCTTTTGGCAGCCATAACCGCCGAACACTGCTCTATGACCTTGTCTTAGTCACTAGAAAGTCAGATGCCTGCCTCGTGACAAGGAACCAATCAGAAGTTAGCTGGTGGCGCTATGCTTTACGACCCTGGGTGTGCTTTACGGACAAGCGCACAGCAATGACGCACAAAGCATAGCAACCACCCTGGGAGGGCCTATGGGCCATAACAACCAGTTGACCAATCAACACAAGGCAAGCCCTCCAAGCCTGGAGGCACACCAATTGTGAGCCTGTTCGTACCCCTAGACACTCCCCTTACCCTGTCCTATAAGATGTCTCGGGAGGCCCTAGGAGCTGTCTTTTGCTAGCCATCCGCCATGGCAGGTGGGTGAAAGACCTGAGCTAACACGGGGTTATCTCATTAAATTACAATAAAGCCTCATGCAGTTTGCATCAAGCTCTCGAATCCGCCTGGTGATTGGGGTGACCAAGGTCGTGGCCTGGGACCCCGGATACCTGAGTTTTCCTGGGGTCTAACAGTTTCAATCCCTACCATTTCCCAGTAGATCTGGACCCATATCATGCAAGCCTTCCAATTTATTCTCAGGATTGCCTTTATAACTTTAGCTCCTTATGTTGTCACACTCATTCTGTAGTCAGAAATATATTGCCAACTTCCAGGAACTGTGATTTTTTTCAGCATTGTGTCTCAGTCCTTTGGACAGTTTGAAAATAACTAATGTTTCAATAGTTCCAAAGCATCCAGTCCATAAACATGGTATACCTCCCCACTTACGTAGAGGTTAGGCCTCTGAATCCAGAGTGACTGCATCTCCCAGAAAGCCACTACTTAGTTGCTCTGGATGCTAGATGACAGCAAGCAAACCATAGTTTCCAAAGCTACACAGTGTTCTTAGAGACCAGTACAACCCTTGCTAAGAGAATAAACATTTAACTGTCCAGTATCTGGTTTCCTTGTTATTTGACTTTATGGGTACCTTGACAGCTTCAAAGGTAGAGGGCGCTCTTCAACCAATTTTTGTGCTATCTTCTCAGATTAGTTGGGAGAGAGCAGAGAGACAGAGAGAGACAGAGAGAGAGAGCAGTAGCTTCCATTGTTCAGTAAGTCATCCCCAGTAAACTCACCTAACCCATCAAGACAGACTTGAATGTACTGTTCTTTGGGCCATGGTGTTGTTGCAGCCTGAAGGCAGATGTTAATTTTACAGCTTCCCTCCAAAGTCACACCACAGTTGGCTTCACAAAAACCTCTTAGGTTATTCATAGCTTCAGTGTAGATAAGTCAGATGACTTTCCTTTTGTTTATATCTCGCTAGTTGGATTTTTGTTACCATCGAATCTCTTAAAAATTCTATTTCCACCAGGCATGGTGAGGCACATGCCTTTAATGACAGCACTCTGGAGGCAGAGGCAGGCAGATCTACATAGTGAGTTCTAGGGCAGCCAGGGCTGCAAGTAACAGCCTGTTTTAAAAAAGAAAAACTCTATTTTCCAACACTTTTCTGTACGGGTCTTTTCTCTGATAACTTTGTTACATTCACTAATAGTCTCCGTGAACAAGAATTTTATTCTTTTTAAATTCCCAAGCCTGGTGTGGGGAAACTAAGTCTCAATGGACCTGACACCTGGCCTAGAGCATGAACAGTAGATATTCCTGACAGTCTGCCTGGGTCTGCCAGAGGGCCTTGACAACAGCAGTGGACCTATGGACAGCGACCACATCACCTCAGCAGATGCCAGCTCAGTGGGTCTCCTCCCCTGGGGCAGGGTTGGGGGGGTATATAAGGCTTACCCCTTATATACTGAGCTTGTTGTTTTAACTTGTTCTCCATGCCTGTTGTTGGTGTCATGCATACTTTCCCGACCCCCAAGGGATCCTGCCACAGCCTGGTATTTGTTTTTTCCCCTGTTGTTCTGAAGATGATATCTGGAGCTGCAGCAATTTCTGTGAGCTCAAATCAGATTAAGGTCATTTCCTAGTTTGCTAAATGTATATGTATATGTATATGATGTATATGCTGCTTATGTAAATGTATATATTTAAATCATGACTCAATATGGAACCCTTTTCTTCCCTTCTTCCCTCCCCATCCCTCGTCTTTCCATCCTCTAACCTCTCCCCTTACCCCTGAGTATAATACCTGCAGAAGCCAGAAGAGGGCGTTGGACCCCCTAGAGCTGGAATTACAGGCATATCTGGGTGCTGGCAACTGAATTGAGGTTCCCTGCAAGAGCAGCAAGAGCTCTGAACTACTGAGCCATTTCTCCAGCCCCGAGTAAGTAACCATCTCAAATGTCACTATTAGGATGATTTTGTAATTTCTGTTGGACTCATTAATATTTTAAGGATTTTAAACTTTATGCTTATGACATTGGTTTGGGATTTTAATTCTTTGCAATATTTTGCCATGTTTTAGAGAAAACATGCTCTCATACAAACAGTTGCTAAGAGTCCCTTCTCTCTCTTTTCTGGAAGAGTGTCTGTGAGGTTGGTACTCTACTGTCTCAAATGTTTGGAAACACGAAGCAGCCATCTGGGGCTGAGGTTTGCTTAGTTGGAAGGATTTCAACACTGATTTTTCTTACCTCGTAAATATTGGGCTATTTAAGATTATTTGATTTCTTCCCAGGTCACTTAAAATTCTAAATTCCTTACTTGTCCATCTATGTGTGTGTGTATATGTGTGACTACCTCACTCTCTGGCTACCATTCCCTCTTGTCATGACAGGATATGTCCTTCGAACCCAGTAACCTTTCTTCCCTTCTGTTGCTCTTGAGAAGTATTTCTTCTCAAGTCATGGAGTGATCCACCACTACGCCTGCCCTGCCGTGACAGACCACACCCTCTCAAGCTAATTCTCCACTAAGTTGCTTCGTGTCAGGTATGTGGAGAGAATGATTAGAAGAGTACTGAATACACTCCACCAATGTCTCACGTGTCCCCCATTCTTTGCTCCTTGTGCTTAATGGCGGGTGTTTTCCATTTCTTCATATCATAATCCTCATTCTGCCATCAAATCTGTTCTCAGGAGGTTGATGCATCTCAGTTCTGGAGAGTCTTTTGACTATTTCTTTTTTTTTAAATTTTAAAGAAGCATTGATAATTTTCTTTCTCTTTTTAAATTCTTTAATTACTACTCATATTTAAATATCCATCCCCCTATTTCCTCGCCCTCCCATCCACCCATGTTCCTCCCCCCAAAAACATCCCCCAATCCCTCCCCAGGGATAGTGAGGCCCTCCAGCAGGGACCTTCAAAGTCTGTCATATATTTGGGGGAGGGCCTAGGCCCTCCTTACTGTATCCTTCATAGGGAATGGGCTCCCAAAGTCCATTTGTGCTCTAGGGTTAAAGACTGACTCAAGTTAGAGTCAGTCCATAGACTGTCTTGGGCTCCTAGCTGGCACCCACATTCAGAGGGCTTGGTTCAGTCCAATGCTGTTTCACAGCATTATTACTAGGGTCTCCATGCTCTCACTAGGTCAGGTTCACTGTTTCTGCAGGTCTCTCCATGCCCATCTTGGCTCCTTTGCTCATCTCTCCTCCCTCTCCACAACTGAATCCCAGTAGTACGGTTCAGTGCTTAGCTGTGGGTGCCTGTTTCTGCTTCGAACAGCTACTGGATGAAGGCTCTAAGAATGGTAACCAAGGTAGACACCAATCTCATTATAGGGGAAGGGCATCAAAGTCATCCTCTCCACCACTGCCTAGGTTCTTAGTTGGAGTCATCAAAGTGGATCCCCTAACATTTCCCCTGTTCCAGACCTCTCTAAAAACCTGTATTGTCTCCCTCTAACAAGGCATCTCCTTTCTTGCCCTCCTCTATTCCTCCCCTCTCTCAGTCCTCTTATTCTCCTCCCCCTCCCCTTCTTCCCTTCCCATCTCCTTCCTCCCCACCCATGCCCCATGATTCCACTTTGTTCAGGGGTTCTTGTCCCCCTCCCCTTCTTCTAGGGACTATGAAATCTTCTCTCAAGTGTTTCTGGTTTCTCTCCCTGTCTCCTGGCGTCGGGAGAGGGGGATGGATGACTACAGAATCATATCCACCAGTCTGTTGCCTTTCACTGATTTAGGACTAGTTCCCCTCTCTCATGTTGTAGTTTCTTTGACTTGACTGTGTCTGTAGCTCTGAATTGGTTACAATAAAGGTTGTGGGTGTTGCTGGAACTTTCTAGTTTTGTAGCAAGGCTACATACGTCCTACCTGGCACTTCCTGAAGCCTGATATCTTATCGCTGTATTTTGGTACAAATCCTGGAGTCACTCTCAGTCTGCAGAAAATAAACTTTGGAGATTTAGCTTTCCTGGCGTTAAATGACAAGATCCTTATTCTTTCCTTCCATCAAATAAATTGAATTTGTAGAAAATTAATAAACATAAGTGTTCACTTTGGATAAAGCTGAGACACCTGTTAGTGTGCCAGATAAATTGGTTTCCCCCAGATAATCCTAATATCCGGAGATAAGTCTCCAGCAAGTGTCAAAGCAGCCTTTGAACACAATTCCCTCTGATTAACAAGGCCTTTGCCAGGTGGGGGTGTCCTTCCTGCTCTAACTCTTCAGGGCTCTGTTTGTATGACTATCCCTCACAAAAGTCCTGTGTAGTAATTAATCCCAACCTGTTTTCTGCTCACACCTCTGGGGACATTTCTATCTTCTGGAAACATCTGTGACAACAGACTTCGAATTTCCTTATCTTATGTAAGAATTGAGAAATGGGGGTAGGAGTCCATGGCAGGCTGGGCTTTTCTTGTGTGTAGGACATCAGTCTCCGCCCTGCTCTTTCTTTACCAGAACCCCACACTGTGTAGTGCAACTAATACTAAGCCAAATGTATTTGGCTTCTTCTGGAGTCAGAAGGGCTTGGTGTCTCCTCTTTTCTGACAGCAATGCTCCAAAGCAGGAACAAACCTCCTTGGTTTACATGGAAACTGATTCACAGAATTCAACAGGCCTCACAGTTGCCTTGTGTGCACTGCACCTTGAGAAAACAAGCGAGACCATGCCCCTCTGCAGAAACACATGGTTATAGGGTGTCCTTAGAAACCAGACAGCTATTCAATCACACAGAAAATTCTAGCAACGTTGAGGATGGAAGAAGCCAAAGGTGAGAAACTGATATCCTAAGGGGTATCTTTTATCTTTTGTTATGGGGGTGGGGATTGAACCCAGGGCTCCTGTGTGTTAAGTATGAGCTGTACTTCTGAGCTACACTTCCATGCTGGAAAATGTTATTCTGGGTATTAAATTTATAAAGATTACACTTGTATATGTGTACATATATGTGTGTGTGCCTATGTGCATGTATGAGTGTGTGTGTGTGTATGCATGTGTGCATGCACTTGAGTGTGGATGTGTGCGCTTATTATGTGTGTGCGTGCATGTGCATGTGTGTGCCACAGCACATGTGTGGAAGTCGGAAGACAGCTTGCAGAAGTTGTTTTCTCCTCCTACTGTATGAATCCTTGGGATTGAACTCAGCTCTCCAGGCTTGGCAGCAAGCACTTTTACCCACTAAGCCATGTCACCAGCCTCTGGATACTTAAGTCAAAACATTTTAAAAATTAGTGCCAGGAGAGGTGGTTCAGCACTTCAGAGCATTTGCTACTCTTGTAAAGGACCTGAGTTCACTTCCCAGAACACACATGATGCTCACAACCACCTGTAACTCCACTTCCAAGGCATCTGATGCTCTCTTCTGACCTCTGCAGGGTCCTAGGCATGCACAAGGTGCACAATTGTACATGTAGGCAAAATGTTCATACACATAAAATAAATCTAAAACAAAATTAAAATTAGCATGTATTAATTGTAAAGAATAATGGGTTTCATTGTGATCTTTTCATCCCAACATGTCATGATGTTCAGATGTTTACACATAGTTCAGAGCCTGAAATTGCAATGTCATGGTGCTGTCCATCATTGCCACTCCTTGTTTATGTAGCATGTGAAACAGGCTTTGCTGACTGTCCATTCCTTTACTGCCAGCATCTTGAGAGACATTGTGCAACAATTACCCCAAAGCCAGACAGGACTGGTCTTCTGAAATCAGGTCCTTGTCTGGTCTCTAGGCTGGGAAACCTAGGTCACCTTTCTCTGTTTTACAGTTCATAGCCTTTGCTTAGTTTGTCTATATTAGAACCTCAACTTCCCACATGTTCACATTCTTCTAAGGTGTAATGAATGTTGTACTGTGATGGTTGGTTTGAACTGTCAATTTGAAATAACCTAGAAGAGCCTTTTAATTGAGGAACTATCTAGATCGGTTTGGTCTGTGGGCATATCTGTGAGGGACTGATTGTTTTGATTGTTAATTATATGGAGAACTAGCCCACTGTGGGTGGCACCATTCCCTAGGCAGGGGGTCCTGAGCTGTTTAAGAGTGGAGAAAGCTAGATAGCAAGCAAGCAGACATGCATGCTTTATTTCTTTCTGCTCTTGATGGTTGATATGTGATTAGCTGATTCAAATGCCCCCACTGTGACATTCCTACTGTGATGGACTGTAACCTGAACTGTAAGTTGAATAAACCCTTATGCTGTCCAACCTTACATTGTAGCATTGGGAACTGTCTTTCTACAGCAGTTTGTTCTGGGAGTGACAGAATCAAGTCTAAGTCTACCATTCTATAGCACAGCCCTGAGCCCCTGTTCTGAGCTAGACACTGTGATGGCTGATTGGTGTGCAGTGCAGCGCCTGGGTCCCACCAAGTAATGGTCTTGTGGCTGCTCAGTTCTCCCTTCTCATCTTTGTACACTTGTAGCCTGCCACATGACCCAACTCCCATTGACTCATTCTCTCAAGGGTGGTTAGAATGTCCTGCCCTACACTATCCCACCCATCCTTAAATTCTGATATCACCTCATGTGATATCCCTTGATCCCAGGATGGAGGAGGGGCTCTTCTGGGCTTAGAACAGGAATGACTCTTAAAAGGATTGTCAGTTTACCTGACTGGCTCATGAGCGCCCCAGACATGAGGACCTCTTTTCAGTGTCTGCTCTGGCTCTTGGTGCCTTGGAGGGTTCAGCACAGCCATTCTACCTCAAGGACCCAGGGTCTTTTGGCCATTTGGCATACTTCATTTTTAATTTAACTTATTATTATTTACTAATTTGTGTGTGTTTGTTGGTGGATGCAAGCATGCGCACACCATGGCTCACATGTGAAGGTCAGCTTGCAGAAGCGGGTACTCTCCTACTGCATGGATCCTAGGGATGGAACTCAGGTTGTCAGACTTGGCGGCCTTTACTCACTGAGGCATCTCACTGCCCATCATCTGGGATACTTTGCAGCTATGATGTTCCCAGAGCTATGAACCTGACCTCCTCATAGCCACTTGCAATAGAGCACTGCGGCCCCTCCTTTTCTGACTCCCATGCCTTTCTCCTTTCCAGCTCTGACTTTCCACATGGCTCAAGGGCTAGCTTCACTCTGTCTATCTTGTGCCATCAATGGCTCATTTGTACCATGCGTGTCCTCACATTTGGTTCATGCATGGGTTCCCAGCATGGAGAGATGGGTTGAAAGTTCTTAGTTCACACCTTGATGCTGAGTACAATGGGCAAATATAAAGAATCCATAAAGAGTCTTGACAGAGGAAGACTCAAAACCCAGTCCTTAACTCTAAAAAACTCCCCCAAAATGTAAAAAAACAGGAAGAGAAATGTTGTGTGTATTTGATACAAAGACATCTCAGCTTAGCCTCAAACCTGATCCTGGCCCCCTGGGACCAGCCTGAGGTAGGCAAGGGTAGGGAAAGCTTAGCAATCTGAGATTCCATTGAGCTTTACACACACACACACACACACACACACACACACACACACACACACACACACACGCATGCTCATGCACACAAAGAACACACCACAACACGTATGCACCATACATGCACCACACATATGCACATGCATACACAGATGTACACATAAACACACACAAAGATGCACACACATATGCAGCACACACATGCCACATACATGCACACACACATTCACCCCTTTTCTAACAATTCATTCAGAAACTTATGACCCTTACCTATACTGAGTTGCACCCCCCCCATAAACAAAGTAACTTGATCACTCATCCTATAGTTCCTTAGAAACTCTTGGCAACTCCCCTTTTGTAGCAAAAAACATACTGAAATATATGTTTAACTAGGTGCACTGATCCAGCTTGAACTGTTTTCAGGTGTATCCTCTGAGTGAATTTTAGGGGAAACCCTGTATTTACTGCCTCCTGTGTATGCCTGATTGGCCGTATAATTGCAATCAGATGCACCATGGGAAAGGACACTGGCTGTTAATAAAGTCTTACATAATCCAAACCTGCCATTCAAAACAAAACCACCCATACTCCACCCATGAACCAAGTCTTCCTCCTTCTAAACCCTCAAAAGAAAGGCCAAGATGTAACCCACTGCTCAGGAGTAACTGTCACCCTGAGGTTCCCTTGAACTGGTCTGCACTTTTGCTTCTGAAAAACAAATCTTTTGTTGCTCTGCCACCTGCACACACTTCTTCAGTTCTTAGAAGACACCAAGAACTTGGCAACACACAGCCTGACAGAGACACCAGTAACAAGTTCACTGCAAACTCTGCCAACTCTGCACTCACAATCTCCCTGAAATCCTTAGAACCTGATCTCATCCACTTCTGTGATTGGTCCAAGCCACCATCTTGTCTAGATGACCACATGTGTCCTAAGGACTCTTTATGTGTCTGCCATTGCCCCACAGTCTGATCTCCAAAGAACAGGGAATGCTTGAGGGACCACACGCTCTGCTTGCATGCATGTTTTAGGACATAGGTTCTAGTTCATTCACTGCTATGTCCCCAGCATCTAACATGGGTCTGGCATGGGATACTAAAATCTTAGTTTTTGAAGGAGAAGCATGATGGGGAAGGTCCTTCTGCGTATGTTTATCTTATTGGTTGTTGAATAAAGCACTGTTGGCCAATAGGGGAGCAAGTTAGGTGGGACCAGGAGTTGAGGAGGATTCTGGGAAATGTAGTAGAGACAGGAGTCACCATGTGACCTCCAGGAAGACAGGACGCATAAGTCTTATAAATATATAGATTAATAGTTATGGTTGATAATTAAGACTGATCTTGCAGATAAGAAATCCTAGTCATTGTCCAGCAGCATTGCATTTAATATAAGTCTCTCTGTGTTATTTTGGCCACCCACATGGTGGCAGGGCTTGGGCCGCTTGGCAGAAAGACTTATCGTTACAGAATGGTGTCAGGACATGGTTTTACGAACTTCCACATAAAAACTTGACAAAAGCTTAAAAAGGGATTTTAGCAGCAAAAGAACAGACACAAGCATGACTTCTTGTTAGCAGCATTTTCTAGGGTGGTCTCTGTTTTGCTAGAGACAAGCAGACACTTGAGTGGCTCCTTTAAGAGAGGCTTCCTGACTCAGGATAAGTGGCAAAAACGGCAAGGCTCTTTAGTGGTCTTGCTAACAATTGAATGGTGTGTACGAGCAATTGGCAGTGGCAGTGACCACATCTCCAAGCTGGCAGCATGCTGCTTGGTAGTAGCATAGACCAAGGCAGTGAGCATAGCTTTCACTGCTGGCAGTAAACGTATGCCCACCATCTTGGAAACGTAGCAGCTAAATAAGCCGCTGCCTTAATTTTAGCAGTGTTGTTTAGCAGATAAAAGACTGTGTAGCCAGAAAAACAGAGATTTACAGTAAAGACAGATTCAGATGAAGAAAAACCTCTAAAGGTTAATAGTGTGTTTAAAAATATAGGTAGGCTTGTGAAAGAAAAGACACAGGATAAAGTAATTGAAAGAAAGAAAGAGAAGCCGGCAGTGGTGGCACACGCTGGTAGGATTTGCTGAAGGAAGCAGAGGCAGGAAGATTTCCATAGAGAATCCCTGCCTCATAAAAGGAAAAAATAAAAGTAAAAGATATAGAGTAATGAAAAAGCCTCGTAAAGATGGAAAATATACAGAGAGTCTAGATACTATATGCTATATTGTTGTCTTTAAATTGTTTGATTGCCGAGGAAGGAGGAACAACTGTTAACAGACATTTGATTGTCAATGCTGCTAAATTAATCCAACATATATTTTAAAAATGCTTTGACTTCTAAGTTTGAATATAAGGACAGGTTACTTGGGAAAGGAGTTTTTGCTTGTGTTTCCACAGAAAATGGAAAGCTATGGATTCCTTCCAGACTAATATGGTTTGATCAAGCAAGACCCTCTGAAGCAGTGACCCAACTGATCCTACATCCAAAACAGCTGAGATGATGCAGTCATAGACCACTACAGCCAGGTTTCTGTGTTTTATCATGATCCCCATGGTATGGATATCACCCCCAACCAGCAGGAAGCAGTTTGGAATGAACGATGTCCAAATTCCCAAATATTGTTTATAAATGTTTGTTTTCATTTAATTGGGGTTGGTTATAAATGGTAATGATCACAGCCAATCTCTTTTTAAAGAAAAAAAGGGGAATAGGATATAGGAATGAATACTTTGCATTGGTATGGATTTTCATTTATTGATACAAATTTAAGGTCAATTTTGTGATATGTATATTTCTCCTGTTTAGGTATTGTGTTTATACAGATCTTTTAAAATGTAATACATAATTAAATACAGATTATATAGTCACCTATAATAGTCAGAACTTCAGTTAGGTTTTCTAGATATACAGAGATGTATTTGAGATGGATAGATATTCTTCAAACCTTCAAAGACCTACAGAATATATAGCATTTAAATGGTTTAGGGTTTTTCATGGCAGTGAGACAGAGCTGCTTCTGGCACACCAAATATGTCTGAGAGGAAGATGGGCATCGAAGAAACTCATTATGGAGTTTGCTTTCAACATGGCAAGATTAGCTATTTGGGCAAGAAACTGTTCTTGCCTAGACTGTTGCTGTATAAACTGGACATGTGGGGCCCATAGAAAAGTAACTGCGGAACTGGCAAAACAAGACAGCACTGAAGGGTTCCTGCTTCCTGGAGAGTCTGCCAGACACATTGTGGCCTATAGGCTGAAGATGGATGCCCCAACATTGCAGAGGAACTTTGGGTGACTGTCCAGGTAGCGAGATGTCTCTGTCAATTCTAGAGTTTATATATTATCCTTCTGTGGTCTTTGATGGAGTTGAAGACAAATAGTTATGGTTACAGTTTTCTATGGTTAGTATAAAAGATAGGTTACATATAAGACCTTAGACAAACAAGGATAGGATAGATGATAGAATATTTTCTTTAAATCTTGCTAAATGTTAATGGACTAAATATTGTAACTATAGTTCTTACTTGATAACTGTTTTGTTATATATTTTACTATGTTAATGGTAAAATCCTTCTTTTTATTTAGACAGAAAAGAGGAGATGATGGGGGATGTCCTTCTGTGTATGTTTATCTTATTGGATGTTGAATAAAGCACTGTTGGCCAATAGGGGAGCAAGTTGGGTGGGACTAGGAGTTGAGGAGGATTCTGGGAAATGTAGTAGAGACAGGAGTCACCATGTGACCTCCAGGAAGACAGGACGAAAGGCTGGTGTCTTCTTTAAGATAAGTCTTATAAATATATAGCTATGGCTGATAATTAAGACTGATCTTGCAGATAAGAAATCCTAGTCATTGGCCAGCAGCATTGTATTAATATAAGTCTCTCTGTGTTATTTTGGCTGCCCACGTGGTGCTGGGTCTCCAACAGCTTGGTGGAGAGATTTATCGTTACAGAAGCATTTTGTTTTTATGTGGTGATTGGCTGGGAGTATCCAATGTCTTTCCATGGAAATGTAGAATAATAGGACAAACCCATAGGTGCTACTCAGTTCCTGGGGTCAGTGGTATCCTCTCCCATTCTATCCCAGAACACCTTTACAGCACTGAACAGAATGCATTGGTGTGGACTTCTAACCTGGGACCCATCCCCAAGAGAACACAGTGAGCCTCCTCTCTGACCCCTGGATGGACATATTTGTCTTTCTACAAAGACTGATTCCTTGGGGTGGAATACCAGTGGCTGGATAAACGTGCATGTAGTAATGGCATCTCTGTTCCCACTCCTGTCCCATCTCTCCATGAATCCCCCACACACGTATCATAAAAATCATACAAAAACAAATACAGCTGAAAGTGACAAGTGCACTGTGATAGCCCTTTCTAAGTGACTTACCACTATCGATGGCCAGGAACAGGGCAGTGTATACACTGTTGTGGACAAATGGGGACTCCCGGTCTAACACGGCTGTGGTGTCAACAGTTCCATTGATGGGGTTAATATTCAGCCAGCCTGCTGGGTCCTTGTAAACAGAGTACCTGAGGAAAAAAAAAACCCAAACATCAGGTTGCATTTCAATTAGAGTCAAGAACTATATACTGAGCATAGGGCCCTGGCTCCTTGGTTCAGTGCCAGGTCACACTTAATTCAGCCCTCTAAACTTTCAGTTCCAGATGCTCATTTGTTAAGCCATTCTGAGCATGCTCTGTGCTGCACAGGTGACAGGCATGCCTCCTTTCCTGCTAGTGATGACTTCAGAGCAGGAGGAGGCTTTTCAGATCTGCCTGGCTTTCACAGAGGCCAAGGTCACAGCCATTTTCAGCCACAGCCCAGACTCATGCTGGCATGCCTTGGTGCATACTTCCTGCAGAGCATATGGAGGCTGTGTTGTGTTGAAGGGATAGGCAGGACAGACGGATGTTCAGATCACTCACTGCCTCTGAGCAAGGGTAACCCCAGTGACCTCACAGATGTTGCCACACTTGAACTGAGGCAGGGGTGGGTGGTGGTGTCAGAAAAAGAGAGCATGTGCAAATGCAGAGGACAAGAAGATGAGGGAACGCTTGGGTCACAGACAGCATCAGGTTGCCATTTCTATGAGGACCAGAGCATGCTTACTGGCAGCCACAAGTCCTGCACCTGGGACTGCTGCAGAGTCAGGGGAGCTTCTGTCCCGTGGGCTACAGATGGGTACCCAAGGGTGGGGGCACAGCTCACTTGGTAACATGATTTGATCTTGATCACTAGAACCCTTGGAAAAATATAAGCCACAGTGGTGACTTGTGTTTTTAATCCCAGTTCTGGGGAGACAGAGACAGGAGGGGCCCTGAGACTCAAAAGCCAGCCAGCCTAGCCTAATCTGTGAGACCCTGGACACTGTCTTAAAAAGAAGGTGGGCAGCATCTGAGGAACAGCACCCAAGGTCAATCTCTGGTCTTGTCTCTCTGGTGACAGCATCAGGGTGTGACACCCATTTAATAATAACTGTATTTATTTACCACGGCAGCCTCCTGCATCACACCAAGACCTTACAATGGCATGGCACACTGACATGGCTTCTGTCAGTCTGCATACCAAGCTTGCAGGCTCAGTGCTTTTATTGTTCCTTTCACAGATAAGGAAACCAAGGTGTGGTCTAAAGGACACGTGAGTATGTCAAGGCCAGCAGGGCACAGCTCTTTTCTGTTTCAGTATGATGGCAGGGTTTGTGCACGTGAAGAAGCCCCCGAGTCTCAGGCTCTGCACAGGGTACCCTGGAGTGCGATGGCTTTGAGACTGTAGATCTGTCAATAGTTCATTAAGACCTAAAGCCACTGTGCATCTTTGCATGTGATGTTCTGGGACTATCCCACACTGCAGAGCTCTGGGAACAATGCTTCCACAGTTGTGGCCATGCTGGGATGGATGGAAAGACTGCTCCAGGCCACTGCAGTTTCCACACACCACTGCTGCCTCAATGGTCATCCCAGAATGCCTTAGAACAAAGAGACTCACTACAGAGAACACACTGCCTTTTACCCAATAGTAAGTCTGTCAAACATCTACTGCTTTTCAAGACCCACTCCCACGTCTTCTCTCAGCCACCCCGTGTGATATCTTGGTGGCACTTATCACCCTCCACATATCCGTGCTGGCTGCAGCCCAATGTGGGCTGTGTGGATTGGCCACCCTGGTCCTTGTCTAAGCTCTCTGGTGTGAGGATGAGGTTAATGTTCACTAGACCAAGCGAGGAATCCATATCTTAGCCCAGTTCTGGGCTATACTTGCTGAGTGACACACTTCTGCCTTCGTGATTCACAACTACCCAAATGAAACTGCATCACCTTGTTTTGAAGTTATAGCAACTCCAAACCAAAGTTTAGTGACTCGCTAAAAGTAGTCCAGCTAAGACACAGTGGAGGTTAAATTCAATGCTGGCACACAGGATTCCAGAGCTGGCCTTTACTCAGCATGCTGTCTGGTCCTCAAGCTAAAGATTAGGTACTGTTCCTAGAACCAAGCAGAGTTCCTGGTGAATGATAAACAGTCAGATAGAACCTGGAGTGTTATGCATGGTGGGCAAGCAGCCTACCATTGAACTTCATCCCAGCCCTGGCCACGCTGGCCTCCAACTCATATTTTCCTGTCTTGGCTTGCCAAGTGCTGGGTTTGGAGGTGTGCACTACCAAGCACACCTTCAGCACCTTGGCTGCTTTTTTTCCCTGTCAGTGGGAATACTTGTGCAGAGGGAAAATACAAAGAGAAGTTGACAATTGCTTCTCATTTTACAGGTGGCAGGTTCATGGTGGATCCGGGAATGACTTGTGGTTCAACAGACTTAAAATAATGAGTATTTTAAATGGACCGTATTTTGTTCCCACATCACACAACTCCATTTATAACATAGATAAAAACCAAATTAAGCAATCCAGCTTTTCAGGCTGGCATGCCAGCAGTGCTGTTTGTTTCTATATCATTTACCTTTTGTCTTTCGAAGCTACGATTCTGTAGCCAATTCAAGGCTGCCTTGCTGTTTCATGTTCAAAGACATTACATTGAGATGAGTGCATGGAATCATAATCTCAGAAGCTACACTGTCATAGAGATTCCAGTGTTAGTAGACCGAGAGGCCCTGGGTCTAAGGAAATCCGGGTTTCTGTGGCTTTGAAAGTTTATGCTGTCGAATTTTTCTCTTGAAAAGTAGCCTGGTCGAGGGCGGGTATGGTGGCACAGTCCTTTAATCCTAGCACTTGGGAGGAAGAGGTAGGTGGATCCCTGTGACTTTGAGGTCAGCTTGGTTACATAGGGAGTTCCAAACCAGCCAGAGCTGTATACCTTGTGTCAAAGAGACCTTGTGTCAAAAAGAGAAGTAACCAGATAGGGGCTAGGGAGATGGTTTAGCAGTTAAGAGCACCTATTGTTCTTGCAGAGGACCCAAGTTTGTTTCCCAGTGCCCACATCAGGCAGCTCACAACTGCCAGTCTGTAGAACTCTAATGCCTCTGGCCTCTATAGGCACCTACACTCACGTGTGCATACACACACACACACACACACACACACACACACACACTCACACAATTAAATGTAATAACAATAAATATTAAAAGAAGTAGCCAGGTAGAGGCTGGAAATGGTTCAGGTGGTAAAAGCACTTGCTGCAGTGTGAGGACCTGAGTTCAGATCTCCTTGCCACATTAAAAGCTGGGTGTGGTGGTATGTGTCTCTAAGCCCAGCATGGTGGGTTGGAGAATGGAGAAAGGACAACCCCTGGGGCTCTCTATCCAGCCCAGTCTAGCAGGATTGGAGAGCCACAGGCTCAGTAAGAGATCCTGTCTTAGAGAAATAAAGCGAAGAGTGGTAAAAGGAAGACACATTATATCAACCTTTGTTATCTACATACATGTGTACATATGTTTATGGGCACACTTACACACACACACACACACACACACACACACACAGAGAGAGAGAGAGAGAGAGAGAGAGAGAGAGAGAGAGAGAGAGAGACAGAGACAGAGAGAGAGACAGACAGACAGACAGACAGACAGAGAGACAGAGAAATAGACAGAAATAGATGATAGAACAACAGCCAGCTGTCCATATTTATTTAACTGTGTTTCTTGGAATCATTTGAATTTGTTTCATTGTATTTACCTAATTTATTTGATGCCTATTCCATGACACCTTGAGGATTTGTGCCTGTACCTTTGCTACTCTGCTTGATACTTTTGGCTAGAACACACCCAATGGACACAGAGGCCAAGGGCTACTCATTGTGAAATTCTGCCAAGTCCTGTACTTGTGCCAGCTCATACTGCCCACACAATCCACACTGACAGCTGGGAGTGGCAGGTATGTCCTCCATGACCCATAGAGGACCTCAGCTCAAGGCCACCTGCCAGCAGGCTCTTCCACGTCATGGCTTTTGAGTACTTTTGTTAAATCAGCCCTTTTGAGCCAACTGGCCAGACACACTATGTAAATTTCTGACATTTTCCAAAGCTGTCCTTTTAATAAACCTTTCAGTATGAAAATACCAGCCTGCAAAATGTTTTCTGTGCTTCTGGACCTGAAAAACGCATATGCCTTATTAAATGGAAATTTCTGGGCAATTTATCTGTAATGTGAACTTTGCTTGTTACAGGGGGAAAAAAAAGAATCAAATTAGGAACAGAGCTCATTTCAGTACGTAATGTAGCCTTGCAGACATGCTTTGAGTTTTTGCCAAGCCCTGGCCTCATGTGGGTGTCGGCATTGGAAGGCACAGCCAGGATCAGGGGCCAGCTCCTGGTGCAGGCAGTGTGGAGAGCAGAGGGCGGGTGAACTGACAATTACAGCAAAGAGGATAAGACAGGAAAATCAGAGGAAAGACAAGGAGTTAGGTAACATGGCTACATAACTGCCAAGAAAACCCTGAGTATGGACCCACATATGATGGATCTTCTTGACTTAATCTGACAGGGTTTGGAATCACTGTGGATACACATCTGGGTCTATCTATGAGGGTGTTTCCAGAATGGGGGCACTGAGAAGGGAAGACCAACCCTGGTAATTATAAGTGGCACTATCTAATGGGCTGGGATCATGGATTTAATAAGAAAGAGAAGGAGAGCTGGGCACTAGCGTTCATCTCTGCTTCTTGACTGGAGACACAATGTGAGCAACTGCCTCACACTCCGGCCACCAAGCCATGATGAACCACACCCTTAAACCTTGAGCCCAGATATACCCTTCCTTCCTTAAGTTGCTTTTGTTACAGATATTTTGTTACAGAAGTGAGAAAAGTAACTAATACACACTCAATAAGGAAACATAATATTAATTATTACACAAATGATTATTTGATTACACCCATGGCAAAGGCCATGAGAACAATCTCCCTAACAATAAGCCACAGTGATGGATGTTTTCTGTTCTCAGTATTTTCTTCCTGCAGAACCTGTAAGTGGGAGCACACATCCATAACCCCCCTCCCCCTCCACAGAAGATGCATCCCATGGACCATTCCATCATGTTGCAGAAGAAGAAGCAAACGTTCAGAGTAGATCAGGGATTGTCTAAGTCCTGCAGCTTTTAGATGGTAGATCTGTGGTTCCAACCTGGCTATCTGTCTCCCAATCTCAGACCCACTTTGGTTTGTCTAGAGCAGGTCACATGGGCTGGGTGTTTTATGCCATTGACTTCCCAGTTGTGATATGCACAGGATTTCTAGAGTTATTCTATATATGGTCTATCAGTCATCTACCATCCATCCATCCATCATCTATTTTTTTTTTTTTTTTTGAAACAGAGTCCCATACTCTAGCCCAGGCTCGCCTGGAACTAACTACATAGCCAAATCTAGTCTCAAATTGGTGGCCACTCTCCATCATCCTGCCGGGATTGTAGGCATGGGTCAACATGCCATCAGAAGGCAAGGATGTAAAGATAACACTAAACGCAAGATAAATGATAAATAGGTGTTTATTGGAGTACAATTACACAGAAAACTAAAAAGAACCGTGGGAGCGTTTCTCTGCCCTTCCTACCAGATCCACTGCTGACCCACCAGAAAGGGCCCCCATGCAATTGAGACCCTGCCTTACACCTTACACTTCCCTCTTTCCACTTCCATCTGCCTGAAGCCACACCCAAAGAGATGTAATCACTGTTACAAGTTCACAGATCAGATGCCTACACCCCCCCCCCTTTTTTTTTTTTTTTGGTTTTTCGAGACAGGGTTTCTCTGTGGCTTTGGAGGCTGTCCTGGAACTAGCTCTTGTAGACCATGCTGGCCTCGAATTCAGAGATCCGCCTGCCTCTGCCTCCCGAGTGCTGGGATTAAAGGTGTGCGCCACCACCGCCCGGCTTCCCTCTCTCTCTAACCCCCCCTTTTTTCCTCTGTATTTCTGTGTTTTGTATTTCATGCTCGTGGACACATCTTAGGCTTAAGAACACAGACATGAATGAATCCCATGGGACTGTTGGGCATTTGAATATTCTATTTGCAGGGCGTGAGTGAAATTCCTTGCTGTGTCTGGAATTATCTTGTGAGTCTTGGCCTCTTCCTGGTCAGCAGAGTTGTCAAGGAATCTCTGAGCGACTAAAACAGCCCAAAGAATACAGACCGACACCAACACAGTGTCCACCTCTGCCAGACACAGGCATCCAGCACCTGGGCGGAAGTACAGAGTGATGTCAGAATGTTCTCAAATCATAAGGAAACCCAGGACAAGCAGTTTCGTGACAGCAGAGATCAACAAAGGGAGGAGGGCGAGAGAGGAGCTTGTGGGTACTTCAGAGGAGGCAGCGAATAGCATAAGGTCAGGGAGGCCTTGGAAGGTGGATACAGCCCCTGTGGTTTGGGAAGATAACTACTTCATTCTTGTACAGCTTGTTGTGTGTGAAGTGTGGTGTGGTGTGCTTAGAACGACACTGGGAACATGATAGTAAAAGCAACAGTCTTCCATCCATCAGTGTTCACAATGAGAAGAGCACAAGGTTGGGCTAACAATAATTTAGAAAAAAAGAAACCCAAACTTATCTCATTTTTTTTTCTCTCTGAAATCTTCATTGATGTTTTTCCTCTTCCATTCATAGCCCCGGCTGATCTGGAACTAGCTCTGTAGACCAGCCTGGCCTTAGGGTAAGAAGAACTTATTTGGCTTGCAGTTATCAGTTAAAGTACATCACTGCAGGGAACTCACGGTGGCAGGAGCTTGAGACAGATGGTTACATGACATCTACAGTCAAGAGCAGAGGGAGACCAAGGTACCCATGCCACCTGCTTGCTGCTCTGCCTAGCTAGTTTTGTTCAGTCATACAGTTCAGGACCCAGCCTAGGGAATGGTACCACCCAAATTCAGGGCATAGCTTCCTATCTCAATAAATAATCAAGACATTTCCCACAGACTTGTCCCCTGGCCAACCTGAGGTAGACAGTCTCTCAACTGGCACTCCCTTCTCAGTGATTCTAGGTTGTAGCAAGCTGACATTTAAAACCAACATCACAGCTTGATATTGTAGCCTGTCCAGAAGACACTGGGCTCCTCCTGAGAGAGGCTGGGATCCCTGCTCTTCACACAGGCTTCCATAAGCCAAGGCTGGGTCCTTATGAGACCTTCACCAGTGACTGGCGAATCTGTGAATGGGCAAGTGAATGGGTAAAAAGTCACGTGGTTCTAGGATGGGCCAATGGACCAGTGGGAAACTGTGGCTGCATGGTGGATCCCTGCTCACTTCCCACCATTGACTCATCCTGTTTCCCACTGGAGAGTCCCTGTCCCACTCCTCTCCTGGGCTGGTTTGTTATAACTCTCAAGTCCCATTCAAATGTCACCTCCCAACCAGTCCCATGAGTACCACTGAGACTTAGTCTCCTGTGAACCATCCCATTGAGTTAGCCCTTCCAGAGGAGACTGAGGTGACTGGAAGCTGTGACCACACTGGCCCCGTGGCTAGCCATTCATTCACATTTCATTGCAATGTCCTCTAAAAATGCAAATACCATGTAAGGACACTGTCTCTGCCATATTCTTGGCCATCCTCAGGACCTGTTAGGGCCTGGTCCTAATGTCAAATCAGAAAGTGCTTGTTAGAGCCCTAACCTTGACTGTCTCAGTTTACACGAGGCGTCTTGTTTACCATTGATACCATGCAGCATCTGCTACATATCTCAGGGTACTTAGGTATCCCATGAGCCTCTGGGAACATGTGTGTAAAAGAATCTGGCTAATTTTTGTCTTTCTGTCTGGAGTCTAGAATAGGAGAATATATCCTTGCTGACTCAATCAGCTTCCCCTAGACTGACAAGAAACCCAGAAGGAACCCAAGTGGTTCTTTGGACCTTTTTCGTTTTCTGAAGAGGCTATCATGGACTAGAGAGATGGTTCAGCAGTTAAGATTTCATACTGTTTTCAGCGAGGACCCAGTCAAGTCTCTAATACCCATGTTGGGGGAGCTTATGACAGTGTGTGACTCTAGCTCCCAGAGCTCTGACATCCTCTTCTGGCATCCACAAGTACTGGCACTCATGTGCACATACCCACCCATGGACACACAGATACAGGCACACACCATCAAAAAGAATAAATATAATTTTCAAAAGAGGATACTGTTGTGTGATTTTTTTTTGGTCTTGAACTTTTCATCTAATTGTAGTTAATATCTCAGGAGATATCAGAAGGAGACTTCTCAGGTTTAACAGCTGCTAAAAACAACATTCTAGTGAGAAGTAAGTGAAAATCCTTGAAGCTGTACATTCTTTGACATATAAACTCTTCCTCTAATAGTTTAGCCCAACAGGGAGTTTATAGACATGAGGAGTCTAGAGGAGTCTAGTCCATTAGGAGTCATGGGTGGGATCACTCCTTCTCTGTGGCACCTTTCAGAGACTTGTCTATGCAGATTCATATTGTGACCATCTGAGAGAAGACCTGAGACTAAAACGCCACTCATGCATTTTAAGCAGCAACATCTAGTGTTATCAATGTCTTCACCATCCCTACCTATCAGAGTTAAGTTATACACAAGTTAAGTGGCTATTATAAAAAATGTCTAGTTATCCAGACAATAGGGTATCATGCAGACATCACACCATAGCAGATGTGGCCAGATGACTTGGACTGAAATGGTGGTGGTGGGTTAGGAAATCTATCTATAGTGGGTTGGTGTATGTAAAGTACAGACATGTGACACACTAGCATCCCTGGTACCCATCTTTGCAAACACCAGCTCTGCCTACTGCTGGGGCTATTATTTCCCTCATCAAAAACTTTCCCTTTTGATGGAGGGGGTGCACATAAGACTCAGGGAGCTCATGGGACTTCTGAGGTTCAGGAAGCTCAGAGGTCACAAGATCCATAAGCTGCCTCCCACTGGTGATAAGCCAGGATGTGGCACCAAGGGAAAGCCAGAGGTCCTGGCACCCACCTCTACCCATTCAGCTGCTGAAACCTTAACCCCAGAATGTATTTGGAGATGGGCTTCTAGAGAAGCAGTAAGCTAAGTGAGGTCAGTGAGAGCAGAGGCTTGTCAGGGCCTGTAAAGATGGCTCCACTTGATCTTGTCTAATGGTCAGAGTTCAAATCTGTCTTTACACCTATAAGACTAAGCTTTGGCTGCTGCAGGATGTTTTGGCATTGATAGTGGATGTCTTTATCTAAACAACAACAGACTTGGGGTCAGATGTGTTACTCTTGACCCTTAAGGCCAGATGACAGGTGTGGCTATCAAATACCTGGAGGATTAAGGGAAGTAAGTCTGTTCGCCTGTATACATGATAATAGAAGTCTTCTGCCATTGTCCCCACTTTTGGTTGGGTACTTAAGAATGTTGAAGAATAAACTAAGGGCATTCAGTATGGACTGAATGGCCCTCCTGACATTTATCCTGTGTCTCTGTCTTTTCCTTTAACGTCCTTAGCTAGCCATTCTTTATCCACATTCCCATCTCAGGTATGAACTGTGGACAAGTCAGCTGGCTCCAACTGCAGCCCCCAAAAGATAGCTTCCCACATGAGCTGACAGGATTAGTGTCCTGATAGGAAGAGATACCAGAGAGTTCTTTTTTGTCACCTGTCTTCTATGTCTCACCAAAGCATATGTCACCTGGGCACAGCGAGGAGTAGCTGTGAGCATGTAGGAAAAGAGCTCTCAGTGGGAAAGAATAGGCTGCAACCTTGATCTTGAACTTCCAGCCTCAAGAGCATGTTGAAAATCATTTCCTTGGTATAAATCATCCACTTTTCTATATGGTATTTTGTTATGCTGGTCTGATCTAAACTATATAAACAGTAGGTCCCATATGACAATGTCATGTTTCTTAGTAAAAGAAAACAAGGGCTAAGGAGATGGCTTAGAGGGTAAAGGCGTCTGCAGGTAAGCCTGATGTCTTGAGTTTATTTTCTGGAACCCTTGTGGTAGAAGGAGAGAACTGGACCTCAAAGGTTGTTCTTTGACCTCTGCATGAGTCCTGTGGCGCGCGCGCGCACACACACACACACACACACACACCTGACCTGTGCACACAATAAATAAATGAATAAGTGTAAAAATATTAATAAGGAAAACAGTATGAACAACCATGTGCCAGAACACTTCTCCAGCCCTTCTAAACTACAAGTTTCACACTGTAAAATGACACACACAGCAACTGTACACTTCCTGTGCAAACAGAGTTCTTGATGGCCCAGAGACCCATCTTGTTTCTGCTTTCCCTCCCATTCCCGGTGGCCATCAGTATTCAGGAGACCCTGGGGAATGCTGCATATGCTAATAAGATGGATGCCATGATCTCACACTCTAATCATAGCTTTCGTGTAGTTCATGGCTATGTGAACTTATGTATTGGTTTCTGAACTGAGCATCAAGCCCTTTCTCCTTATTCTATAAGCAAGTACCAAGCCCTGGGGTCTACCCCTAGCACCAGACATGGTGGTATATGCCTAGCACTTGGGAGGTAGAGGCAGGAAGTGCCAAAGTTCAAAGTTATCCTTGATTATCCAGAAAGTGCAAGGCTACACTGGACTGGAGACTCTCTCTATGTATGTATGTATGTATGTATGTATGTATGTATGTATGTATGTATGTATGTATCAAGCTGAGCACCAGCATTCATCTCTCTCTGCTTCCCAATTGTGGACACAATGTGACAATCTTTCACATTCTTGTGACCATGACTTCCCTGCTGTGACAGACTGGACCCCAACTGTGATCCAAAATCAACCCCTCCTTCCTTCAGTTTTTTTTTTTTTTTTGTTAGATATTTGACACAGCAACCAAAAGTAACTAATGCACTATTGTTTTCATTGTTATTATTATCACCCAATTAAAAACAGATCTAGACAACAAAATAGAATTAAAATTTGAGCCAGGTGGTGGTGGTGCATGGCTTTAATCCCAGCACTCGGGAGGCAGAGGCAGATCTCTGTGAGTTTGAGCCAGCCTGGTCTACAAGAGCTAGTTTCAGGACAACAGCCTCCAAAGCCACAGAGAAACCCTGTCTCGAAATCCCACCCCCCTAAAATTCAACATCTCTTCATCATACACATGCACATGCTATATGTGTGTACATAGATACATGTATGTATACATATGTATCACACACACACACACACACACACACACACACACACACACACACACACACACACACACCAGTGCCTCTCCTCAGGCTTTCATGTGGGAACTTCTAGGCTGTGCTGTAAGGCTCAGAGCAACACAGAGAGTGCAGCTCACTGCCCAGTGCCATGCTTCATCCTCCCACGGACCCTCACACCTTGACTTTTGCCACCCATGTGGTATTGCATAAATAACCCCTTGGAGGGAATGGTGGCTCTGTGCATAATCATAGCTATCAAAATGTTTAAGCCACACGGGGACAGCAGGAAAGTATCTCCTGTCAAGCAGTTTTCATTTCCCTCCAAAAGCAAGGTCAACACTGATGCCTCAAACAAACGCTGGAGTCCCCAGAGCTGGAGCTGCTGACTCTTCATTTCATTCTGATAGTCCCAGGGCCTCTCATCTGCCAGGTGAGCAAAGTCGCCAAGCAGTCCTTCCAGCCTGTGGCGTCCCCAGGCCTCGAATCTCAGACTTTCTTGGGTAGCTATTTTGAGCCATGTCTTTTGGGCCTGACAGTGCCTTTCAGAGTGCCAGTGTCAATTTACTCATGTTCTTTGACTTTTCAAATCCCTCACACTGACATTTGATTTTTCAGGGCTGAGTATTTGCCTTCTCAACAGAGATGGACCTCCCATGAGCATCCGCCATGGAGGTGGAGATCTTCAGGGAGAGATATGTCACCATATGCCAGAGAGACAGGTCCCAGAGAGCGACAGTCAAATTTGAACGAAGGCTTGAAAGGGCACTTGCTGTCAAAGCCTTTTAACATTTTGGAACATACAAAAAATCATATAAAGTTGAGGGAAAAAATAAGAGGAAGGTATCTTTTCTCCAGACCCTATGACTTCTCAAATGTTCATGTTTCTGTCACAGACCCTTGAGGAGATGACACACTGAAGGATTCCATTTTTGAGGAGCACCAAGACCCTGCCAATAGGCTAGACAGACAGTGGGTGAGTGATGGCCCAGAGCCAGGGTCTGAGAGGCCAGGAGGAATGTGGCTACAGAGGATCTATTCAGGGAGATTTAAATGTGTTAACGTTAATGGTGGCATTGGCTGCATGGCTCCAAGAATATGCTAGAAATCATTGACTTGTAGTCTTTAAGGAATCTTTTTACATTTATTTTGTGTGTGTGTGTGTGTGTGTGTGTGTGTGTGTGTGTGTGTGTGTGTGTGGTGAGGCTTGACACAGTGAATATGTGGAGGACAGAGAATAACTTGTGAGAATTGGGTCTCGTCTTCCAACATGCAGGCTCAGTGAACTGAACTTGGGTTGTTGGATTTGGTGACAAGTGTCTCTTTCAGTGGGTGGACTGTAATCTCAATATCTCAGTAATGCTGCTTTATGTAAGTAAGCTCCTTCAAGGAGGTGATTTTCTCACAGTTTCCATAGTTATTAAAGCCAAACAAACTGAACCAAATCCAACCCCTCCCCCACATCGGTCTCTAGACGACTCTATTACTGAATCATAAGAGATATTTTGACTGATTTTTTTTTTTACCCCCTCATTGTTGCCTGCTTGATACAGGCTGGTGTGCACTGGTCCCTGGCCAGGGTTCATGTCATGGTTTGAACATGAGAATTGCCAGTAGGCTCAAGCTTTTAAGGTTTGGTCCCCAGCTGGGGGTGCTAGTTTGGAAGGCTGTGGCCACTGAAGGAAGTGGGTCAGTGTGAAGTGCCGTTGGAGATTTTTTTTTTTAAATCAGGACTCTGGTCCCTAATGTGGGAAATTACCAATACGGAGTCAGGTAAAAATACAAGGGAATTTAATAGGGAAAAGCCTTACTTACAGAGCGACCTAGCCAGCCGGCAGGGCAGCAGTCTGTACAGCAAGCAGAAGATGAAAGCGAAAGCATCCGGACACCTAAGTGTCCCTCACTCTATGTCACCCTGACCAGGCGTGGTCAGGCACACCTGTAGCCAGCCCCTAAGCAGGCATGGCTCCAGCATCCCCTACAGGTTCCTTGCTTTCTCTCTGCTTCCTGTGTACAATGGGGTAAAGACCCTCCACCATGTGCTCCCCTGCCACCATGTTCTACCCAGACACTCAGGGCCAAGCCATGGCCCTGCAGCACACTCACTGTTTGCAAATGGAGCCAGCACACAGATTTCCCCCTTTTAAGACTTTTTTTGATATGAAAACTGCTACAGAGTAGGCATCTTCTAAACCCAGACCAAGACCCTATTTCCACCACTATTTTGGCCTGTGATGCTCACATCACTTTTACTCCTGGGCCTCAGTTTCTCCACCTGTTAAGCAAAGGCCATCCTAAATGATGGCCTTCATGCATCTTTCTGACTCTTCATACATTATGACAGTCTCTACCAGAGCGATCCTTATTCATGGATGAACAAAAATGTTGTAAAATTCTCCCTGGAGGGCAGACACAAATTCAAATCCTGATCATTTCCCCTATATGACATTTTACAACAGAACTTGAGTACATAGACTGAAAAGACAGTCACTAAAGGTGAGAAAAACAAATAATCAAGAAAAGAATGCCTCTGTCAACTGCTTGCTCTGGCTTCAGAAGAAAAAAAATTTTTTCAAAGTAAGATCACGAGAAGCCGATTTATGCTCTTGGTGCCAATGCGGATGCTAGGTTTGAACCGTGTCCATTTATCAGCTCCCAGAGAGCTGATTGATGGCCCAGCCACTCTACTTTGTATTCTGACCAGCTCAGAAACATTAACTGACAACATGGGAAGAAATATTCCCCATCTCAGTGTGGCTGACGGCTTATAAATGAGCATGACTTGATTTTCTGCTGTGGAAAATTAGTGTTTTGAAAGTCTCATTAGAAATTAGTCCTGAAAGCTGTTCCCAAACTCAGATGTTTGGTCCATCACTTTGTGCCTATTTTAGCCATTTAATTTCCTGACAACACTAGGCAGGGTACTACGGCCTCTACTTTAGAATAGTCTAGAATGACTTCCTCATCTGCATTTAACACCTCTATGGTCATTCAGTCTGTATTCAGGACAACTCCCCCTGCTTGCCCCTGTCTGGCTATGGTGTCCATAAACCAAAAGGCGAGTGATGCAGACCAGTGGCCGGTGTGCCAGAGGAACCAATATGCCACTCTCACCTATCCTGAGCTTTAAGACCCTAGGCTTGCCTGGGGGTGGGGATGCAGATGGTGAATGGCTTGCTCTTAACTCCCCTCTCAAATGATAATGATGACAGAACTGTGACCCCCTTGCTGTGCATCCATGGTGGTGGCTCCTGAGGTCACCTGCAGGGCTCAGAGGTGCCGCTTCCAAGGCCATGACACTGCTCTCTGATTCTGTGGGTCTAGGAAGGGGCCCTGGGCTCTGAGGCTTTTAATCCTTCATGGTTTCCTACTATGTATCCCCAACCCTGGCTTCAAATCCCCAAGGACCCTCCTGCCTCAGCCTCCCTGAGATTACAGGCATGTGCCACAGCACCCAGCTCCTCAGTCTTTGGTGAAGTTGATCCAGTCACAGGCTTGTGGGATTGCTGAGGAGCCGGGGCTCTTCCATTCTAAGCAGCCATGAGCCTGTATTCAGGCTCCAAATGTATTACATCTAAGGGAGGGGCTGTACTGCAGCTTCAATGTGCACCACCCCCCACCAGCTCATGTGTCTGAATACTGTCCCCCCTGACGGCACTGTTTCAGAAGGCTGCAGAGCCATTAGGAGGTGGGCCTAGCTGGAGGAAGTGGCTCTCTAGTGGGCGGGCCTTGAGGTTTACAATTCCGTCTTGCTTCCTGTTCAGTCTCTGTTTCCTGGTTAGCTGAGATGTGAGCAGGCAGCTGCCATAGAGCTGTGTCCAGGTCTCCAGCTCCCTACCTCCGTAATGGTCCCTTCAGACTGTGAGTCAGAACAAACCCTTCCTCATCTCAGTTGCTCCTTGGCAGGTATTTGATCACTGTGATGAACAAGGTGAGTGGAGAGTGGGAGGGCAGGGATACTCCGGCTTGGGAAAATAGCTCAGCTTCTCTCTCTGATCCTATCACAGGGTTCCCCCAAAGCGTTCTGGTTCTACTTCCTCTTGTGTGCGAGCATCTGCTGCCTCTGCATTCTCTCACCCACTCCTTAGCCTGGGCACATGCACTCCTATGTAGCCTCCTGGCCTCTTCCTTCTTCCCCTGACATATGCCTTGACTCTGAGCTTTTAAAACACTCGATGGGATCACAACAGCCTTCTGAGTCAGCCCATCAGGAGCCATGCTGCCTATAGATCAACGCTCACTGCAGGTCCCGCCCACATTCCCAGGGAGCAGCTCTAACCCCTTTGAGCCTCTGTGCCTTTGCTGATACTGTTCCCTCTGTCCAAATGTCCCTTCCCTGCTCTACCTTCAGATATTTCCTAGACTCTGACAGATGTCATTGCCACATGCTCTACTCTTCACCTCAAACGGCATTCTTTTTTTGTTTTTGTTTTTCAAGACAGGGTTTCTCAGTGTAGCACTCACTGTCCTGGAGCTAGCTCCTGTAGACTAGGCTGGCCTAGAACTCACAGAGATCCTCCTGCCTCTGCCTCCTGAGCACTGGGATTAAAGGTGTGAGACACCACCGCCCGGCTCAAGTGGCATTTTTGCCATGGCTCTTAGACTTAAAGCACCTGTTTATACATCTAGCTTGTCCTCCAGACTGGAGAACCCTGGCGACAGAGGTCACATGTGTTTAGGAGACTGAGAATGGACTAGAGTGAAAGTTACACTTGTTGAGTGAAGTCAAAGAGAAGGGAGCCCTGGGGGTGTGATGACCCTGGAGCAGATACATGCAGGGCAGTCCAAAGGGCACTTTGAGGGGGCGGCTTCTGTCCAGTCTCTCTTGGACCTGCTCTAGTGGAGCCATCGCTGTGCTTGCCCAGCAACCTGCCTCCCACTGACCTTGTCCTCTGAGGAGACTGACACTACTGAGGTTGGGGAGCAGAAGAGAAGGGTAGAAGGGTGCAGGCATCCAGGAGAGAGCATTTAGGGACCCTTGGGGACACTACGGGGGGCAGATTCCAATATAGTCACAGAGGGCTGGACTAAGGAGAAACACCTTCCAGCTGGGGCCAGTTTGAATTTGTGCACTTTCCTTCAATCATGTATCTACCCACCCATGCATACATCTGTCCATGCATGGATATGGTTGCATGTATTCATACATGCATGTATGTATGGACCTGCCTATCCACACACCTATTCTTTCAGTATTCATAGTGTAGCTCTTATTCACCCCGAATCTATGAAAAGGAACTGGACTGGAACTCCTGAACTTATGAACCTTGTATTCTGGAAGAGAGGCCATGATGGAGTGTAGGGGAAGCTGTAGCCACACCTACTTAGGGCCTGCTACAGGTGTGCCTAACCATGCTTTCGAGGGCGTGGTCCGGGGAAGTAGAGCGATACTGCATTTTCGATTTGGGTTTCTCTTTTGGGCTTGTGTACAGACTGCTGCCACGCCGGCTGGCTAGGCCGCTCTGTAAGTAAGGCTTTTCCCTATTAAATACCCTTATATTTCTACCTGACTCCGTATTGGTAATTTCCCACTATATCTGGTGAGTATATAGTAATATGACAACTTAAGAGAGTGACCTGTGCTCTGAAAGCCAACATATAGAATGAAGGGTCAGGAGGCAGCAGTGATGGACCAGAGATGTGGAGGAGAAATTGGAGGGGGATTTCTTTCTTTCTTCCTCCCCCACCCTTTTTGTGACGGTATCCTTTCTGGAAGTCACTGTGTAGCTGTGTACACCTTGAACTGATCATCCTCCTGCCTCAGCAACTTGAGCACTTAAAGGCATGTGTCCCTAGACTCAGATTGTCTGGGGAATGAGGGATTCTTTAGTGAGTGGTCAAGAAAGCCTCAAAGAGGGGAGCACAGCTGAGACCTAAATGGCGAGAGATGACCCCATGGGGTCTGGGGAGGGAAGAATATTCCAGGCAGAAGGGACCACCATGGCTGGCAGTTGAGGAGGGGTCTCTACTGAGAAGCAGCCTGGAGATGGTCCTGTGGACTCACACACAGAACATGAGGGTCACCAAGATGGCATTCACCTTTCCAAGCAGTTGCTTCCATGGGTGTGGGACAGAGACTGCAGTGCCTTCCTCAGAAGTGACTGTGTTTGTGTCATACATGCAGTCTGGCCCTCGGCATGGGGCAGGCTGTCCAATGCAGACTTCCCACAGCCCTTCCCCAGGGGAGTCTTTGTGCTTTCGGCCTCTGCATCACCAGACAGAAGACTGATCACTTGGTTCTGGTACCCCGATTCAAAATGACACTTCCATCTGATTTCAGTTTCTTTCCATATTTTAAGAAGGCTCAATGGACTTTGTTCATTATTAGTGTCACCCAGCTCTAGTTACTGTGAAACCAGAAGGTCACTGCTTAGCTCGGGGCTCAGAAATATGGCACCTGTCAGGAGTGTGATTTAGGAACCTGGCCTTCCTCAGCGGGTCCCCACTGGGCTAAAATTGAGTCAACGATTCAATTGGCTGCTGCAGAGTGGAAACCAGGAGCCATCTTAAGCCGCTGTATTTACAATGAGCTTTCCATGAGGAAACCTTTAAAAATCACATTTGTATTTTAGTGTGTGTGTGTGTGTGTGTGTGTGTGTGTGTGTGTGTGTGTGTGTGCGCGCGCACGCGCGCGCGCACACACAGCACATGTCACTTTGTGCTCATAGGGATCAGAGGATGACTTTCAGGAATCAGGTTTTTTCCTCTACCATGTGGGTGCCAGGGATTGAACCTAGGTCCCCAGGCTGTCAGCAGGTGTCTCTCCCTACCCAGCCATCTTGCTGGTCCTCAGTAAACTTATTCAGGAAGATGGCATGCCCATCTATTTACCCAGTCCCCAAATATCTCAGAACTGGAAGGAAGGGTCTGACCAGATGTTGGGGCTCCGTACAAAACTCATCCCCTGCATAAGGGCATAGGGCAGCAGGACCTGACTCTGGCTTCCCTGGGCTGCACTGAAGGATCTATTTTTGGCTTGTATTCCTATCTGTCACATCTATAGAAGGGGAGCAAGCACGGATTGGTAAATGGACATGTTTGTCTCCCCCACACTACATAATATTTCTTTGGTACTCCTTCACTGAGCAGGGCAGCCTGACTATTCGCATAGTGGGTGACACCAACCCAACTCTTGGCTACCACAGTCTCTCTCCAATCAGATGCCTGACCTGGGTGACTACTGGGACCCAGCATGATATTGTGACCCAGCCCTCCCTCTCCTGGGCCTCCTGCTCTGGTGCTCACTTGCCATCCAATGAACTTTTTTTTTTTTTTTTTCTGAGACAGGGTTTCTCTGTGTAGCTTTGGAAGCCTGTCCTGGAACTCTCTCTGTAGACCAAACTGGCCTCAAACTCAAAGAGATCCACCTGCCTCTGCCTCCCAGAGTGCTGGGATTAAAGGTATGTGTTACCTCTGCCTGGCTTCAGTGAACTCTTAAATTCTTTTGCTTTTGTCCCCATGGCTCACATGCTTGATCACCTGGTTCCCAGTTCATGGCACTGTTTTGGGGGTTGTGGACCCTTTGGGAGGTGGTAGTCTGGCTGAATAAAGTGGGTTAAATCTTAGCCCCTCTTCTGACTAGAATGTAGCACTTCCTGGTAGCACCATGACATAACACCAACAGAGAGAATCCACTTTAATCTGCTTCTGTCATCAGTAGGAAAGGTCAGTCACACACCCAAGTCACTATGGGAAACCCACTGGAAAGATGCTGCCACCACTGTAGGAAGATGAGGGGCCAAGGCCTAGGGGTGAAGAGCCACAGGATCTGGGTTCAAATACCATCTCCCCATCAAAACAAGCATAAACTCCCGAAAATGAGAAGCAAGTGCCCACGGTAAACCCTGGCTCTAGCTGCCAGGGTGAGGTCAGAAAAGATGCAGTGGAGGGTCCTGACCCCCAAGAACAGCTGCCAGCAAGTAGCAACCAGACTCTGATTGAGAGTTGGGGTGTACTGGGATGGAGAGATGGCTCAGCAGTTAAGAGTGCATACTGCTCCTGAAGAGGATCTGAGTTAGATTCTCAGTATCTACTCTGGGTATCTCACAACTGCCTGTAACTCCAGCAGATCCAATGCCCTCTTCTGGACTCTTTGGGCACCTGTATTCATAAGCCTCCCTGAAATATACAAAATTAAAATAAAATAAATCTTAAAATAAGAGTTCGGGACTGCTAACCTGTGATGCGAAAAGAGATTTCACAGCAGCTTCCAGTACTGTCCGAGCAAAGTGGAGGAAGAGGCCTTGTGATTATTACATGAATTTAATATTTATGCCAGCATGAACTCAGGGCAATAAAGCTCCATTTCCTATCTTCCATGGGATGAGGTAGGGGTATTTATGAGCAAAAGCAGGCATGAGTGAGCAAGGAAATATACCAAATGATCGCCATAAAACTCCCTCTCCAAGCGAGCAACCGCCTTAGCCCATCTGAGTTGAAAAGCCCTTGCTCAGCAAATCGCAAGTACCTGAGATTACAAAGGAGGGGAAGAAGCAGATGGGACGAGGCAACAGATTCCAGCTTTTCCTTTATCTCAAGAGCAGGAGAGAAGTGGAAAGAGGCAGTGGTAAAAGATGGCCAGACATGAGAGGCAAGGGCCCGTACAAACTGAGGACACTAGAGGATGGGTGTTCTCATTGTCCTCCCACATGGGATTAAGGGGGACCTTCTGAATCTTGTCTGCTCTATGAAAGTTACCAAATGGAAAACAAACAGATCTGCAGGTGTTCAGGGATCAAACGCCTTGCCGGTTTACCTGGTTAGTATTCAGCAGCTGCTGGGCTATTTTCTGACAGTCTAGGTGCTATGGATTCTTACAGGTAGTGTTCTGAATGGCTTTAAACCTTCTCTTCAGATCAGGGGAGATGACTCACGGGGAAAAGTGCTTGCCAAGGTGCAGTTTGAGGACCTGAGTTTAGAAGGCCTGGCAGCATGGCTCAAATCTGTAACCCCAGTGCCAGGGTGACAGAGACACAATGCTCTCTGGAGCTCACAGGTCATCCAGTCTTGCATGATTGGTGAGTTCTGGGCTTAGTGAGAACCCATTTCCAAAGGTAGGGTAGAGAGTAGTAAGGGAGGACACCAAAGGTTGACCTGTGGTCTGCATACTCACATAATATGTGTGTGTGTACCCTCATGTGCATGTATGCCAACAATACATGAACACCAAACCTAGCTCTTAGAATGACAGTTGAGAATGCATAGCAATAGGTAAAACTTACATGTGGTGATATTTTGTTTGTGCTTTAACAAATAAAGCTTTCCTGAAGGCTAGAGTGTGGAGCTAGTCACTAGTTAGCCATAGAGGCCAGGCAGTGGTGACATACACCTTTAATCCCAGCACTTAGGAGGCAGAGGCAGGTGGATCTCTGTGAGTTCAAGGCTACACTAGATTGATACAGTCTAAAAGAGAAACAGAGCCAAGAGGTGGTGACTCATACCTTTAATCCCAGTACTTGGGAGTTATACACCTTTAATCCCAGCACTAGGGATGGGGAGATAGGAGTGATAGGGCTAGGCAGAGAGAGGAACATAAGGCAGGAGGAGACAGGAGCTCATTACATTTGTTCTGAGGATTCATAGGGACAGGATCACCCCTGTGGCCCGAGGATTCAGTAGAGGTAAGAGCTAGTGGCTGACTGCTCTGCTTTTCTGATCTTTTTAGCATTAAATCTATATCTGACCCTGGGTCTTTATTATTAAGACCAATTAGAATTTGTGCTACACTTAAAGCTTTAGTTATAGGTAGAAAGTAGCACAAAGAATATTCTGAGTAGGTGTGGAACACTAAGGTTCCTCATCCCCATCCCTCCACAGAAACATTTGAGGCCAATGATACTCACTTAGGAAGCATGCTTCCTGGTGATTTTATGTATCCAGGTTTTGCATGTTACTCCAAGTGTCAATTTCACCCCATAAAGTATTTCTGCCAATCATACAAATATATCTTTTAAGAAAAGTCATATTTATGATGCTTGGAACAAATCACTAAAACAACACAAATATCTAGTACAGAGCCTGAGATGTTTCTTGCCATGCTTTGCTAATATCTGTCTCTCTTCCCCATAGAGCGACTTCACTGGTCTAGGTAGCCATGTCTACTCTGCCACTCCCAGGGACCAGTTGGACTTTCTTGTAGCAGGTCTCAGGACTGATCTAGCCCGCTACCAGTGACTGGCATAAGTTTGGACTATGATTGTCCCTGGATAAGCCAGAGAGAGACCCAGAATTCCACTGGAACAGTGGACAGGAACTTCCCTGGCATGAAGAGCTGTAGTCCTTTTGAGAATAATAATGATACCCGCAAAGAAGTCTAGTCAAGGCCTGTCAAGACATGTCCAATGGTACAGTCGGGCATGAATGGCATGGGAATAACCATCCACTTTCTGATTGGATTTAAGACCAGCTCTGCAAGATGAAATCATACATGGCACCATTACTGGGCCAATAACCTATAGCTAGACAGTTCAGAGGCCCTAGGAAATAACTTATTACTATTGTCCTGCCGAATGGAGATGGTATTAAATCAACTCTTAATGACTTATCATTATATCCATAGATTAGTGTATCTATCAACCCTTATCAGAGATGTTTCTATTTGCAGTTGATGATGATCAATACAGAAAGCCAGGACTAGTCAAGGGGCAGAGAGAAAAAAAGCAACAGCAGAATGCTTAGCTCTGGAGAGAACATATATACCACACCCCTTGTCCTAAGGCTCAGTGATTATCAAGGAAGAGGGGTGGAAAGAGTGCAGGAACCAGAGACAGTGGAAAGACCAGAGAGAAGGAAAGAGTGACTTCTGGATGCAGCAGGGCAGCTGCACATAGGAATTTACAAAAGTTGTGACAGCGGGCACAAGACCCAAACAAGCTCACACCTGAGCAAACTCCAGCATGAAGCGGGGGAGGGGGGGAGGTTGGGAATGAGGTCCCATGCCTAGTAGAGGAACTGTTAGAAACTATTGGCTGCTGGGAAAGGAATGGTCAGCTTCCTCTATGAGTTTAGCTCCAGTGAATTAACTCTGCTCCAACAGGAGGCCAGATATCAAGAGTATTTGGCTAACACAGATTGGCCTTGATGGGGGAACAAAGGACACTAAGTTGGCTGGGAAGGGCAGAAGGAAAGGGGTATAGCTGGAAAGGGTTGGGGGAGGGGTGAATATGATCAAAACACATTGTATGAAATTCTCAAAGAACGAATAAAATATCTTCTAAGAAAGGCCAGTTAATAAGGTGACAGAGATTCTTGATAGACTCCACCCTGATGGCACATATGGAGCTGATGTTAGGAGTGGGCACTCTGGTGTTCCTGTTCTAACTGGCTGGTGGCTACTGTCAGCTGTGCCAATCTGAGTATTTCTCCTGAGTACTCAGCTCCAGCTGGGTGTGGGACACTCACCTTTCCCCTAGGGTTTCCACCAGTTCTGGGAACTGTATCAGTTCTTTAACTCCATCATCACAGTTGAGGCAGCTTGCCTCGTCAGCCAAGAGTCCTGGCTGACAGGCGAGAGAATAACTTGTGAGGGTGAAAGTTAAAGCCATAAGCCTTTCTACCTACAGATTGGAAGTGACAGTTTTAATTTTTAGTTTATTATTATTTATTATATTCATTTTCCTTATCTGAAATCCTTTTCAGCTCTACATAAAATAGCATACTGGGATAGAGCTGGGGATGTGCTTGTCTGGTACAAATTCATCCCCAGCGCTCACATGTGGTGGCACACACATGCAATCTTAGCACTCAAGAGGCAGAGGCAGAAGGATCAGAAGTTCAAGGTCATCCTCAGCTACATGGTGAGTTTGAGGCCAGCCTGGGCTGCTTGAAAGAAGAAAGTACTATTTGCTAAGACAGTCTGAGAGCTGAGAAGGACATAAGGACAAATTATTTTTCCTGAAGAACAAGTTCTGTTTAAAAAAAAAAAAAAAACCTAACTTCTCACAAAGCTGACAGGAGTGTGAACAGGAAGAAGGCAATGGGGCCGATGACGGCCAATCAGTGGAGGCTCTGGTGGAGTCCCCATCTGCAGTACTGCATTGTCACACAGGAGAGGACCATTCACAGTGAATTATGTGGACATTTGAAAGCAATAACACTAGCTTCATCTTAACATCTTCGATAGTGGCCAAGAAACCTACTGTCATTTTCCATGTCAGCCCGTGGAATGTTTGTCTCCGGCAATAAAAACCCAGGTGATGTGTCAACCAATTAATAGGACTGTGCTGTCAGAGAGTGGTGCTGATTTGACTGCCTCTCCATCCCATTATTGCATGTGTGTTTAACATCTTACTTGGCAGGTACGGTAGTGTGTGGCAAATTCGTTTCTAGTCCCTAGAGGGAAGAGCTGTCTAGAGCGTAAGAATGGAGAGGGTCAGGGCTTGTCCAGGAAAAGGGAGAGGCGTAGATACACTGTGTAACACAGGTTAGACATCAGCCGTGCCTCAAGTCTCGAAGCCAGATGCCTTACAGGTTTGCAGAGGCCCTGGGTGCTCTTAGCTGTGGGTGTGATGTAGCCAGCTGCTTAAGTCCCTACTGCCTTGACTGACTACCAATGATGGAGTGTGAGCAAAACTATGGCAGGGGAATTTTGGCATGGCCTGAGCTACCTGTCTATGTGGTTTCTGAGCACATGTGTGTAAAGGGCCCCCTCAACTGCAGCAACATTGTCTGTTACTGGGAGCAACTAGTATCTCAGAGTTGTTTGAAGGAAAAGTGTTTAGAAAACACCTGGCACTCAGCTGTTTTTATTTGGACAGGGCCTTATGTGGACCAGGTTAGCCTTGAACTCACTATGTAGCCAAGGATGACCTTGAACATCTAATCTCCAGCTTCTAAGTGCTGGGATGACAGGCACGTGACACCATACCTGGTTTATGCCATGCTGGGGATGGGACCCAGGGCTTTATATGTGACAGGCAAGTGGTATAACCACTGGGCTACACCCTCAGTCTCACTAGCAGCAGTTTAATAAAGCTTAATTGCTTTATGTTATCTGTATTTATTTATTTATTTATTTGGGGGTTGTGCTGAGGACCAAACTCAGGACTCTATGTTTCTAGGTAAACTAAATCCTGTCTTAAAAACTTGAATTTTACAGTTATTTTCCAGGGAGCTTTTTATTGGCAGGTGCAGTGACCACAGTATGAAATTTTGTGTGAAAGTGTAAAAGCCAGAATAAACCCAGAATCAAATAAAGTGTGGCTTCAGTCACTTATCAGCTTAATGGAAGTCCGAGGGCTCACCCTGGCCTGTCACTCTTCCTGCCACGCTTCTTGAAATGGTTAGCTGAGAGCTGAGAACATATGGAAAATTCCAGAAGTAAGCAAATCATACACATAAAATTGTGTGCCGTTTTGAGAAGCATAATGAAATCTCGTGCCACTGAGCTCTGTCCTGCCTGGGGCCTGGAGGTCACTTGGAGTCCAGCACACTCATGCTCTCTGCCAGCTAGACAATGAGACGCCACCTGGCTTATTGCATCCACCGTCATGGTGTCCCAGTGCATCTATTCGAGTAAGCCTTACTTCATCACAGTGGCTCCAGAACACAGTATCAATGCTGGCAGTAAATGTATGAATGCAACCATTCTATTTTGTTTTACTAGCTATTACTATTATCCTTACTGCACATAGCTTACAAACCACGCTTTCTCATGAGCATGTATGTGTTCAGTATGATCACTGCCTGTCCATAGCAGTTTCTGGTATCTTCTGGAAGTTTTGGAAAGTATTCCATAGGATCAGGGGAAGAGATAATCTTAAATTCGGTTTCTACACTCTGCTCAAGATTCAGGACACATATTCTGGAAACCTAATCAACACGTGCCAGGTAGGTGCAGCATAGAGTGACCTTCACTTTCACAGAAAATTCATCTAAAGGACATTCATTCTAGGACATTCTAGAGAGATGCAGTAGTTTTCCAATTAATTGTGCTGGTTAGTCTTGGTCAGCTTCACACAAACTGGTTCACCTGGGAAGAGAGAGCTTCAGTTGAAAAATTGCCTGCTTGACATTGGCCTGTGGTCATGTCTGTGGGGTATATTTTCTTGCTTAGTGATTGATAGAGGAGAGCCCAGTCCACTGTGGGTGGTGCCATCTCTGGGCAGTTGGTCCTGGGTGCTATAAGAAAGCAGGCTGAGTAAACCAGTGGGCAGCATTTCTCCATGGCTTCTGTTCCAGTTCCTGCTTTGAGCTCCCACACTGACTGCCCTTCATGGTGGACTGTAACCTGTAAGCCAAATACCACACCCCGCCAGTTGCTTTGCTTTTGGTCATGGAGGTCACATCGGAGGAGCGAACTAGGACATTGATGTTGACCTCCTAGATGGTTCCACTGTTGGGAGAGCAGGCACGAACCACAGGTTGGAAGACATCTCTGATACTGCATGGCAAGCAGTGTGATCTCAATGACACCAAGTGGTTATCTTCCCAACATGGGCCCTTTATCACTAAGTTAATAGAAAAGAATTCCAATTTAACTTCAGTAGGTTTTTTCCCCTATTAATCATAATATTATGGAGTTCAGTTTGGTGAGAAGTGAATACCGAAGGCTTTCAACAAATTTCCAACAGAGCTTAGATTCAATTCTGAGAATAGAAACCATGCAGTAGGCAAGGATGGAATGCTTAATTCCTGGAACAGCACAGCTTGGGAAACTTCACTTTCCCTGGCACTCTGGGGAAATGCTGGGGAACTGCATCTCAGAAAGTGTCCCCAGTGAGACACCAGAGTGGCTGGTTCACAAGCTGAGAGGGATGTGTCTGGTATAATCCACACACCTGAGCATAGCCAAGCCAACATTTTCCTAAATGCACCAAACCATCCTTCATAAGACAATGGGTTTGGGATTGGCTTTCTATCGTGGCACGAACACAAGGGCAAGCATGGGTTTCCTTGTACATTTTAGGATAGATTAGTATTGCCCTTTTTGTCATGCTCTCTTTTGCCTTAGCAACCCAACCAACTTAAAGCCATTTAAAGTCCCACCTCAGATAAGACACTGGAACACAGAGCAATCCTTTAACTCCTCCCCCAGCAGTAGTATGACCAAATGGGAGACCACAGTTTCAGAGGAAGAGCAGAATGTTTTTCAAATCCCTGGGAACATTTCTGAACCACACCAAGGCTGTGGATGGCTGTGCTGTGAGATCCTGGTGAACTGTCCCTATCATTTTGTAGATGCCAAAGAATGTCTTTATAGAACTCACAAGGGAATAAGCTTTTTTTAGTTCTGAGTTGTAAAAGATGAGATCAGTGTAGGGCTGTCTGGATGGATGAAGTTTTGGGTGATCTATATTGTGCAGTTGAATGGATGTTATGACAGCTGAAAGGGACATGTCTCAGGCAGCAATCTCTGGCAGCCTATTATGTACTTCGAGGTCCAGGGTCTGGGCCATCATTTGGGTTCTTGGAAACCAAAGAAAAAGACTACAGTACCTCTGAATGGTCCACAGAAAAAAAAGATGGTTCCTCTGTAATTTCTTTCTTTCAAAAAAGTGTGTGTGTGTGTGTGTGTGTGTGTGTGTGTGTGTGTGTGTGTGTGTGTGTGGTCAGTTTTGGGTAACTTCCTCCAGTTATTGATGTTACTTTCTGAGATGGGATTCTAGTTTTATTTCAAGTGTTGTGATAAAACTCTGGCAAAAAAGCAAGTTAGGGAGAAGGAGTTTATTTTAGCTCACAATTATGGGGTGCAGCCTATGACCACAGAGAAATAAATGTGGTGAGGAGCTTGAGATATCTGGTCACATGACATCCACAGGTAAGAGAGAGAAGAGAGAATGCCTACTAGTGCTTAGTTTTCTTTCTCTGCTTTTACACAGAACAGGAACCCAAGCAGGAAATGGTACCACCTATTTCAGGCTGGGTCTTCCCAAATCCATTAAAGCATTCAAGACAACCCCTCACAGACATGCCCAAAGGCAAACCTGGTCTAGACAACCCCTCATTTAGACTTTCTTCTCAGGTGATTCTCATGTTGACAAAACTAACCACCACACAGGGTCCCTCACTGAACTTAAAGGACACCCATTTCCATCCTTCTCCCCAGGCCTGGGGTTACAAGTACATACTGACATGCCTGGCTCCTATGTGGGTGCTGTGGTTCTGAATTCAACTCTTCATGTTGGCATAGCAAGTACTTTCACTATGGAATTACACCCCAAGCCATTTTGACAAACTAAAAAAGAAAAGAAACAACTAGAAGTTGTGAGAGAGCCACTGATAGCCTGGGTATTCTATTCCAAGCCTTTTCTACACATTATTTTCACATTTGTAGTGGGACAGTTCACAAGCTTGGATGTCCTATTGCTTCCATTCGAGTTAGTAAGAGCCTAAAACTCCTCACAAAACCCATCTCTCCTCACCCCACATTATTCCATCATCTGTCTGCCCTGTCATTTATTTATGCAGCCCCTTTGGCTGGACACTGAGTGTGTTTCCTAACTTTTTTTGCCATCATAAATAAGCCTTCAGCACAGGGCTCTGCACATAAATCTCTGTTTCCTGAGGACATAAGTGTTTGACACTGTTTCTGATTATTTCTTTGAGATAAATTCCTAAGAGCAGAATTACTGCTACGGAAGAGGAGAGCTGTTTGAAAAAAGTTGATGCATAATGCAAATGTCTTTCAGAAAGTTTGTTCCAATTTGCATGCCTTGCTTGAGTTCTCAAGGGCTGCTTGACAGTGTGCTTTCTGCTTGCCTGTATGTGCTGCAATTCAGAGAGATCCATGACCCAGGGATTAAAAACTCTTCTTAGTTCTGTCTTGGAACCCTAGGATGCAGAGGCTCTGGGCTTACAGAGTTGTGACTCTACTCCCCTGAGCTGCTCAGATTTCCTCCTTTCACCCCACCCATGCACCCTTCAGTAACTCAGCAAGGAGCTCTTTCCAGCCAGTACTGTATAAGCTGTAGCTTTTAGGTTCAAGAAATGGCTGGGTTTCTCTGTCTCCCTAAGTCTTTTAACTATCTGTGTTTGGAAAGCCCCTCTCCCTAGGCCACTGGGTCAGCTTGTGGATTCATTCTTAAGGTGAGGCTCAGGGTGAAGGTTGGAAGGGAATAAGCACTACATGAGAGACCCCAAGTTCATGGTCAGAAACCTCAAGTGTCCTCTGACCTGTCAGGGGGAGGAAATTCACAGGCAGGGACAACTCAATTTTTCTTCTAGACATACAGGCCAGCCACATCTTTCAGCTTCCTTTACAGCGAGGCTGGGGTGAGGGAATGTGGGTAGAAGTGATAATGTCCCTCTTGAGACTAGTCACACTTCCCACAAAACCTCTTGGCTCTCTCTTCCCCTTCCACAGTAATAGTAACCTGAGCCACACAACAATGGCAAAGCCTAGTGACACTGCCTAACCACACAGGCCCACATTGCAGAAGATGCATGGATCTCTGAATGGTGCTATGGGGCAAAGCTGCCCTCCCCCCATCATTGCATTGGTCTGCCATGGGAGTGGGCGATAAACTTATGTTAGATCTGCATAGGAGCCAGGCTACTCATGACCAATTAAGACAGTGTGATGAGTTCTGTGAACTTGGGAGGTGCAGCCTAGGCCCATGTGGGGTTGCAGTGGGCAATGGGGGAAAGCTTTTAAGACAAGCTGTGTCTGGGGTGATCTGCCAAGTATTACAATAACTGAGAACAAGGCCTGGGCTCTTATTAAATTTCAGACACCGTGCCATGAGCTTTGCTAGATTAGCCCTGTTTAATCCTCTCAATGTCTCCAGGAGTTATCTCCTTTTACATCTGGAGAGAATGAGGTATAGAAAGATTAAATTAGTTTGCAAAGTGCCACAGTGATGGGGTGTGGGGAGAGCAGATCAAGAAACTGTGGGGAAAGGCAGAAAGACACCCTGACCTAGGCTCAGAAATGCAAGTTACACAGGGCTCTGGCCACGGTGCTGAATGTCTCAGACTAGCGTGCCTGGTTCTGGCCATTGGGCTGAAAGCCCAGACAGCGAAAGCCTGTGTGCCGGCCGTGGTGCTGAGAACACATATGGCCAAAGTGGGTTGTCCAGGGTAGGGTAGAAGCAAAGAGAAAGAGGAGAATCCAATGTAGCAGGAGCTACCGGATGCTGATGAATCCACACAGGGATTTCTGGACATTTTAGTTTTGGTTCATACACAGTTGCTCTCAACTGTTGTCAGGACAAAGTCTCGTTCTGAACGTGTGGGCAGCATGGATTTAATGAGATGCAGTGTCTGTAACTGGCATATAGCATGCATTCCAGGGATAATCAGGGGTCAAAGGAACTGATGAGGGAGTTGTGCTGGTGTGTCATTTACACAAGAAGTGGACAAGGGCTGGGGTGTAGCTCAGTTGGTAGATCACTTGCTGAGCATGCACACAGACCCTAAATTTCTCAGGGTGCAAAAATTAAGATAACAAACAGATTTTAGGAAAGAAGGGTCCTGGGGAAACAGTTCAATTGGCAAAGGGCTTGCCTTGCAAGCATCAGGAACTGATTTTGAACAGCAGTGTCCATGGAAAAGGCCAGGCAGGGTGGAAAATGCTTGTATTCAGTGCTGGGAAGGCAGAGAGAGGGGGATCCCTGGGGCTCTCTGGCCAGTCATCCTAGCCCAATCTGAGAGACTCAGGTTCCAATGAGGGGACATGTCTCAGAAAATAATGTGGCTTGAACCTGAAGGTTGACCTCTGGCCTCCATGCCCATGTGCATATGTACAAAAGCGTGTGAGCATTCAAACACACGGGGACAAGTAACAGAGCCCCCTCCCCAACACACAAAGAGAGGAGGACGTGAACAAGAGACACACTGCATCCATCACCAGCCTTTTAGTGCAGCCATCCCCATGGCCCCCTAGCTGACCTTGCTTTTCTTTTTCTTAAACATTCTGGCAGAGTCCCTCATCTTTTCAGGGACCGGGGCTTTATATTCTGGCTCAGTAGCTGCAGAGTAGCTGCAGCCACCACAGAATTAAGTAGTGACAAAGTGAGTTATTATCCAGCTTGACTTTAGCTGGGTCTGTAACCTGCAGCCCAGATACCTCACCGTTGGAGTGCTCACACAACTGTCTCAGTGGTGACATGAAAAATGTCCCTTGTAATCCCCTGACTTGGACTCATACATCCTTAGAGTCGTGACTCTACACTCTGTGGGGGGAATAATGTTGTTTTGTTGAGATGGGGGAGAGGGTGTAACTACATTTCCCTTAAATGCTGCATTCGTTCTTGTTAATCAAAATTAGTAGCTCTTAAAAAATAAACACAACCTAAGCTCCCCAGGAAGCTGCTAGAAGTTCCCACAGTCTTTTTTAATTACATGGAATGGAGAAACAACACATTCCTTCACTTCACACCTCTGGAATTAATAAGCCAAAATACAATGGTGGCCATACCTAGGTGGTAGGATTAAAGGTGAGTTTTAATTTGCTTTTCTGTTTTGCTCTGAGTTTGTTAGTTTTTTTTTTTTTAACAATGAGCATATATTGCTCATTAAAAACATTTAAGTGACTAAAAAAAGGGGGGTGTAGAAGTCTAAAAACTTACAAACAATGGAAATGTTAGTATGTTTTCCCAACTCTTGCCTCTCACTGCATTTCCAGAATCAGCCCTTGTAGCTGGCAGGGTGCTGGTCCTTGCAGACTCCTTCAGAAATCTTCCAGTTTCTAAAGAACATCTGCCAAATGTGGAGCCCTCTTTTTAGATGCTCACCCATTTCTTTTCTGACAGTTTCCCAGGAGGAAGGGTCTGCATGCCTAATTTTCACTACATCCTCAACTACAGTGACTGGTACTTAGTGGGTGTTTATTAAAGAGCTGAATGGTTGACTATATGGTGAGAGAATATATACAGCTTGTGGAGCTATTCAATTAAAACATTTCCTTTTATGTATATGGGTGTCTTGCCTGAATGTATGTCTGTTTATAACAGAGACCAGAATTGTGTTTCAGAAACCCTGGAGCTGGAGTTACAGTGGGCTGTCAGCTGCCTTGTGGATGGTAGGAACAAAATTCAGGTCTTCTGTAAGGGCAGCCAGTGCTCTTAACCACTGAGCCACCTCCATGAGACCCTAGCACTGAGCATATCTGCCTCCCAATGGAGCCTTGAGAGGATCTGCAAAGCTGAGGGTGCCTGGCAAGGGACACCAGGAGAGAGGATAGAAAGAGAAGAACTGTTTCTTATCCCTTCAAACCCAAGGGAAGATTCGGAATGGGGAAGGGCATCGAGTAATAATTAAACATCACTATTTAATTAGAGTTTACTTGTGCTGTTTATTAAAGTCAGAGGTGGATGGAAATCCCTTTAATGCTTTTCGAGGACTCGTTATTATCTTCTGGGTAGGATGTGGTGCATCTAATGCCTGGGTAAGAATTCTTTGAAAATCACTCATTTGTAGTCACTCATTAATTAAATTAAAATTTACTGAGAGCCTGCTATGATCCATAGGTGTCATTCATAATTAGCTTAGTTTCCAGGGATTATAGTCCAGGGAGGGAAAATAGTAGAGAAGATACAGGCAAGCACTCATGGGCAATTTTTGTTGGTCACCGTAATTATGTCCTTGAGGTCTCTAAGAAAACAGAATTAGGCAATGATGAACCCATGCTCCTGGAGGAAAATAAAGTGTTGGGTTCCCTTAAGTCTACAGATCAGAACACAACCTTGTTTCAGTTGTGACCCCTAGTTTATGCAGACTGGGGTTGAACCCATGGCCAGTGGAACCACAACTCAGGTCAGAACAAAGCCTGTGTAACATGTATTTCTTCTGGAAGGCTCATCATGGCTTCTATGCCTGGGGACAATGCTGTGTGTGGCCATTTAATGGGAAAAATCACCAACAGAAAGCAAAAAGATGTGAGCCATGGTCTCATGTCCTCACTGGACTGGCACCTCTGCTCCCCTATTATCCTAGGCTTCAAAACAGGTCCAGACACAAAGGAAACGGATAGACCCTTCAAATGGTTACCCTCAGCCAGGATGCTGAAACTAAGACTCCTTTAAGAGATGTGGCAGTGCTTAAAGAACCAGAACACTCTCTGAGGTGCAGGTGTTTTTGTATGTCATCTGTTCTTGCAAAATAAATGTTTCCATGCTTTAAAGCTCTCTGACAAAACAGACCTGGATGTCAGCTCTTTCTCTCCAAACTGCCCGCCTGTGGCTATTAGAGCACCACTCATCATGGGCTACAGAACAAGGTGGCCACACCCACCTCACACAAGTATGTGAGGCACTGATGAGGAGATAACAGTTGGATTTCTAGGAATGATGCATAAGCTTCTTCTTCTTCTTCTTCTTCTTCTTCTTCTTCTTCTTCTTCTTCTTCTTCTTCTTCTTCTTCTTCTTCTTCTTCTTTGAGGCAGGGCTTCTCTGTGTAGCTTTGTAGACCAGCCTGGCCTTGAACTCACAGAGATCCATCTGCCTCTGCCTCCCGAGTGCTAGGATTAAGGGCGTGCACCACCAACGCCCGGCATAAGCTGCTTCTTGAATCACCTTTTCTATTTAGTTATGCTCCATTTTCTTCCGTGGCTCCCACTCTTTCTCACTAAACTTTTGAAACATTTTGTAGTCTCTTTCTCTTTTCAACCATACCTTTTTTTTTTTTTTTTTTTTTTTTAACTTCAAGCCTTGTAGTCCATTTGTGCAGGTGAAGGGGTCTCTAGTCACTGCTATGTTTTGCAGATGGATTGTCCTCAAAAGGTTTAGTTCCCCAGCCTGCATGATACTCCTGGGAGATGGAGGGACCTCTGAGAGGTAGAGTCCAGTGGAAGGTGTTCAGGTCACCAAGGACATGCCCTCCCAGGACTGGAAAACCATGGCTCCTTCCTCTTTTTTCTTCTTTCTTTCTTTCTTTTTTTCTTTCTTTCTTTTTTTTTTTTTGTTGCTATGGGGTTGGCCAGAAGCTGGGCAGTTTCTCTGTCACATGTTTCCAACGTGATAGAATCATCACATGGTCCCAGATATAAACTTCCAAACCTGAATGTCAAAAATCATTCTTTTCTTTATTAAGTTGCTTTAGCTCAGGTCCTCATGGCTGTGTCAGAAAGCCGACTGTCACAGAGAGGGTGACCACCCGTTTTTCAACTCCTTACTGACAGTTCTGAGTGGGCACAGAACATCTTCCTTCAGTCTGTACTTCAGATGAACTCATTTCTGCTTTTGGATCCACAGAGTCATGGAGTCATTCCCACAATGCAGAGAAATCCCATTGGTGCCAGCATCGCTGTGCAGGGCCAATGCCCCAGCTGGATACAGGAAGAAACTCAGCAGCTGCCACTCTGCTTTACTTAAAACTTGCCTGCTTTGCTTGTTGTGAAAGCTGCAGTAATTTGATTTTAAAATAATGTCTTTAAAATTATTTTATTTTATGTGTATATGTGTGTACCACAGTGTAGGTACGTGCACCACATGTATGTTGTAGCCAGGGAAGCTAGAAGAGGATACTGAATCCCCATGGACATAACATGGAGGCTAGCAGTAGAGGAAAGAGAAGCAAGCAATGAGAAGGTGTATTTTGTAATGCTTTAAAATTTCATTTACTCTCTCTCTCTCTCTCTGTGTGTGTGTGTGTGTGTGTGTGTGTGTGTGTGTGTGTGTGTATGTGTGTGTGTTCATATTATTGTGTACATGTGGAGGACAGAGGACAACTTTTAGGAGTCAGTTTTCTCCTTCTACCGTATGGGTCCTGATGATGGAACACAAGTGGTCAGGCTTGGTAGCTAGTGCTTTCACTACTTAACCGTCTTGCTGTTTCCCCAACGTACACTGTGTGTCAATTACATTTTTTTTTTTTTTTTGCTTAGCATGAGACGTGATCCTATCCTCTAAAACAAGTGGTGGGGATGTAGTTCAGTGTTAGAGCAGTTAGATAGCACACACAAGGCTCAGTGCTAGACCCCCACTGTGGATACAGAACCCAGGTTGAGAGTGTAGCTTGTAGCTCAGTGGCAGACTGTGACTGGGAAGTGTAAGGAGATGGGTACAGCTTCCAGATCCCCACCTCCACAATGACGGTAGGTATTCTTAACTGCTGTCTTCATTGCTATGTCCTGAAGTGCTGTAGATATTCATGACATCTTTTTGGAATGGGTGAATGAATGATTAAACTAAGAGATTAGCCCAAATGCAGAGACCCTCTCTACCTTGCACAAGCCTTCATGTGGGGATCAGCAGTAGTTACAGATGGTAACATGAAGTCTGATTTTACAGTGTGATTTCTGGCCATGCTGTTGGAACCCACAGAGGAGCCCCAGATTAGCCACAGTGGTGGGACATCAGTTTAGAGTCTCATCACTTCAAGTCATAAGACCAAAGGAGACAGGGAGACGAGCTGGGTGCCAAGGCTGAGCTGTTCCTGCGTCAGTTCTGTAACCTGCTGTCCACTGTGGCATTACTGTTTGCAAACTGATGCTATGATCAATGCTATGGTGAGACCCTGAGATGTGCCCAGTGTTGGCTGGTGGTGCTGTCAGGTGTTCTTTTTCCTGAAGGGTGTGGCCTCCCCTCTATGCTTTATGGCCAATGATCCATGCCTATTTAGAATGTTTATTACAAAAATATTAAAAGCTAAGCATAACTAGGCATGGTTAGGCATACCTGTAATCCCAGCACTTGAGAGAAAGAGGTATGAGGTCAGGAGTTCAAGGTCATCCTCAGCTACATAAAAGTGTGAGGCCACCCTGGGCTACAAGAGATGCAGCCTTAAAGATACTCCCTCCAAAACAAACAACCCCCAAAAGCTAAGAAAATTGAATGACTTAGAAAATAAATATTGGGTAAGAAGCAATATTAACATTTGTCAATATTTTTCCAGATTGGTTCTGAGAATTAATTTCTGAGGCTGCCAAGAAGGCAAACGATAATTATATTCAAATACAGCCAATTTGAAACCCTGTTTTCAGCAATGAGCGTCTGCCCTGTGGCAAATGCATAACAACACGTGTAGACAGATGTTACAAAGCTGAGCTGTAAAATAACCTTCTGACTGTTTACCCAGTGACCAGACCCAGCGCCTATCACCCAAGGAAGCTATGGACATCTTGTCTCTGGGTCATGACAAAACCCAGGGTCTTATTCTTAGTAACCAGGGACATCAGACCTTTAAAGATCCAATTGTGTAATTTATTAGACTTTCTATCCCACGGACATTTTCATAACGGAAAAATCTGACCACTCAAAACGAGGGCTGGCTCTACTAATACATTAACATAAATAATTAAGAATTCCACAGCAATGCGGTGATAAAATGTATCGCCGCCATAAACCTCCAACTGAAGAACACCACTTTAATTAAAAATTACAAAGGACTCCCATAAACAACTCATTTATATTTCAAGCACTGTGTTGGTTGACTGCAGAAAGAAATATCTGGACTCATTAAAAAACAACAACAAAACTACCTCACCCCAAATCTTATTATTGAGGTTAGTAACCACATGTAATTAGAATGAAGTGTTAATAGGTCGTAGTAGATGGAGAGACTTGTCCTAATTTCCCTGGGTAGACAGGGTATAAGCTGGCCTTTAACGTTTGATTAAAATTTAGAAGGGGGTGGCACCTCAAATTAAACTCTTAAATCTGAGTTTGGAACCTGGTTAGGCTTTTATGTTTCTTATTTCTCCCACTGAACATTGATTGCTTATGTATCTGGGCACCCGTGTGTCTTAGAACCCTGGGGTGACAGGATTCTATTTTCAAGCCAATCAGATTGTTTTCTTTTTGCTGTCTGCTTCCAAAGGCCTTGGTAAATACAGAATAAAAAAAGGCCTTAGTAAATACAGAATAAAAGTTTTGCAGTTAGCCGATGACAGTTTCGCCCAATTTACCATCTTTTTTTGGGGGTGGGGTTCTTTAGAAAGGCTCCAAATACTAGATTAAACAGGGCACTGAAGAGAAGGTGAGTCTAGGAAGACCAGAGAAAGGCAAAACTGGCCATTTAAACAAATCTTTTGGTGCTAAATTTTCATTTTTCTGCTGCAGTCTTTACCATTTTGAATGCACAAGTTCCATCCAGCTAAAAATGCCCAAGTTCAGGGGACAAAGGGACAAAAGACAACACAAGAAAGAGACAGACCTGCTGTCTAGAAAAGAAAACCCAGGACAGAGCAGTCACTGTCAAAGGCTGAGCATCTAATCTAGGTAGGATTCAGAGGCTAGGCTCAAACAATACACTCAATTTGGATCAAGATGTTGGAAGGAAGGCTGGCAGGTGGAAACGGTCTCCATGCAACCTGTATGTCCTGCTGCCTCCTGGGGCTGGTCCCCCTGCCTGGCACCAGATTAAAACAAGGCCACTGGAAACACAGCCACAGCTGTTGGGCATCAGCCAGTGTGTGAAGATGAAAAGAGGTTGTGGTCAAGAACACTGATAGGATTTGCTGAAGAGGAGGAGGCAGGAGGATTATGAGTTTGAGGCCAGCCTAGGTTACATTTTTTGGGGGGCGGGGTCAGGAAGATAATGGCATTTGCTGCTAAACCATTCTAACTTTGCTCCCCAGAGCCCACACAGCTGAAGGAGAGAACCAATATAGGCAAATTGTCTTCTGACATCCACATGTGTCCTGTTGTACACTGGTACACTAGTGTGCATACACACAAGTAATAAAATAACATAAAAAATTAGAACAAGCTAATTGAGTCTGTTTATGCATTTAAATGTTGCCATTCCAACACCTCAACCTGGCCACCATCATCTACCAGTGGTTCTCAACCCGTGACCCTTTAATACAGTTCCTCATGTTATGGTTATGAAATAACCATACAGTTATTTCATTGTTACCTCATAATTGTTATTTTGCTACTGTTATGAACCACAATGTAAACATTTTTGGAAATAGAATTTACCAAAGGAGTTGAAGCCCACAGGTTCAGAACTGTTAGGTAGGCTGGCTTCTCTCCTATGCCTGTTAATTGGGCTCTTGGCAATGCCAGGCCCAGGGCCGGGTCTGGCCTGTGTTCAGACTTTTGAACCTTCAGACGCTTTTCATCCTATGGAGGCTTCAGCCCAACTCATGAAAAGTACACCTCACTGTATCCATATTGCACATGGATTTTTTTCCTACAAAAATTTTAAAATGACTCAAGCATGTTTTCTTTTGCAGTTATTTGGCAAGGCAAACATTTCATTGCCAGCCGCCTGCTGTCTCCCTGGTATATGCTCACGTATTCTTGCAAGGTGAGCTGCATGCCTGCTTTGCAAACTTAAAGACGTTTCTGGCCATATCATCTGGTTCACAGGAGCTGTCCTGAGATAGGAATGTTGGAAATTTAATTTCAGATGTTTGATTTTGTTCTTTCTCTCTCCCTCCCTTCCTCCTTCTCTTAGAACTGTCACATCACCAATGTTCTTTTTCTTATGACCACACACTTCTGGGAAGCTCAAGCATGCACCACCCCTCATAGGTGAATGTGCTGCAGCCAGAGCTGTGCCAGGCTTGCAGCAGGTTCTAAATATACACCACGAACATACAGCACAATCCTGCTCATGTAGCCCAGGCTTGCCTTGAACTTGCTACGTAGCTGATGAAGACCATGAACTCCTGATCTTCCTGCGTCCACATCCTAAGTGCTGGGATTACAGCACACCCAGTTTATGGCATTCTGGGGGTGAAACCCAGGGCATTGTGTGTGCCAGGCAAGAGATCTACACACTGAGTGGGTCTCCGGCTTTCCTTGTATTTTCTATTATTTTGTTAAATGAAAATCTAGTATCTAATGTCATCAGATTCTGTGGTTTGGAAAACATCCCCCAAAGGCTTGTGTGTCAACAGACTGGTCCCTGGAAGATGGGCTCATGGTGGGTGGGGCCTAATGGGAGGAAGTTAGGTCGTTGGAGGCATGCCCTTGGAGGGGGTCTTGGCACTCCAGGCACACCTTCTTCTCTGCTTCCTGGTCTGTGAAGTGAACAGATTGCTGTGTTACAGCTCCCTACAACATACACAATGAGGTACAACCTCCCCACAGCCCCCAAAGAACAAGGATGGACTGCGGATGATGGGCCGTAATGACAGATTGCAGATGGAACCTTTGCAACTATGGGCCAAAATAAATCTTCCTTCTTGTTGGTTTTGTTTTTGTGTTGCTGGGAATTGAGCTCAGTATATCATGTATGTGAGACTCTTCTTTTTAAGTGGATTATCTCTGGTATTTTGTTACTGTTATGGAAAACTGACTAAGGCATGAGATATTTCCATTAAAAATCTACTGTGTAGATTCTTGTTAAACCAAAAGGTTTGACCAACATGGCAGAAACCATCAGTCACCTCTCAGTGTCCATTCTCCCTTAACAAAGATCTCAGTTGTAAGAGCTGCACACTAGATAGGTATGGTCATGTGAACAACTTTGGGAAATGAGGCTTGAAGAGAAAAGTAGCTGACTTCAAGGAAATCACCTTAACAAACAGGAAGTGGGGGAATAAGTGGCTCAGTGACTTTAGTTCAGATGCTAGAATCTATGTAAATGCTAGGTGAGATACCCGACAACATCTGTAATCCTGCCCAGGGGACATGGAGACAGGGTATCTCCAGAGACTTTCCACGTAAGAGAGCCCTGGGTTTGATTGAGAGATACAGCTTCAATCTAGTTTATGATTCCTGATATTAACCTTGGTCCTCCGCAAGCACATAAATATGGAACCAACACACAAGCACACACACACACACACACACACACACACACACACACACACACACACACACGGGGGGGGGGAACTCCCAGGAAGTATCCCTTCCCATTTCTTTTTTTCTATCTACTTTCTGAAATACAGATAGGAAGGCTGGAGCACTGGAAGCCACAACAGTTCATGAGGAAGACAGTGCCAGTGTAGCAGTATCAGAAGTGGAAGGGTCTTTTGGGTATATGCCTAGGCGTGGAATTGCTGGATCTTGTGGTAGACTGATTCCCATTTTTTTGAGGAGTCTCCATACTGATTTCCAAAGTGGCTGTACGAGTTGGCACTCCCACCAGCAGTGGAGAAGTGTTCCTCTTTCTCCACATCCTCTCCAGCATAAACTGTCATTGGTGTTTTTGATTTTGGCCATTCTGACAGGAATCTGATGGTATCTCAGAGTTGTTTTGATTTGCATTTCCCTGATGGCTAAGGATGTTGAACACTTTCTCATGTGTCTTTCAGCCATTTTAGATTCCTCTATTGCGAATTCTCTATTTAGTTCTGTACCCCAAATCTTTAATTGAATTATTTGGTGTTTTGGAGACTAGCATCTTGAGTTCTTTATAAATTTTGGAGATCATCCCTCTGTCAGATGTGGGTCCCAGGCATATACCCAAAAGATGCACATTCATACAATAAGGACATCTGTTCAATGATGTTCATAGCAGCACTATTTGTAATAGCCAGAAACTGGAAGCAACCTAGATGCCCCTCAACTGAAGAATGGATAGAGAAAATGTGGTACATTTACACAATGGAGTACTACTCATCGGAAAAAAACAATGGAATTTTGAAATTCGCAGGCAAATGGATGGCATTAGAAGAACCCATCCTGAGTGAGGTAACACAGTCACAAAAAGACAAACATGGTATGTACTCACTCATATATGGATATTAGACATGGAGCAGGGGATTGCCAGCTTACAATCCCACGGCCAGAGAGTCTGGGAAACAGGGAGGTCCTTAAGAGAGACATGCTTGGTACCCTGGAGAAGTGGAATGTTACAGCATCTCCTGAGCAAATTGGGAGCATGGGGGAGGGGAGAGGGAGCTGGGAGAAAGAGAGGGGGAGAAGAGGAGGGGAGAGGAGGACATGGGGGAGCAGGAGGGTTGAGTCAGGGGAAGAGTAGGGGAGAGCAAGATAAGAGATGTCATAGTAGAGGGAACCATTATAGGTTTAAAGATAAATCTGGCACTAGGGAGATTTCCAGAGATCTATAAGGATGACACCAACTGGCAATTTAAGCAATAGTGGAGAGGCTACCTTAAATACTCTTCCCCTATAATGAGATTGATCACTACCTTATATCCTAGAGCCTTCATCCAATGGATGATGGAAGCAGAGGCGACACCCACAGCTAAACACTCAACTGAACTCCTGGAACCCAATTGTAGAGAGGGAGCAGAGATGAGCAATGGGGTCAAGATAGGGCTGGTGAAAGCCACAGAAACAGCTGACCTGAACAAGGGGGAGCTTAGGGACTCCAGACTGATGGCTGAGAGGCCAGCATGGGACTGATCCAGAACCCCTGAATATGGGTTTCAGTGAGGAGGCCTAGGCAATCTATGGGGTATGGGGTGGTAGACCAGTATTTATCCCTGGCACACAAATGGCCTTTGGGAGCCCATTCCACATGAAGGGATGCTCTCTCAGTCTGGACACGTGGGGGAGGGCCTAGGCCCTACCTGGGATGACATGACAGACTTTGGAGATCCCCCATGGAGGGCCGTACCCTCCCTGGGGAGCTGAAGGAGCTTGGGGGTGGTGGGGGGGCGGGGAGGAGGGGAGAGAGAGGGAGCTGGGATTGACATGTGAAGCAAGCTTGTTACTAATTAAAAAAAAAGAAATGGAAGGATCAACCCTAGGCTCTTGGCCACATTCTGGGGCTGCCACACCTGCCTCAACCTTGCCTTACGTGAGGAAAAAACTCTGTTTTCTGAGCTCCTTCAATTAGAATCTTCCTGTCCAAATGTATTTTCTGCTGATACAGCAAGTGCTGGCAATGGGGTAATGGGGCTCTGTTCAGCAGTGAAAAATGCACATGGATGGCTTTTTGGCATATCTGAAAGCACGAGTGGTAGGATACAGAAGGATGGATGACATCAGCTATTTGGGGCAATTAATAAGAGAAGTCTTTTATATGTGCCTCTTCCCAAACACTAAGGATCTGTAATAAGGTTATTTAAGAGAATTTTCCTCAGATGAGATGATTACAGATATTTTCTTTCTCACATTTCAAGGGTTTCCTCCATGAGCTATCTTGACACAGCCACCAGACAGAAGGAATTCACTGTCACCCAGGTGCTGCTGTCTGTTTTAATTTGGAGCAGAGCATGCCGAGTGATGGACTTGTCAATGGACTTCAATAACAAATGTCTTCTAGAGAATTTACAATCTGCTGCCTGGACACCTCCTGCCTTCAGGGCTCCAGGCTTGGCAGAGATCAAGTGCCTGGGCTTCGGACACCCCCTTGGAAAGCAAGGCAATGCTCAGACCAGATGTGTGTCAAATCACACAGGACAGCATGGACAAGAAGGCCAGATCAGGGGTTGGTTAGTTCTCAAATGTATGTGTATGGGGGCAGCAGGAGCCCCCTCCTGGAGGAGGCTGGACCCAAGTGATGCCCTCAGGATGCTGGCTGAGGAGGGCAGGGCTACTAGTTACTGGCTTGGGGGTTGTGCATGATTGGAGTTGAGAAGGATGGAGGCACTTACTGGCGCTCAGCCCAGCCCAGCCCAGCCCCGAGGGTCTTGGAATAGATGGAGACAGAATTAAGGAAAGGAAATGGAGAAATAGAATGAGGGATGAAGAGGAGGAGGAGCAGGAGGAGGCCCTACAACATTGCCAGAAGATGCCTCGCTTCCATCTTCTACAGGTGGAAGGAAGAAGAGGAGGGAGAGGCAAAGAGGGTATAGTGGGAAGAAGAAAGAGTAAGCCTGGGGAGAAAGCCCAGCTGGAAAAGTGTTTGCCATATAGGCATAGGGACACAAGTTTGAGCCCCCAAACACACATAATAAAATGGAGAGTCAGAGGCAGGTGGACCCCTAGGGCTTCTTGGTCAGATAGACTAGCCTATTTGGTGAGCTCTGGGCCAGTGAGAAACTTTCAAGGTGGACAGCTCCTCAGGTTGACCTCTGGCCTCCCACAGATGAATACAAAGGATCACTCACGGGGGCAGGCAGGTAAAGAATAAAAATAGAGAGAGGAGGGGAGGGTCAGGCAGGCAGAGAAGTTTGGAGAAGCCAGGAGAGACAGAGGAAGAGGGAAAAGGGCAGAGCAGGACAGAGATAGGAGAAGAAGGCCCAGAGAGACAGACAGAACAAAGGACACAGCAGGAGAAAGGAATGGACGGAGAAGCACAGGGGCAGGGATATGTCAGCACAGCCAAGGCTCAGAGGGAGACACAGGTCTATGCAGGACTGTTGGGCCCTGTCAGTGGCGAAGCTATGAGGGGAGGCTTCTAGGGGCATAGGGCTGGGTCAGCATCATTTTGTTTTTGTACCCTAGTCAGCTAAGTTCAGAGATCTTGAGATAAAATAATAGCTCCCAGAGTGAAACACCCCCTCCATTAAAGTCCTGTTCCCTGCAGAATTATTTGAACTACAACAGTAATGAGACCAGAGACCACTTGCAAAGTCATTGTCCGCCTGAGAACTCTGTGTAGCCTAGTGAAGAGCAGTGGGAAAGGCTCTCCCAGCCTGGCCCTTCCACTCAGCCTTGCTTATCCCTGTACACATAGCCTCCCTGGAAGGCACTTTCTAATGTGCTGGATCAAACACCCCAGGGCAGCAGGTTCACTTGCCAGGATGTTTCATGAGCTCAGAGCCAGCACCAGGAGAGGAGGGAATGGAGGAGAAGGCAGGGCCAGGAGGGGAATGGAGGAGAAAAGGGAAGGGGAGAGGGGAGAGGAGGGAGCAACAATGGGAGACGAGGGAAAATCCAGCCAGTTAAGCTATGAAAGGGATACTTGATGGACAATTCTGATACTCAGTGGGGAAGAGACCAGCCTAGCATCCCTCATCCATCCTGGCATCCCTCAGCCAGCCCAACATCCCTCAGCCAGTCCAACATCCCTCAGCCAGCCTGGCATCCCTCAGCCAGCCCAGCATCCCCCATCCAGCCTGGCATCCCTCAGCCAGCCCAATATCCCTCTGCCAGTTCAGGATCTCTTAGCCAGTCCTGCATCTCCCAGATAGGCCTGTGAGCAGATGTTGGCCCTCTTAGGAGACCAGCCACAGAGAATAAGGGCAGCCGTGTTATCTGATGGTTTCTGTGGTTTCCAACCACAGGGCCATCTGTGCCCCCTGAAACCCAGCACTTACTCCAGTCTCTTGAGAAGGGTCCCAGACCTCTCTAAGTGGCACCAGTTCAAGCCTTCATGTAGGATGCTGGGGTCTACTGTGGGACTGCACACCAGAGCCAGACTACCCACACTTGTTTTTCCCCTGCTCCTCAGGGTCACATGTCCTAGATGGCTCTATGATCCCTTCCTGGGACTAGCTGCACTGCCTCTGGGGAGGGTGTGGTTCTTTCTGCAGGCAGATACAGGGCCAGTGAAGGGCTGACCTCATTGCCTTGGAGACATGCAAACCTGACTCAGGATGGAACCAGCTAGGGAGAATAGCACTGGTGTGTGTGTGTGTGTGTGTGTGTGTGTGTGTGTGTGTGTGTGTGTGTGTGTGTGTGTGTGAAAAGGGAATCTAGCCTCAGTATCCCAATGCCATTCCACTGGGCACCAGATTCCCACATTTCAAACAGCTGGGCTAACCTGTGCATTGTTTGGCATAGGGGAGTCTGAACTGGGTCCAGGCCACTGGTGACCAAAGTCACGGAGTGGTGGTCAGTCCTGCTTTCCTAGTCTCGGATGCAGAGTCCTTAGCAGCCCCTAGTACCCTCACACCCAATGCACAGTGGGTGTTCCTCACATTGCACTGGGTCATGATGGGGAACCCATGGCCTCTTGTTCCACAGCCAAACCATGCCTCCCAAAGTCCTGATGCTGGCCTTGCAGGCCTTGGGCATCACCACCAGGCCTTCTCTTTGCAGCCCACCTTATCCTGAATAAAGGGATGTCTTCATTCCCCTCTCTCAGTGATTAAGGAGCATGTTCTGTCCACCAGTCACAGTCTCCTGATCACCTTCCTGACCTACCATAGCAGGTGGTCATATCTCAGCTGCCTCTCCAGATAGGTGCCCTTTGCCAGAGGCTCATCCTCTGCTCAAGCACAGTGACTTGATAGGAGTGTGGATTATGGAGAGGGATGGTGGCTGGAGATGCTGTCTTCCCTTTGAAGCCTTGACATGCCAGGCTACCAGCTCCTGCCACCTGGAGTCTTAGGGATACTTTGGAGCCTTGCAGCCCCCAGCTGCTTCCCTTTCTACTTCTTCATCCTACAAACATTCACAGACTCTCTCAGCAAATTAACCCTTTGCTTACCTCAGCTTAGAGCTGGATTCAGTTAGAGAACCTCCCTCCCCCTGCCTGTCCTTGATGTGGGCTCTGTGGCTTTTGTCCCAGGAAGCCCCACTAGTCACTGGACATTCCATTAACCCTTTGATCCCCAGCAGCACTGGAGCTGAGACAGAAAAGCAGAGTCCAGGCTTAGCAATGCTAGCTCCAACTGCAGATTATTTTATCCCCCCACACTGCAGGAATCCCCTGCCTCCGCCTCCTGTTGTAGAAACACAGAATGAAGAAGGCAAGGCACCCTAAAGACAGCCTTGCGTGCCCAGCTGCCTTTAGCTGAGTTATAGGTTTCACAACCAATCCCTTTTTCTTTGTGGGATCCCCAGCAGGGGGCAGGGGAAGAGAAGACAGGGGAAGGAAGGCTGGTTCCCATTCTCACTGTCAGAGGAGTTGCTAGTATTTTGCACCATCCTCTAGTTCATTGAGCAATTCAAAAAGTCTAGAAGTGAGAAGACGCCCACTTTGGGGCGGGAAACAAGAGATGTTTCTTCCCTGCCAGCTCCCTACATGGGAGACAAGGTCAGGAGCTTGTCTCAACAATTTTCAAATTAAGAAAAAAAAAAGAGACTCATTTGCTACAAGTGTGTCTAACTCTTGATCATTTGTGCCCTCTACAAGCAGCAAATGGTATTTTTAAAGGAGAAATTTGAAACTTCATTTGTGGAGACAAACTGTCTTGTGTGACAATGTTCCAGCGAGGGCATCCTTTAGCTGATGGCACTTGATGTCAGCCATTTAATGAAATCTCACTATGAAAAGACCTTCTATGAATCCTGGAGCAGAGCTTAAGAAATAAGCAGGACTAGGAAGATCCGAGCCACATCTGACTGGAAGTCACCTCCTCCCCAAGGACCACTAGCTTTCATAGTACCGGAAGGAAAGTTGACCAAGAGGGGAAACAACCAATAGTCCTATCTGGCTGTGTTGCCTATGAACCACAGCAATGACCAGCATGGCAAACATTTCCTAAGGGTGAAATAGTGGCACTTCTATCTTGGCAGTAACCAACAGCTATCTGATTGGACTGAAGACCCACAGGAGGAAAATCATTCCTGATGCTAGAAACCTAGCCAATTCCTTGGAATAGTGAGGTCATGGATCTTAGAGGAGTTATCACTGCATTTTTACTAGACCGGCATAACTCCTAACTGCATTCTAAAATCTATCCATCTATCTTTATACCCACAGATAAATATAGCTCTCACTCCCCTCAAAGAGGCTTCTCTTTGCAGCAGATAGAGACCTTCACAGAAAACCACAAATGACAAAATGCAGAGAACAACTTATGGGATAGCCAGAACCAAGGATTATATCTACAACACAAATCCTGACATAAGGCTCAAAGAACATCAGGAAATAGAGGGCAGAAAGATTTTAAGAGCCAGAAGAATGGGAAGCTATACCCCTGACACCTCAACATTATGGCTTCCTAAATAAGACCTGAACAGTGACAACAGCAATAGACATGCAACAGGGTGGGAAGAATCTCAAGAGACCTCATCTCCAGATAAAGAACTATAGACAGTAAGGAATGCTGAGAGAAGAAGTAGCATTTCCCAGGGATGGGCTCCATCATTGGTTATCCATTCTCAAGTGGTGAGCCCTGAAATCATATATATATATATATATATATATATATATATATATATATATATACACAAGCAACTCTAAATGGACTGAGCAAGTTGTGTTTATATACTTATGCATATATAGGTGTAACAATAACAATTCAGCTAGACTGGCTGGCCAGCAAGCTTTAGGGATCCTCCTGTTTCTGCCTCCCCAGTGCTGGGATTGCAGCTGTGCTCTGCCACACCTTCTCTATGGGTGCCAGGAACACAGACTCAGCTCTCCAGGCTTGGGTGACAAGCACTTTACTGACTGAACTATCTTCCGATGCTGGAATTCATAATACCTCCACCTGCAAATAGAACCAGCCAATGCCTTTCTTACAGAGCATCAAATTCTGAGATGCTTAAGGCCACACAGAGTGGCCCTTCTTTTGACCCTCCAGATTGGGCTAGATCATTTGGGAACATAGCTCTGAAGCCAGTCCCTTCCTCAGTTGCAGTCAGGGTTAGGACATCGTCTTCTCACTGAGAGCCCTTTGGCCCCATCAGTTTCAAACGTCTTTCCCTCCCACACAAATAGATAAACAGTAGATTTAACTTAACAGCATTTTGCAGCAGGCAACCAGCTACCAAGTCAACCAGCTTTGGGAACCAAAGAGGAAGGTGGTTTCCTGCTTGCCTCCATCTGTGAGTCCCAAGCTGCTCACCCACCTGATGGTTTGATGTTGCAGGGAGTCAGGGTCTGTGGCGTTCACTGTCAGCAGCACACTGCCCACAGAGATATTCTCCCATTTGGTCACCATCATGGGATCTGGGTAGAAGACTGGACCCTCGTTGACATCCAGGACTGTGATGTGGACAGTCGCTGTGGAGCTGGGGCCATAGGAGACGTCTGGTACCAGTGGGTCCTCATTTTCCACTTTGATCAGAAGGGTGTGAAAGGCAGAGATCTCATAGTCCAGGGGCTGGGGAGCAGACAGAAGGGTGTCAGAAAGGCACACACCAGGAAGTGTGTTTACTTTGCACAAGGTCCCTCTGACATTGCATGAATAGCTGTGAACACTCGGGGACAGTGGATTAAATCTTGCGCCAGCCACTTCAAGGTCCTCTTTAGAGAAAAGAATGTGGAGTCTGGGAATGTGTCATGAACTTGGCTGTCTATGATACTCCCAGAGTCTTTTGGTTTCAGGGACTGTTCTAGTAGAGGGTGACACAAGAATGAGAGTTAGGTCCAATGGGGTGAAGGTTCTGGGCCTCCACCACAGAGAAATGTTTCAATTGTCACCCTGATGTGAGTGCTCTACAGCTCTTTACTGGACAGAAGACCACACCCAGGTCCATCCCACACAAAGATGCTGTCCTGTCCCAGTGTCAGTGGGCAGTCCTGGTGAAGATCTCTCCAGAGGATTTTGCAAAGAGGCTATTAGTCCACGTGCCCTTGATTACATCAGGGAGCACAAAGGAAACCCCATTGTAAAAAGAGTTAAGGTGGTGCTCCTGCCCATCAAATGTCACATTCTTTCTAAACCACATACACCATGGTGTATTGAGAGTGACATTTCTGGGAGGGTCTCCTGCTTTTAAGATGCATAGGGAGAAAATTAGGCGGGACAGAGTTAAACTTCTGAACACAGTGGTTCCCTGCACAAGCAAGTAGCAGACTCTTCAGAGCCAGGCACAGTGAGTACCCTTGTTGGGAGGAGGATGTGCACAAGAGCCTGAGGCAGGAATTTGGGTCTATGTGATTTCTTGTGGTGCATTCTCAGAGGAGAGGAGTCAGAAGGCAGAGGAAGATCCTGTAAGATGCAATCTGTATGATGAAATAAACCCTTTTCTCCTCTAAGTGGCTTCTGGTCATGGTGTTTATTTTCTTCCAATTTGGGCAAACACATGTTGGGGACTACCAAGCCCCACCCCAGGATGCAGGATATATATATATATATATATATATATATATATATATATATATATATATTCAGGTTTTCCCATGAAGCTGCAGGGCTGAAAATTTACCCAGCATCATATATAGAGCCAGGACTAGCTTCAGAAGATGACCAGGGCAATGTTATTTCATGCTCTCACCCCTTAGAAAGCAGCAGCCTTCAGAGGTTAAGAGCACTGACTGCTCTTCCAGAGGTCCTGAGTTCAATTCCCAGCAACCACATGGTGGCTCAAGAACCATCTGTAATGAGATCTGGTGCTCTCTTCTAGTGTGCAGATATACATGGAAGCAGAATGTTGTATACATAATAAATAAATAAATAAATAAATAAATAAATAAATAAAATCTTTGAAAAAAAAAAAAAAAGAAAGCAGCAGCCTTGGATGGCTGGTGCCAGGCTCTCCCAACAGTTCTTCTGTCCCTGTTATTAGGGAGGAAGTGACCCAGAGGTGGGGAAAAGCAGGAACCCAGACTCTGTGTCCTCTAGAAACAGAAGTGTCTGTGATGTGTTGTGTTCAATTGCTCTGGTACTGATGTGACGAAGTTGCTCACAGGGCTGGGTACTGGTTCATTTTTATCATCTGTTTCATACAACAGGGAAGGAGGAATGTCTGCTGAATAATTGTCTGGAACAGATGGTGGCCATGTCTGTGGGGCACTGTTTAACTGTTAACTGAAGCAGGAGGGCCCAGCCCACCTTGGGCAGTACTATCCTTAGGCAGATATGTAAGAAGGACAGAAGAAATATCCATATCTAACTATATCATCTATATCTATGCCAAATCTCTGTCTCTCTGTCTCTCTGTCTCTGTCTGTCTCTGTCTCCGTCTGACTCTCTCTCTCTCTCTCTCTCTCTCTCTCTCTCTCTCTCTCTCTCTGTTCCTCCATGATTTCTGCTTCTGTTCTGGCTTGAGCTTCTGCCCCGATTTCTGTCAGCAATGGACTATAACCTGGAAGTGTAAGGTGACGCTCAAGATGCTTTGGGCCAGTGTTTCACCACAGTTACAGAAGGAAGACTAGCACAGACTCAGCACAGGTAGGCAGGGTAATGCTCTCATAGCTCTCAATTCTAAGAGTCTAAGGCTTTGTAGACGTGGTGAAATGAGAGGCCCTTAGATAAGGGATTATCTTGGATCATCCAGTGGGCCTGATGTGGGACTCCAAGGCAGAAGGTGTGGCAGATGGGATGATGGCCATCAAGGAGCACCAAAGGGGAGGTTGTAGATGCTTTGAAGATATTGGAAGAGGCCTGAGGCTAGGGCCACGGGTGGCCTCTAGAAGTTGGGAGCAATAAGAGATAGAATCTCCTTTAAGCCCCCAAGATTTATCAGTCTTGATCACAGCTTCAGTTTCACTCAGTGAGGCCCTTGTTGGATTTCTAATAATCAAGTCACACTCATCTTTGGATGCAAAATTTATGCTCACTCCTATCACAGCAATATCAATCTGATACGGACTGGAAGTTGTTGTTACTGTCACAAACATTTTACATATTTGTTCATGAAGTCCTCACAGTGCTATGGGCTAGACATGTCCCCCTTTCACATACTGAAGTCCCAGGCTCCCATGTGAGGGTATCGTCAAGGGGATCATTAGGAGGTAGCTTGATCATGACATAGAGCCATATGAATGGGAGAGCTGGCTCTCCATTTCCTCAGCATGAGGACAGAGTAAGGAGGTGTCATCTGTGCAGATGCAGACTCTCACTTGACCTTGAATTGCTGGGCTCTGTGATCACAGATTTCAGCCTGCAGAACCTTAAGGAACAAATGTGCATTGCTAATCAGCCCCTGGGATGGCCAGAATTGACAGAAGGTAGAATCACTGAAGAGGTGGGACTCTAGGCACTCCTGTGGGGATCATCTTGATTATGTGACATGGGAATACTTCTTAATTGTGAGTGGGACCATTCCCTAGGCAGGGGATCCAGACTGTACAAAGCAGAGAAAGGGGGCTGAACACCATGTGTACATTTATTCCTTGCTCTCTGCTTCCTTGCTGCAGATGCAGGATGATTGGCTGTCTCAAGTCCTTGCTGCTCTGACACCCCCACCAGTGATGGACTATGACCTTGAACTCTAAGTCAAAGTTAAACCCTTTTTCTCTTAACTCGATTTTGTCAGAGTATTTTTTATAACAGCCAAAAAAAAGAGGCTAAGACAGCTACCTAGAAGCATGACCCCTTGTCACAGCAAGCAGAACGGAGTGTGACAGCCACCCTGGATTATATGCAACATTAACAGTGGCTTCTTATAGATGAGAAAACTGAGGCACAGAAAATTGGGCAGGTACTTGGTCAAGCATATGCAGGGAATTGAGATCAAGGTTCCTGCTCTGCCCTTGTTACTGTCCTTCCCTGCCTCAGACACAAATGGTGTCATCTACCAGGGAAGCAAGTGGGAGGCAGAGAAGTCTCTAAGCCCACGGTGTTTCTCTCTGGGCTTCTGGGGGAGAGTAATTTATCTGTGACCTTCTCAACTCTGTGATTTTGTACACCTTCCACGGGGCCCTGGGTGCTCATGGGAGGATAGAGGTGTGCCAGCAGGGGCACTCTCACCTTGACCACAGAGAGCATGCCCTCGTTGGTCTGCGGGTTGGTGTGGATTTCGAAGCTCTGCCCAGGATTTCCATTGATGATGGTGTATGCGGCCCTCCACGCTCCCGTTGTGGGGTCATCTTTGTCTTCTACTGTCAAATTGACAATAACTCCCACGGCTCCTTCCTCCACCGTGGCTTGGAACTGCAAACAAAGCAGGTGGCCATCGTCAGTGTTTTGAAACATGTCTAGCAGACACCAATAACAAAGTTCGTCTTGTGGGCACTTCATGAATATGTTACACATATCATCTCAATTAATAACACACTGTGCTGGGATTTTGGCCAGGAAGATGCTGCACTCCACAAATCAGCTTTCTCTGGACACAGGTGAGGCCACGGGACAAACCCAGCTCTTCCAGAACATTAGGAAAGGGTGTTGCCAGGTTGGGAAGAGGGTTGAGAGCAGCTGTGCCCCTTCTCCTGCTCTTTCTCCCTCTGCCTCCTAGGATACACACAGCTAGGAAACCCTGAGGGAAGGGTGGAGTCACAGGATGAAGTAGTTTGGGTCTCCAGTCTCCCATGGAGAGGGCACTTTTTCTGAATTATTGTTGGATTAGAAGTGAACTCTGGTAGAGTGTGAGCCATTGTAAGTTTTTTTTTTTTTTTAAATATACATAGTGTGTGTGTGCCTGTGGATGCATGTTTGTGTGGGTTCATGTGAGAATAGCCTTGGGTGACAACCTCAGTGCCTTTGGGACAGGGAGTCTCTCATTGGTTTGGCACTCACCCTTTAGGCTAGACTGGCTGATAAGGGAGCCTGAAGGACCCCCCTGTCTCAGTTTCTCCATTGCTGAGATTCTAAGTTCATGCTTGGGTTATAAGGATCTAATTCAGGATCTCATGCTCAGGCCACAGTACCTTACTGAGTGAGCCATCTCTCCTGCCTTTGTGTGTGTTTTGTCTTGCCACTTTGCCCACCTTGAACTCAAGATGACCATATTGGTGGAGGGTGGGACTTAGGTGGAGGGTCCAGGGTTGGGCATACAGTGTTTGCCTCCCACCCTGCTCTACTCCCTATTGAGGAGAATCAATCCCACCCTGCCTAACTCCTTCCTCATAGCCCACGAGACTAAAAGACTGTTTGCTAAGAATCTCAGATAGTTGCAGCTGGGAGGCATGGTTTTAATTGTACCACATCTCAAACACTTGTTGCGTGTAGGTGGGGTGGGAATCAATCAATCAACCAATCTGTGACAAATGAGCTTTCCCACCGACAGGGAATCTCATGAGCCATCACGAGCACATTTCCTTTGAGGGGGAAGTATGAGGTATTGTTCTGGTGTTTACCTCTGACACACTCAGGTGAACAGTAATCTGTTTGCAAATATTTCATAAGCAAGCAGGACCAAGGAGCTGACAAGATGAGGAAATATCTAGGAATTTCAATTAGTAGCAGTGAGAATCCAGACACGGTAAGATGATGTCAAAAGGCCTTGTGTTCAAAGAGGAGTAATTTGAGAAATGAGGTTTTGCAAACAGCCACTGATTCATTGACTTTTAAATTATTAATCACAAACCTCCATATTGAGGCTTGGTTATGGGGATGAGGCAGATATGAAAACTAATTTGTCTATGGCATCTCAGCAAACCTTGATAAGTCCTAAAGAGTCTGAGGAAGCACACCAGGATGGAACTTAGCCATGGGAGGGGGACCGTGGGGGATGCTGTCACATAGAAATGGCACCAGCAGTAACTATTTTGACCTTATTCCTGTGATTCCTGTTTAAGCAAAGTTTGCCAGCTCCATCGTTTGTCTTTCCATTCTCAAAAGCAGACAAACAAACAAACAAAACTAAAACTCAAGCAAAAAACAAACAAAAACCAAAACAAAACCAGGTTCATGGCTCTGAGTCCTATCTGCATATTAGAGTTTCCTATGAGGTTTAATAATTCCTGGGTCCTATGCCACTTTAGTTGATTAAGACAAGGCCAAATATTCAAGATGAAGCCCAGAAATTCTAATGCACAGACTGGGGTGAGAGACATGATGAATTCAAGTCTAAGTGTCAATGTAACTATTGGCCCCTGTGGGTGGAGGAGGCAGCCTGACTTGGTATAGAGGGGCCTTCAGAGCTTCTAGGCTCAGCGGGGTAAAGTGCTGGGATCAACAGTTTCTGTCTGCCATGTGTTGAGGATGGTGTAAAGTACTGTGATCAACAATTTCTGTCTGCCATGTGTTCAGAATGGACCTTGGTGACACAATACTCCATAAACCCTTCAGATTGCTGATGAAGATGAAGGTAGAGAAGGAAGCAAAGGAAGGATCCTGTCCCAAGTCCTACAGTGAATCAAGGGTCAGACCCTCACCTCTTGGGTTTTAGTAAGCTCTGCTTTCAATCAGTCTGCTGCTGAGCCCACCCAGCATCCACCACTCAGGTTAGTCCTCTGGTATATCTAGAGCCAGGACACTGGAGTCTTGTCCCTCTTTATTGCAGTAAATAGACCTTGTTGTTCTTGTGATACATGCTGTTTAGGAAATTGGGTATATAATTGTGACTTGGGATGTCCTATATGTCCCAAGTTAGATGGAGAGCCTGTTGTGTTTAACACATAAGCAAGAGGATGTTCAGGCAAAGCAGTTGATTGCCACATGGTCAAGACAACAGTACTGTACAGATTTCAACTTGAGGTGGCTGGAGGCTTTGGCTCCAGCTCCTCACATGGTACTCAGGACGTGGAAAGGACTCAGAAGCCACTTGTCAAATAAAGGGATTGTCTTAAATTCAGGAAGTAGGAGCAGCAGTGAGGGCTGAGAGAATGCAGAAGGATATAGCCTTGCTGAAACAAGACAGCTGTTTTTGGACTATCTGGACATCCAATCCAATAACCCTCTTAGTATATATTATATATATTAAAATGGCACATAGTTATCCTATCAATTGCTGTACTTTTAGAGAACCCTGACAAACAAACCCTTGGCACTTCTTGTCTAATTCTTAAACTTTACTCTAAACTGGACTCTCCACAATTCTTATGGGTTTTAAAATTACATTTTATGGCATGAGGAAATTAATTAAAATTTCCTTGATTCTGAAAGCCCCCTCCCCATCTTAGGGCCTAGCACTAAAATCTAGTGGTAATTGGTGGAGGAGTGAGACCTGATGCCCAGAACATAACATGGAAAATGACATATGGTTGGGTTTGAAGATCTGATGGACAGACCAATGAGGTCATTAATTGATAAAGTCAATATATAGGTCATGGGTATGTGAGTCAAAACCATGCAACTTTTCTCATAGCTGTGAGATCTCTCATAGCATGCCTGATGCACCTACTGAAGTGACTGCCATAGGGCACCATGTTTGTGTGTAGTCAAAGAATCCACACAGAATGGGAATCTAGAGGTATACTAGAAACTCTCATGAGTGTGTACTATGGATAGACCTCATGTGCTCTTAGAGATAGCTACATCTAACCATCATCTGCTCATCCATCCATCCATCCATCCATCCATCCATCCATCCTCCATACAACTTTTGTCCAACTACTCCATCCATTCACCATCTATGTATCCAGTAATTCAATCGTCTATTTCTCTAACAACCCATCAATCCATATATCCATTTGTCCGACTTTCATTTGTACTTCATTCAACCATTCACTCTCCACCATTACCTATCCAGCCACCTAGAGACTAGTAAGCAAAGCAGATAGAGTATATTTTATCATGGATTTGTAGATCAGAAAGAGAAACAGAAGAGAAATGCTTAACTATAAAAAGGTGTTAACTCAAAGAAAGCCACATAGTTCTAGAGAGTCTGCAACACCTGTTGGTGGGGGCAGGCACCCGACTCAGTATGAGAAAGCTCATCAGGGAAGAATCTCCTGAGAGTGAAAGAAGAGGAGTCCTTAATGAGGTACAGGGAGTGTAAGCACTCATTCCTGGCACCTGGAAGAACAGGGGCAAAGGCCAGGCCACCAGAGAAGCTGAGGAGGTCAGAGCATTTTAGAAGGAAGGAGGGTGTGGGTGGAGCATAGGAGCTCCAGGAAGAATCACTTCACAATGGACTGCAGAGCACTGTGGGTAGAGTTCGATGATGTGGGGTGTTGGGAGCTAGGAAAAGGCATTTAGATTTGCCCGAAAGCAAATCAAGAAACTGGGTTATGTTCAAATACTCCTGAGAGAATTCAGAAAAAAATAAAAATCTTTAAATGCAAAAAAACATTTCAACACAGTTGTTATACTCTTTGTTAAGATTATTATCTGATTCTTGCATAACTGTGAAGCCAGTTTCTTCAAGCATCCATTTAGAAACTCATTACTGCTTAATTAAATACTCATTCTATTAATTCTATTCAATGTTTTAACCCCATTATGTAATTTAAGAATGGAAAATTAAATAGATTAAAATGAAATAGTACCATTTTACATTTCTATAGCCATGTTCACTTTGTGATTTAAAAACAATAGATAAGCATTAATTTACCAAAGCAGAGCTGGAGGAGTTATGGATTGTAACATTACTTCTTTTAATTGGGAAAAAATAGATAAAGTTATTTTTCTGTTAAACAGTGTGACAAATCAAATACCAGATGTAAAACACAGTTTTGCATAACTAGTGTGGGCTGGGGCCTCAGGATGACGCACTGAAGCCTGTGAGTGCATTCACTTCTGCACTGAACTATGTCATCCTCTTTCTTTGGAAAGTGGATGAGTTTGTAATGACTGTCAGGATGGGGTTGATCGGCCATAGAGGTCCTCATCAGAAGGATGAGAAGCTTGGGTTATTTTAATTATAATTAATTAATTTTTGTCTGGGTGTGCATGTGTACATGCATGTGGAGGCCAGTGGCCAAGTCAGGTGTGGTGGTAGTTTGAATAAAAATGGTCCCACAGGCCCATATGGAGTGGCACTATTAGGAGGTGTGGCCTTGTTGGAGGAAGTGTGTTACTGCAGATAGGCTTTGAGGTTTCAGATGCTCAAGCCAGGCCCAGTGTCACTCTCTCTTCCTGCCGCCTGCCAATCCAGATGTAGAACTTTCAGCTACTTCTCCAGCTCAATGTCTGTCTGATTGCCACCATGCTTCCCATCAGTCCATGAGAATGGACCGAACCCCTGAACTGTTAGCCAGTCCCAATTAAATGCTTTCCTTTATAAGAGTTACTGTGGTCATGGTGTCTCTTCACAGCAATAAGTAGAAACCCTAAGAAACGTGTCTTCCTCAGTCTCAGTCACTCTCCACTGTGTTTCTTTTCTTTTTTTTTTCAGGTCTCTCATTGAACCTAGAGCTCCTTTCTTTTCCCTAGGTTGCTTCCCAGAATGACAGCTTTCCTCTATAGAACAGTTGGTCTGCATGTTAGCCTGGGGAGTGTAACATGCTCTGGGAAGTCAGCTCACTTCCCACCTGGAAAGCTGCAGGTTGGCAGGAAGCAAGAGCAGAGGATGTCCAGGGTCTTGCCTGTTGGGGCTGCTGACCTTGCAGCTGTACAGAGAACTTACATTGAACTTGGAAAGCTGTCATTCACTCACTTGGGCCTTGGCTTTGCAAAATTAAGATAAAGTATCAGAGAACATTCTAATCCTTGTTTATTTCTGAGGATAAAGAGTCAAGGTAAAGCCTGTGGGGGGATCTATCCAGCAAACACGTTCGTGAGTTTGTGTTTACATAAAGGATATGGCTTCCTGGAGGAACCTAATCTCTAGCTCAGAGTCCAATGGGTAGAGACTGCAATTGATATAAATAAGATACTGTGCACCGAATGAGCTTGGCACATCACATGGCATATATAGTAACGGGTATGATGGTTAGTTTGAAATGTCAACTTGCCATGACCTGGAGCTACCTGAGAAGAGAGTTTCAATTGAGGAATTATCTAGGTTAGACTGGCCTGTGGCCATGTCTATAGGGTATTGACTTGGTTATTAGTTGATGTGGGAAAACCCACCCTGAAATTGGGTGGCATCATCTCATTGGCTGAGCAGTGGACCATATAAGAATGCAGGAAGCCATGCAGGCAGCATGGGTACATTCATCTCTCTCTGTGCTTGGCACAGAGACATGATGCTTTAAGTTCCTGCCTCAACTTCCACAGTAGTGGATTGTTACCTGGAATAATAGGCCAAATAAACCCCCTTTCTCCTCTAAGCTGCTTTCATCAGGGTGTTTATCACAGGAAGAGATACTAGGACAGGGGATTAGAATTTGTTAGCAATGATAACAAGGACAGACTTTGCTATGTAACATATGAAATGCATCATAATAAATTGGACAAGGTGGTTCAACCCCCGTGACACTTCTTTCTTCCCACAGTCTACTTTATAATGAGGTTACGTGCATCCACATTTTCTCTGTGCACATGTGAACAAAGCTGCTTTGCTCTTTTCAGTGATGTTTATCCAACACTTACAGACTTGCTAATCCTTGCTGTATTCTAACAACAGACCCTTCATTTCCAGGGCTAATGATGCTGACCTACAGTGTTAGCTACCTGCATTCCTTCTGCCTATAATTAGCAACCAATGAAGGATGGTGAGATTTTAGGATTCATCTTAGCAAGTATCCACAGACTGTCCATTGCATGCTGAGGACTCTGCCAGAAACACTGCAGTAAATGAGGGGACATTGTCTCCTGGCACCACTTTGCTTCATGTATTTTACACATTTTACATATTCGCTCTCTATAAGTTTTGAAACTCTTCTGCTTTCATAACTGTGGATGATTTTATTTTAGATGCATTTAGGTTACAGTTAATGATCATTTCAGTAAACACTGGGTTGTGAAAGTATTACATGTGGAAAATAATGAATCTTGACCCCTAAGTCACACTATAGACAGAAGACAAAAAGCAAAACTATGCATCTTAGCATAAATAGCTATCATATTATATAAAAATCGTTATATGTACAAAGTATATATATATATATACATATATAAACATTTATATAGAAGTTTAAAAGTATATAGTACAGATTTCTAAATAAAGATTTTATTTTTTAACTCTCATAGGCCTTCCCTCAGAAATGACTGACAACACATCAGAAAACATTGTTGGGGGGTGGCTGGGGAGACAGCTCCGTCAGTAAAGTGACTAACCCACAAGCGTGAAAATCTGTGTCAGATCACAGCACTTGTGTGAAAAGCTGGGTAACATGTGTCTGTAATCCCAGCACTGTGTGTGTTCCAGACAAGAGGATCCTTGGGCTTCAGTGACAGACTCCTGACACTTCAGTCACACACACACACACACACACACACACACACACACACACACACACACACACATCAAAACTCAGCTGGACAGATGGCTCAGTGGTTAAGAGCATTGGCTATTCGTCCAGAGGACCTGAGTTCAATTCCTAGCACCTACATGGCAGCTCACAATTATCTGTAACTCCAGTTCCAGGGGATCTGATACCTTCACAACAACACATAAATAAAGTTAAATACATTGTAAAAAAGAATCAAAACTCAGAAAAACAGAAGTCTCTGAGTAGCTGAACATGGTGTGGCCATTTCCCCCATGCTGATGCTGACTTATTATCAGAAAAATCCATCATGCACAGGGAAGCCAGGGAATGTAGACACTGAGGGAAAAACTGAGATGGGCTTTTGTGACACTCCAAGACAGCTTAGGAAATGTTCTGTTCCTGGCTGGCTTCCAAGCCCTGCTCCCATTCTTGGGGTTGCTTCTGTGGCTGTCATCAGTCTCTCCTTCACACCAGCCTTCTCCTCCTGTGGGCTTCTCTGCTCTCAACAATGTGGCCACAGAGGGCAGGTGTTTGCAGCTCTCACTGGGAAAGGTAAGGTACACCTGATAGTGACTTGAGTCCCACAGATGCTTCTTCTTTTATTCTTTGTATCTCACTAAGGGCCATTTTTGCTATTTAAAAACCAGACAGAATAACGAACCCCAAGTGCCTGCCTTCCGGTGTCAGTGACTCTAACACATGTCTAGTAGGTCATCCACGTGTCTGCCCCTCCCTGCAGCATGCACACCTCTGAAAGATGAACTTCTTTTAAGGAAATGCAAGCAAGTCCTTTCCTGGTCCACTGGACACTAACGTCTACTGGTAATCATCTGTTTCTCTCCTGTAGCAGTGCTTCCATGCAAGATTTAAAAATGAGTGTGTGTGTGTGTGTGTGTGTGTGTGTGTGTGTGTGTGTGTGTGTGTGTGTGTGTGCGCGCACAAGCAGGTGCCCATTTGTGTTATGTGTGAATATGTCCACATGGCCAGTGGTGCTGTGCTGAGCCCTGTCATGAATGCTGAAAGCACACTAGTGGATTTTGCATAGGAAGTCCTTGTTTTCCTACATACAGTTCTCAGTAAGACAGTACACAAATACATAAATAATAAAATGACAACCTCTCCAAGGACCTTAAAAGAAAAATAAAGCATAGCAAGAGCCACACTCAGTGATTTGTCCCAACTCCTTCACCACCTTCGGCCACACACCAGGGTCATAGCAGACACTGGGATAAATAAAACAAAGCTCAATTCCAAACTCTAGGGGACTGTACAGGGAGCTTTTGTAGAAGGAGCTCAATGACACTGAATTCCCGACTCTGGGGGCTGTGCATGGAGTCTGTGTAAACAGAGCTCAATGAAGCTGAACTCGTATAGGTTCTATGTAGATGGGGCCTTTATTTCTCATACCTTAGTTCCCCTTTCCCCATGAAGACTTTGTCTAATGTTGACTTCTGGGCTATAGGGAAACAGATGGGCTTCAAGTCAAATTAACTAAAGAGGCTTCGAATCATTAGAAGACTCAGTTTAACCAGAGTTCACAGACAGGTGGGCCTCAGGAGGACTCCATCTATCATCTCTAGACATAGGGCTGTTCCTTCCAACAGCTTTATTGAGATATAATTAATATACCATAGTACCCACCACTTAAATCATACAATGGGGTGGACCTTCACATGTGGTGGTACATATGTATCATACCAGAACTCAGAAGGCAGATCTCAGTGAGTTTAAGGCCAGCCTGATTTATAAAGAAAGTTCCAGGTCAGCCAGGGCTATATAGCGAGACCCAGTCTTAAAAGATAATCAAACAACTTTCCTACAATCAACTTTAGACCATTCTCATCTCCTCCAAAAGAAACCCTGTATTTATAATCAGTGTCCCCAACACCCTTACATGTCCCTCCCTTCCCCTGGCAGAAATCCATCTTCTTCTGCCTCAGGTTTGCTTACTGTGGGCTATACAGTGTGGTTTTGTGTGTCTGGTTGCTTGTTATTTCAGAGCCTCTCTATGTTGCCACGCAGGCTGACTCTTCATTCCTTTGTATGACCAAAGGGTGCTCCATTAGAAGCAATATGCTATTTTATCCACAAACAGCTGCTGGTTGCTGGGTTGTTCTTACTCTGGCTGCTGTGGACAGTGCTGCCATGAGCATCAACATTCAAGCCCTATGTGCTCGTTCCTTCAGATACAGACCTAGAGTAAAATGGCTGAGTGCATGGTGACTGTCAGAAAGGGTGTGGATCCGGGTCACTGTGGGTGCACACATGACCTCCAGTCTCACCTTTCACGTGTGTGGAGACACATGCTCTTGGCTAGTTCCCCGAGCTGCTGACTCAGCTTCCATACAGGGAAAGGTGGTCATTGAAGCCACCTTTCAAGAGCATGATGGGTGTGAACTACATAGGAGTCTCTTGATTCTTAGTTTTCATGGGGGTGCTGACTGAGTTATTGCAAGATCTGAAAGAGTCCCCAGAGCCTGTGGTGCCTGGCCCTTTCTTGCACACACTGACAGTCATTGCAACTAGGGAGGGAACATCTTTAATCTCCCGAGTCTGGGGGAACGACACACTTGGTTAGGCTCCTGATAACAACACCCAGTACAAATAAGAACAAGAGGAACCTCTGCTCTCATTATGAGGGATTTGTACAGATTCATATGCGGGACTGACTTACAGCTTCTAATTTGTATTTAAACCCCAAATGTCTCAGCTTGAAATCCATTGTCTGTGTCTGCACCATTGGTTCCTGTTTCCAATCACTCTCATGAGTCCAATTGCAATTCCCACTGGCATAGCTCCATGCTTCTTCCCGAGTGGCTCACATACTTCCTGGGAACATCTGAGCCCCACAGGGAGAAGGGATGACTGAGCACTCTTCCCTTGGGAACTGGGTACCACAACAGAAGGGGGGCTGGTTGAACCATTCTTTCCTGCTTTCTGGGCTCTGTTCCCAGTGCAGGTCTATGGGGAAAGAAGGCCCCAGGGCACCCATCACACTGAAAGAGACCAGCGAGGAAACCAGCTGTGTTTAATGCTGTGAGATGCCCTATCTCTTTGGCTGAGTCATTTACTTAATGTCTTCTGTGATTCATTGTTACTATTTTTTGTATGTGCTATATGTATGTGTTAATGTATAAACACCTGTGCACATTGGTGTGCATGTGCATGCATGTGTGTGCATGTAGAGGTGTCTTCTTCAATCCCTTGGCACTTTATTTTTTTGAGACAGGGTCTCTCGCTGAACCCAGAGCTCACCATTTTGTGTGGAATGGCTAGCCACCAAGTTCCAGGCATCATCCTGTTTCTGTCACCCAGTACCATCGTGCCTGGCTTTTTCATGTGGGTTCTAGGGATCCAAACTCAGGTTCCCATGTTTGCACAGCAAGCCCTTTATTCAATGAGCTATCAGCATGGCTTTGTCTCAATGCTTCATCAGCAACATGGGAATAATTAAGAGAAGCTGCCTTTGCCAGGTTACAGTGATGATCAAAAGGACTATTTATAAGATGCCCAGCATATGATACTCTGCCTAATGTACAATGTTATGTACAGCATAGAGAAGATGGACAAAGAAGCCATGCCTGTCAGTGAATCTCATTACAAGGGGCAGGCTTTGTTCTTTTGGGGTTTTTCCTATAGCAGCTCATCTCTCGCAGATCTATATTCCCACCATTAGAATTGCTCCCTTGGTCCCTGAATTACTGAGAGTTGATGTCTTTTGCAGCCACAAGTGTCCCAATCAGTAACTTTTAATTTCCTAATTGCCCTCTTATCCAACTGAAGCTTCTCAGCCTCACCGAGCTGGTGTTTGGGGCTAGGAATCATTCTCTAGATGATGGGGTCCTGGGGATGTGAGACTGTGAAGCACTGCAGCAATTAAATTTTTCTTTACTCTTGAGAATTACATAAACGTACATAAGGAAATATGGCCACTCCCCCCCAGGTCCTCCTCCAATTCCCCATGCCCCGCTGTCCCAGCATACCCCTTCCCAATTGCACGTATTTTTCTTTTTTTAAAGAAAAAAGGAAGGCAGGGAGAGATTCATTTTATTTGTGTATCTGTGTCTGTATGAATGGGTATGCACCTTATGCATATGCAAGTACCTGAGGAGGCCAGCGGAGAGCATTGGATCCCTTGGAGCTGGAGTTACAGATGTTTGTGAGCCACCAGTGGTGGATCCTAGGAACTGAATCCTGCACCTCATGATTGAGGAGCGAGTACCCCTAACCTGCTGTGCCATCTCTTGGGTCTTCCAGTGGCAGCATTTGGGCTCCCATCTACCAGGTGCCAATGACATTTGGCTCTCACAATCGAGTTCCTGAAAATGTCTCCAGTTGCTGCAAGATGTCCCAGTGGTATGTGTTTGTGTGTGTGTGTGTGTGTGTGTGTGTGTGTGTGTGTAGCAAGTGTGGTGTGCATGTGTGTGATCCTTACCAGGTTAGCATTCCTCATCTACTCAAGCTCTACCTGGAGGAGCTCCCCACAAACCCTGTGTCTATGAACAGTGGCACCCACACTCCCACAGGACGAGATGAATGAGCACATTGGTCCCATGCTCACACCTTGTAGGAAAACATGGAAAAATCATAGTAATATTTTTCAGTGTAATTGAATCAGACATCACTCGGAATTCATTCAAGGGTAAGACTAAATACTATAATTATTATGAAGATTATTGATGTAGTTTTCATCACTCTACAATTTTTGAATTAGCAACTGATAATCCCTTTCATAGACGAAGAAAGGTGGGTTTGTTTGCTCTTTGTTCTCTTTGACAATTTGCTCACCCTCGCTCTTCAGTAAAGACATCTCATGCCTGGGCACCCAGTAGATTCCAGGTCTCTCAGCCAGGGTCCAGTGTCACTAGCCTCCTTCAAGAAGAAGGTCCTCAAAGCTCTGTCACTATGGGGTGTCTCCACAGGTCTTAGAAAACAAGGACAGAACACCTTGCATTTGGTCCAGTTAGAACCATGTTCAGGTCCAAGCTAATATGTCAAGGCAGAATTCCAGCCAGGGACCCTTTCCCTCTCCCAAGTTTTAGACCCTTTCTAACAAAGTTGTCCTGGCATCTTCATCATCTTCATCATCAGCATCACCAGCATCACCAGCATCATCAACATCACCTTTGAGCTGGTTTGGCTGCAAGATCCAGCCCTACACCAGACCTCTGCACCAGATCCCCAGGTCCCCTTGAGAAGTCTGTCCCAGATTATCAGTCCTTCCTCAGCAGCTGCTCTGGTGGCCTGACCCCAGGAGAACAAGAGCCCAGGAGGGCAGAGGTCCTCAACATTTGCAGCGCAGACAGCAGCAAGCCCTTTTCCTGTACTGGTTGCTACAGGAGGCTGTGTTCCCTCCTGCTCAAGGTGGGCCTTCCTTCAGGGTCCTCAGCCTTCCCCTTGTCCTGCCTCTCCACACCACATCAGCCTTAAACTCTATAAGCATGTTCCAGACTCTTCAATTTAAATAGCAGCAGAAACAAAACAAGTGAAGGCCTCCCCCACCATCCTGGCTCCTTCACAAGAGAGGCCCCCTTTCCTTACCTCCCACCCGTCCTGCATCGAGAGAGAAGATGCACAGATCTAGAGCACACAATGCAAATTTATTTGCAATCAAGGAACAACATAAGTGGTCATCGTTGAGCTGTAATTATAGTAGAAAATACAGTGCTTAAAAGGCCCAGAACTTGGGAGGCAGAGGCAGGTGGATCTCGGTGAGTTCGAGGCCAGCCTGGTCTCCAGAGCGAGTGCCAGGATAGGCTCCAAAGCTACACAGAGAAACCCTGTCTCGAAAAACCAAAAAAAAAAAAAAAAAAAAAAGAGTCCTTTATGGGTCTGATTGCATAGGTGCCGACAGAGGCCTTTTAATAACCCCACACAGAGTAGGAGAGGCACATTCCAGGCGAAACTTTTACCCTTTCCAGGACCACTAGATATAAGAGAAGGGAGGATCATGGGGGATGAAGCTGGCTGGTTGTACACATAGAACACAGGCAGGGCTCACAGAAGAGGGGCGTGCAATTCTAAAAGGTAGAATTGTAGCCAGCCTGACACAAGTGAAGATATTCTAAAGAGACACTTGCCTCAAACAATGCGCCCCAAAGAAATGGGAATTTCTCGAGGAATCTCATGCTGGGAGAAGGAAAAGGTCTCCAGCCAGAGAAGGACTTATCTCTCAGGAAGATAATTCACAGAGTTCTAACGACTTGTGGGGATGACAAGTTCTAATGACCTCACAGGATGAACCTGAAGCCCAGACAGTGATGGGATCAGTGGTGGGTGGGACTACATCTTGACAGGGACCGCTTAAATGTGTATAACCTTGGCCCTCTATTTAAACTTTGATCTCTCTTCAAGATCCTGAAACACTGACTTGAGGGGTCCACTCCGTCTCTTTGTCCCCCTTCCCCTGAGGTCACATTGAATAAATCTCCTTTTTCTGCTGTCTAGTTTTAATTAGTCTCTTAATTGCCTTACTAAAGACAGATGGCTGGACCTGACTTGGGGCATAGGTTGTAACCCCCAAGTTTGATAAAAAAACCTTTAAGCTGAATCTGTCCTCTGTGACAAGGCTTCCCACAGGCAGCAGGGGACAGAGTGTGTGAGGGAGAGATGCCAGAGAGCCACAGGGTCAGCAGCAAAGGAGATAGGGAGAGATAGGGCAAGCTACAGAGCGGGTCTGAGGAGAAACAATGGAGAGAAAAATGGAAACAGGAGTGTGAGGAAAAGAAGAGTGAAAGATAAAGACAGGATGGAGGGGGAGGGGGAGGGGGGAAGGGAAAGTGAGAAGAAGAGAGAAGGAAGAAAGGGAAGGGGTGGGGTGTGAGCTCATCTTTGCACAAGTCAACTTTTAAAATTTATATTTTAAAAAATGTTAATTCTTGATAATTAATAAACTGTGTTTTGAACATTTGCACCCTCCTCCATCTTCTCCCAGACACACCCCATTTCATACCCATTCAACTCATTTTTTTAAAGACACTAAGCGCCCCCCCCTCCCATTAGTACTCTCTCTATTCCTGGATGTGTGGTCATCACTGGAGTGCCGTAGACATACCAGGGGCCATGCCGTTAAAGAGAACTCACCCTCTCTTGCTGTCAGCTATCAATTACCAATAACTCTTCTGCTAGGTGTAGATCTTTGCCTGCCTCTCCCCTCTATGCTGGAACTTGGGTGTATATCGAATGTGCTGGTTCTCTTGGGGGCCAGCAGAGGGCTTGGGGATCCTCTGGAGTTGGGAGCTGCGGTGGTTGTGAGCCACTGGATGTGGGTTCTGGGAGCTGAACTTGGGTCCTGAGAAAGAGCAGGATGCTCTCTAACTGCTGAGTCATCTCTCCATCCCCTGCCCTAGTCAATTTCTTAAATAAGAAAGTTCTTTTCAGTTTACATTGATTTATTTATTCACATGTGTGCACATGCTACAGAACACACGTGGAAGTCAGAGATCAGTTCTCCGGAGTTCATTCTCTCCCTCCACCGTGTATGTGTGTGTGTGTGGGGGGGTGGAGTGGAGTGGGGGTGGGATTGGACTCACATCACCAGCCTTGGCTCCACTGAACTATCTCGATGCCCATCAAGGAACTTCCTGAGGGGACATATCGGGAGAGATTCTCAATCAGTGAGCCCTCCAGACTTCACCCCATGGGTAGGACCTTGGATCATGCCAACCTCATAGGACAGAGGGGGGGGCTCTCTGGCCGTTTATAATGCACCATAGATGCCTGTTACTCATGGAAAGAAGTTTGGGGCAGGAATGGGTGGCATTTAGCTTCTAGACCTAGGTGGATCCTGCCAGCTAAGTAAACCCCTGGATAGAGTCATTACCACACAAGACAGGCTCCAAGGCATAGTTTGAATTTGTTCCTGTCTTATTCTTTCTTTCTTTTTTTGTGAGACAGAGTCTTACTATGTAGCCCTGGGTAGCGCTGAACTCACTATGTAGACCAGGCTGATCTTGCCTGCTGCTGCTTCCCAAGTGCTGGGATTAAAGGTGTTCACCACTGTGCCCAGCTTACCTGCTTTGTCCCTCTGCCTCATAGTCTCCCTAGTTCCTTTTAGTGCTTCTGCTGCAGGCTCCATCCCACACCCATGGAGAAACACAGAACTCTGGTCCTTATAAGACTGTCCTGAAAGGCCCCACTGCTCACGTGGGCCCTCTCACAGGTCTAAATTTCTATTTCAGCTCTCTGCACAAGTACCAAGAAAACTTCTGGACCATGGGCCCTGTCCTCTTTGTGTCCACAGGAGCCCATTTGTGCAGGAGCTACCTTCCTCTGTCATCAGCAGTCCACGTTGGTCCAGTGACAGAGGACAACCAGAAAGGTGTTGGAAAGCATCTAGGACTTACTAAGAAAAGGGCTGTGGTTTGGAGGTAACTAAGCAAAGTGCTTGCCTTCAGCATGAGGGCCTGGATTTGATCCCTAGAACTTGTGTATGTTTTTTAAAAAATAGCTGGGTGTGGTAGCATGTGCTTGTAACACCAGTGCCTGGGAATGGAGGATTCCTGGGGTTCATTAGCTGGTCTGCCTAGCCTCCTTGGCAGGTTCTAGGCCAGAGAGAGACCCTGTCTCAAAAAAAAAAAAAAAAAAAACCAAAACAAACGAACAAAAACAGGTGGACAGTGCTTGAAAAATGGTAGCTGTGGCCTTCTTATGCCTGTGAATACACTTGACTTGTTGGGTCAGGCATTTTGTTTCTGAGCTTATCTACAAAGAATTTCACATATGTCATGCAGAAACACACTAGTGCCCACTTTTTACTACTGTAATATTTATAAAAGTGAAAACCAGGAGTCACTAACATGTTTATTGATAGGGGGTTGGGCAGTCTGTGGGGCATCCATAAACCAGAACACAACAGGGGGCCATTAAAATGAATGAGGTAGTAAATTGTTTGATGTTATTGATCAAAAGGGAAATCTATTGTATAGGACTATGGAAACGCCTGCGGCTTACTTAGTGGAAATAAAGTGTGCTAAGTTAATGAAACTGGGAGTGTGTGTCATTTCAGGGGCTTATCTGAAGACAGAGCTTGGATAAAGAGAGTAGGGGTCACAGGAGTTTTATGTTCCTGAGCTGCAGGAGACCAGGAGCCAATCAGGTTCATTGACTAGTGAGGAGGGGCCAAGCTGGCAGGCCAGGCTCCCAGCTTCCCTGGCTACAGCCCCTTCCAAGTTCGAGATGCAGAGAAGAAACAATCCAAGAATAAGTCATCTGGTGTTTTTGAGGGTTGCAGAACAGGTTTGCAGAGGAGGGTTGAGTGGAGTTTGTGGGGCTGGGTGGCTGGGCAAGGGATGAAGGGTAGGAGTCAGGAAGGGCTCAGGTCGACCGTACAATGATGTGAGAGTGTCAGCTTGCTCAATAAGTGGTCACTCTGGCTGAAAGGAATGCTGGCTTTCATGAATGATGGAGGGTATGGGTGCGGTGCCTGACAATCCCAGCACTCAATAACTGGAGGTAGGAGGATTGGCATGAGTTCCAGACCACTACCACCAACAGAAGCCCTGTTAATCGGCATACAACAGGCTAAGCTGTGTGGTTCTTCTCTGCACTGCCCAGTGAATTGAACATTATTCTCTGAGGCACATGAAAGTGAAGAGCCTGGCAAAGGTGGAGATGGCGAACCTGTGTGAGCCTACATTCATAAGTTAAAGGCAAGACCTGAGATCAGTGAAGAAAAGAAACAGGCTGGGCGTTGGTGGTGCACGCCTTTAATCCCAGCACTTGGGAGGCAGAGGCAGGCGGATATCTGTGAGTTCGAGGCCAGCCTGGTCTCCAGAGCGAGTGCCAGGATAGGCTCCAAAGCTACACAGAGAAACCTGTCTCAAAAAACCAAAAAAAAAAAAAAAAAAAAAAACCCACACAGTGTACAGTTAGCGTGTCACCCACAGCTACCTGTTGGGTGAGTAGTCTGCTGATCTCTGTTATATGTTCGTATGTATTATATGTGTATATGTGTTAGGTGTGTCTATGTGTTATGTGTGTATATCAATTGTGAATTTCTAGAATGGAAACCAACTATGTTCTGATAAAAAAATAATGTTGGAGAGGATAAAGGTTATTCTTTTTAAAATAAATCCAAAATTGTTTTCTAAATTTTTATTGAGACGGGGTCTCACGTAGCCCAGGCTAGCTTTAAACTTCCCATATGACTGAGGATGATTTTGAACTTTGGATTCTCTTGTCTCCACCTCCCGGATGCTGGGATGGCAGGTATGCACCACTACACCCAGGTTTACTAGGTGCTGGGGACCCAAATCCAGGGCCCTCTACATGGTAGGCAAGCACTCCACTAACCAAGTCACACCCCAGCCCTCCAAAATATACCTGAAAAAGAAAGATGAAGTGTGAGGAGTCACTGCATCTGAGTTTTCATACTCACTGTCTCTATGGTAACCAAGGTGGGTGGTGTGGGTGGAGGGAGAGCGGCAGATCAATGGGGCAGAGTAGAGAACTCAAAACAGGCCTGCGCAGACATGAGCAAATCAGTCACAGCTTGATGGCAGAAGGTCAGCCTCTCTCAAATGGAGCCAGGACAATCATTCACCCATTGACAAACAAATTACCTCAGCCTGCACCTTACACTCAATACAAAATTAATCCACAGTGGATCATAGACTTAAGTGAGAAACACAAGAACTTTAATGTGCAGGGCAAGAGTTCTTTGATACCCAAAGCACAGTCTGTAGGAGAACATATAGATGAGACGTCATCAGCCTAAACCGTTGTTTTATAATGGTCTTAGTAAGAAATGAAAGACTAAGTCACATCTGAGGAAGCATTTGTAAGTTGCACTCTGACAAAGGCCCCATATTCAGATTACTGTTGTGCCAGCTAGTTTTAATGATCAACTCTAACTATTTCAGAACCCAGGAAGAATCACAATGAGACACTGTCTAGCGGGGAAAGATAGCTGGGTATCTCTTTTGAAACCGACACTCTCTAAACATGTAATTTGGCATTTGCTACCCTTTGGCCATTTATTACAGAGTGAAAACAAAACCCAGACACAGAACTCTGCACATGAATATTTATAGCGAGGCGCTCATGATAAAGAAAGAAGCCAGTGTCTTTCAGTGAGTAAATGATTAAGCAGACTTTGGTATATCCTTGCCATGAGATATTTCTCAGCCATGAAAAGGAATAAACCACTGGGAAATGCTTGGTGCTTGGGTAGTACTTGGCTTTATGCTTAGTGTAAAGATTAATTTCATAGAATTAAATACTGTATGCTTCCACTGAGTTTCCATCTTTGAAATGTTAAAAGAGTAATAGTGGTTTCAGGGGACAGGAGTGAGAAGCAGTACAATTACTACAAGATAACACCATGTGGGCCCTTTGGTCTCAGACTCACAATTCTCCCAACTCAGCTTCCTGAGCTGGAATTAGAGGTACAACAAGATACCCAGCCGAATGAGGAAATTTCAAACAGCTTAAGCCACAATGAGACAAATGCAGAGTACTCAACCTAAGAAATGGCACTCATATAGGTGACAGCTACATGCCAGCCGGTTTTGGGAATGGCCCAGGCATAGTTACTTAAGCACCGGAACCTTCCATTTCTTGTTCTGTGAGTGGAGAGCCCAGCAAGACCCACATCCATCCTGAGAGTGATATGTGAGCATACACACAACCGTTAGTGTGAGGCCCCGCACAGAGAAGGTGGCCTTCCATCACCAGCACCCCATGGCAAGGGTGAAGACGCTGAGGCTGAGTGAGGTTAGGGACTGTAACAGTCAGCAGCTGGGGAGTGACAGAGATGAAACTGAAAAGAACACCCCTGGGCACCTCCCAGCCATCTTGGAATGGAAGAGGATTTGGTGTCATAACTGGGCTTTTGTCTCCAGTCCTGGGGATGGAATGCTGGGTCTTACACATCCTAGGCAAATGCTCTACCATTGAGCTACATCCATGGTCCCAGTTAAGCTTTTGAGGGAATGTTGTTGTCCTTCTAGTCAAATCAGGGTGTGAATGCTTCTTAGTTGGAGGCAGGGGTTCATGCACCTCCATGATGGAATGCTGACTGGCTTGGATGCATGCAGGCAACCATAGCTGCCCTGAATTCATGAGTGCAGCTGCCTATCATATCCAGAAAGCACTGCTTTGCTCTGGTACCCCTGATATCCCGCTCTTGTGTCTTTTCTGTCCCTTTTTGAGATGTTTCATGAACCTTGGTGTGTGTGTGTGCATGAGTGTGTGTGTGTGTGTGTGTGTGTGTGTGTGTGTGTGTATAAACATGCAAGTGCGTGTGTGCATGTGTGTATGTGGAGACGTGACCTAGAAGTCTCATGTGTGGCTGAGCACTTCACAGATTTATCCTCCACTCTTCAACACATTGTGTTCTCTCTGGAGTCTATCTTCTGACACACTCTGGATCCAAATCACCAGCCTCATTAGTTTTTAAGAATCCCAGGCCATCATGCTCTCACGTACCTGCCAGTGGAATTAGCTTCTTTGCTGGAATCTCAAGGTCCTCACAGCCTTGTCATAATGACAGCTTATCTTGGGATTTTGCTCAGCTAGAGGATGGCATTTTTGAATCACTTTTGGAGGCTCTAGAGTCTGTGATCTTGAACCAGGGTGAGCCACAAGCTCATTGGTGGATGGGGGTCCCATTAACTGGCTGCAGGGTGCTTAAAGCTGCTCCACCAGGAAGCATTCTGAGACACTGAAACTGCCCCCCCCCCCGCAGCAGCATTTTCCAGTGCAGACTCTGATAAATGATGGTTTATAGCCCCAGAGGAGCAGGCCTGGCTATCTTCACATAGCTTCCTTCCTGCCTCCTTTCTCTGACCACAACTGCTTGTTCTGGAATCAGCCCTGTTGACATTGTCCAGTGCAGCTATGTCTCTGCTAAATAAAAGAACTCCATCATTTTTATCTTTCGGAAGCCAGGAATTCATCTCCCCTGACCAACATGTAAGAGAGGAAAAGACCAGCCGTGTTCGAGATGATGAGCTGGTCAGAGAACACAAACAAATGAAGTTAACATGATGTTTTTCCTCCCAGCAACAGAGCAACTGAAAGAAAAAAAATAGAGGCAAAAGCAAACCCAAACCAAACACTCAGAATTTTATTAAAGCCCCAGTGGACTTGAGACGCATTTAGAGATTCAGGGCATATTTCCATGCCAACCTAGACACGCAGGCGAATGTTAACTGTCCAGTTACGACAGAATCTCATAAACAGAATTCTTCTGGGGCAGCCTTCTGCCAGATAACCTGGGGTTCCATTCTGCATCTTCTCCAACTTCCACTCATTGATTGCATTTGCTGGATAGAAAGCAACTTCCTCTCATCTCTGTGAACTGTGCCAGCAGGCATGTGAGAGAGGACCAGGATGCTGTGCAATTTCAGCCCAACTGTTCTGGGGCAGACCCATCTCTGAGATGCCGTAATCACTGCAAGGCTTCTTTATGAAACCACATGCTGATCACTAGCTTGCCAAGTATTGCTGACCTTGGAATTGGAAGGTTTCACTGTATTTGAGCTGATGGAAACCTCAGATCTCAGAGAGGCTGAGTACTATGTCTCAGCTCACACAGCCTGAAGATAGCCAAGCAGGGATACAGGGTGGGTCTGAGATCGTCACATAGATCTTTGGAGCCGGGTTGAGTTGTCTCTTAAACCCAAGATGAACATGTTTATTGATGCTCTTGGGGCAAAATCAGCACACGAGAAAAGAGGTTGTGTGAGCGTTTACTGATACTGCATTTTAATGGTGATGCTTCCAGACCATCTTATGTAATTGAGCAGACGCCAAACTCTCTCTCCTGCTGGTGCAGGAAGGTGTCAGCTCCGCTGACTTGATGCCAGTCTTTGACATAGATGGCTGAGAAATGGTTCAATGGGTGCATGTGTTCCCACGCTTCATCTTCAATGAGTAGCCTTGAAGGGATGGGTTTTAAATTGGGTTGGGGACACTGGTCCAAAGCGAATCGAGAGTCGACTTTTCAGTTATGTTCCCAGAGTGATAAATGAGGGAGTGTGTATGTTTTTTTCTTCTAAGGCGAGGAGATTGGAATCCAACGTGGATTTCAGACACATGAGAAAGAGCTTATGAATTTAGATGATAGCTCGGCAGAAATAAATTGTACATCTGCTCATTCATTTTAATAAAGTGGAGAGATGCCATGTTGCTGGGGCCCTTGGAGAACCCTGGGTTCTTAAAATTATGATCCTATAATGGTAGCATTAAAATTTGTAATGTAGCCAGCACTTCCTGAATTGGAGGGAAAATTCATTTATAAAGTAAAAGTTCAGACTTTAGAATATAAATGGGAAGATGCAATTTTTCTTGGCTTGATAGGAATTAGTCCTCGGAGAATTCGGCAACATCTTGACCATAAAATGTATTTTAAAAGTCTTAGGAGAGAGGTTTTCAGATGGCTCACAAAAATTTTTCTGGGCCATCTCTATTTAGGTAAATTGTGCAGGTACAGGTCTGCAGTGAATTGGCTCAGCTATTTCTGCCTTGAACTTGGTACTTTTTCTGCAGGGGCAATTACAGATTTTATTCCCATCTGAAATGAGTCTAGCCTGCTGCAAATACTGAAGTCATTTTTACTCAGCAGTAGAAACACCAGTTTCTTATATAGGGAGCTTTTATAGGGTGATGATTATTAAGTTATTGTGAAAATTTACACATTCAACAAACAGTATTGAGTTTTTTATTACATATGTTCTCTATGCTGATATTGGAGAAAATGCCACAATACTGATAGCAGGTTCCCCGCTGACACTAAACCCTAGAAGCATTGGTAAAAAGTTCTTTTAAAAATAGGTAAGTATCAAGCTCATAGAAAGCTTCTAGACAGAGCAGCAAGTTCAATTTGATTTTGCAAATCAGCTGCTCACATGCCTGGATGGAAAGGGACTGAGCTAGAGCTGATCTGCAGCGCAGGGGACAGAAGCCTGGAGACCCTGCTGCCTCGGGGTCACCTTTGCCTCTTGGTGCAGGAGGAGCTACTGCCCATCGTCTTCAAATAAAACACAGTCTCCAAGGAGGCCACACTCTGTCTTAGACTCCAGGGCAGTTAGCAGATCTGAGGGCAGACCATGCTTCCCAGCCATGCGCTCATGTGTGCATGCAATCTGAACAGATGAACGGAAGGTGGCAGAAATGTGGAAGTGGGGCCTGGCTGGAGGAGGAAGTCACTGGACTGCGTGTCCTTGGGGATCACATCTTGCCCTGGCCCCTTCCTGCTAGGGCTCATTTCTGTTTCCTGTCTGACATCATGTGAGCTGCCTTACCCCCTCCCTGCCTCCCTCATTGACTGAAGCCATGAGTTGTTTATAGGGGTCTTCAGTCACAAGAATGAGAAAGACAACTGAAGATCCTTCTCATAAGATGCCGTAAGATTGGACTTGGGTCAAAGTCGAGAATAAAATGCTCAGGAGCCTGGGAATGGATGCTCACTCCCTAACTGAACTGGGCTTTGCTTTGCAACAAGCTGAATTTATTGAAATCAATTCTGGGCTGCTCTGTTTAATCTCACTTAGAAGAAAGAACTGGAAGTGAGTAGGAGCTGTGCAGGGGTTTCTCGTCTTTTTTCTTGCCTCGCAGGATGCACTGTGCTGTCTCCACTGTAAGGACTCCTTTATGTATTATTTATCAACATTGGATTTTCTTGTTTCTCGTTTCTTCCTTGGCTGATAAGAAAGATGATTCAGGGCTCTGGCAGTTTATGAGATGAGTTTATTCACTTCTGAAAGGATGTCCCTCTAGGCATCTTGGCTCTCGGCCCATTTCAGGAACACCGAGTTAGAGTGCTGGGGACTGGTGTTGGTGAAGGGACACATTTTACTTGTAGCAGCTTCCTGTGCCACAGGGAGATGGGTACAAGACCTACTGTATGCCCTGAGCAGTGTCCATCATCTTAAAACCAGTGGCTTGGGTGACATTATTTCCCAACTCCCCTTTAACACAATTCTTTAACCTTGGATGGTCTCTGTTGCTCACTGCTAAGCATTTATACTTTCACCCTTACTCATCAGTTTATCAGGCACCTGCCACTTGCCAAACCAGGTCCTGCTTACTTGTTACAGTGACCAAGGACTCAGCAAGAGGCAACTTTAGGGAGCGAGGGGTTAGTCTGGCCCATAGTTTAAGTGTACAGCACATCATGGTGGGGAAGGCACCTAGGCAGAAATGGGACTCCTCACCTCACCTCTCCATGGATCAGGAAGAGCAGGGGACGGAGACACTCAGTAGGCTCCCCTGCACCCTTCTTTACCTTTTATTTGGTCTGCGCATGCAGCCCACATTTAGAGATGGTCCTCCCTCCCCAGTTGAACTTCTCTGGGAATGCCCTTACGAATAAGCACAGAGATCTGTCTCTGAGGTAATTCTGAAAACAATTGACAGTGAATATTAACCATGACAGGGTCTAGGTTAGGGAGAGTGACAGAAGCAGGCAATTGCATGGCACATTAGAAGGGGATATTATACATTATAGCGGGATGTATGCCTGTTAGATACATGTGTATTAGAAGAGAATGAGATGTACAATAAAACATCAACACGACTCAGACGAAGTTGTACATGCAATACTTTATATAACACAGAATCGAAAAATCATTTACCCTACACTAGAAGCTGAAATGAACATATGCTGAATGAATAATAAATTCATCTCCAGCTGTGTACAAAGGCTCTCACTTGCAACCCCAGCAATTGAGACACCGAGACAGGAAGGTTTCCAAGAGTTTAAGGCCAGCCTGGGATACAAAGTTTGACTCTTATCATATTGCAAAAGAAAATCTCAAATCAAACATTTCATGTCACCTCCATGCTTAGTGCTAGAGAAAACAACGGAGAACAGTGAAAGGGCCATGTTAATAGCTACCAAAGCACTCAAGTGATGGTTAGATTTAAATGTCAGCTTGACACAGCCTAGAATCACCTGCAGAGAGTCTCAGAAAAGGATTGTTTAGATCAGGTTGGCCTGTGTCACCCTTGGGGGATTTTCTTGATTGTGCTAATTGAAGTGGGAAGACCTAGCCCATTGTGGGCAGCACCGTTCCGTATGCAAGAGGGCCCTAAACTGTGTGTAAGTGGAGCAATCAAGTTGAGCACAAGCAAGCAATCAAGTGAACATGCATGCATGCGTTTCTTCTGCTCTTGACTGTGGATCTAAGTGACTAAGGTCCTGCTTTGGCTTCCACATAATAATGGACTGTATCTTAGAATTGTTATCTGAAGTAAACCCTTTCTCTGCTAAGTTGCTTTGTGTCAGGGAATTTTATCACAACAACAGAGATGAAACTAGGACAGGAGCCTATAAAGTGAGGACATGATAAAAAGACAACATGACATTACCAAGCTAGCAGCAGGTCAAACGTGTGCTGGAACAGAGTGGGAGGAGCAATAAACTGGGAGATTGACAATCTGGATGTTGAAGGTTAAACTGGGGTTTTCCAGGTACAAAGGAAAGGAAAGGAATTGGGGTGTAACGAATGTCCATACAATGGCATGAGGCTGTGTTGACACCTGTCAGGGATGAAGGCAGTGTAGCCAGTGGGCAGTGTTTGCAGCCTCCTGTGCCCAAGACTCAACGATATTGTTTATAAAACCGTCCAGTACAAGGCAATTTGTAAAGAGCTGTGTCACTTTTCAGCATGCTCCATTCTTATGACTCTTGGCTCTTTATTCAGAACTCACGTTCACGCTCTGCAAACTGCATTTTGGTAGTAGCCCATGCTGCATTTTCAGGGTCACAGGGTGGGTGTTGGAGAAACTGTGTGGTTGTTGCTTTTAGTGTGAGTATGTTGCCTGTGAATAGAGGCCGGTGCATGGAGTCTTCGGAGGATACTGTGCTATGGGGGAGGGGCTCAGTGAGACTCTGCCAGATGGAATGAAAAATGTTTTTTATTGCCACTGAGTTGCTCCTGACCCTCTGAGCATCACCAGAGGGTGAGGGAGGCACAAAATTTGCATAGGAGTTGACACAGGGATGATGGGGCTCAACACATCACGAATATAATTACAAAAGACCGATTAATGCAATCAATCACTTGGCTGACTGGTCTACCTCTAGGAGCAACTACAAGAAGCAGCTACAAGATAGATATTTTTTTCCACTTACAAAAATCCAGACATTTTACATCACACAGTCTAGAGTCAGCATGGGTGACAGCCAGAAAACAGTTAGTGACAGGAACAAAGAAGTCACCCCATCTCGTTCCTTAGCTGAAAGGGAGGTGTCTGGAAGATGGCTTCTATTCATAGGTCTTGGCTTTTCCTTGGAGAATGTTTTTCTTTATTCTCTGTGTTCAAGAAATCCACCTCTCTGGACTGGTGAGATGGCTCAGCCTTTACAGGTACTTACTGCCAAGCTTGATGACCTGAGTTTGGTCCCTAGAACCCACATGGTTGAAGGAGAAAACTGATTCATATATGTTGCCCTCTGACCTCTATATAGGCATCATGACACAAGAGTCCACCCCAAAACATAAACAGCAATGACAGGAAATCCAGCCCCTGCCCTGCCTGAAGGGCCTCTGAAGCTTGAGTACTAGATTTAGTGGAGGACCTCATGTTTCCCATGATCCTTGGTGTGAGAGAGGAAAGCAATGGGCTCCTCTTCCTCAGAAGGTGAGCATGGTTTCATAGATGCCCTCCTTAATCATGGGATGGCAAATGGAGGATACAGGTAATCAGCCAGACCTTAGAAGAAGGGTTTGCCTGGGACTGGACAGACCGGGAGCCTAGGGACTCTGAGGAAACATTACTGTTTACAAAGTGGAAAGTTGCTTATACTTATACATGCTCCTTCATTCTCTTCAGGTGTCTCCTCTCTCTACATTTGGGATCACCCCATCACTCTGCACAAAGCCCGATGAAGACCTCATGCCACAGGTTTGGTTTTGTTCAAAATTGCATCCAACAGAGAACCATCAGCTAAATGGAGATTCTGAGGCCCAACAGAAGTCTCACAAATTTCACTCTAATGGCAATAAAATGCTTCATGGGAAGAGGCAGTTGGGAATTGTTTGGAAAAAACACTTAATCATCTTCCAAGATTTAGCTGGTTGTTCAAATGTCTTGGGCTCCACCCTCCAGGAAAGTCACCTGGAGTCAGATAATTTACGTGGGTTCAATTTTCTCAGAAATATGGCTATGGGGATGAATCTCTACTGAGCCAAGGTTAACATATAATTATGTGGTCAGTGTTTAGATACAGGTGAAGTGAGGTTTGCAGGCCTCTCCTAGGGGAAATCATGCCTTATGGAGGCAGGGGAATCTCTGTGGGTGCACTAACATAGATGGTGTGGAAACTTGGAGATCTGGGCAAATGCATCACCCCAGACTGCTAGAGAAAGAAGCAGGAACAAAAGGGAGTTCTCTCCTCATTTATTTATTATTTATTTCCCTTCCCTCCCCGTCTCCTCCCATATTCCCCTTCTTTTCTTTCCTTCCTTTCCTTTCCCTTCCTTCCTCCCCTCCTCCTTTCTTTTCTGATACAGAGTCTCCTGTAGCCCGTGTTCTCTATGTAGCCGAGGATAATCTTGAACTTCTGATCCTTCTGCCTCCAGTTCCTGAGCGCTAGGATTACAAAGAACCATATATCACAGGATTCCGTTGATCTGCAATGTCCTGAATAGCCAATCATTGGGGACTGATAGCAGATTAATTGTTGCCGGGTTGAGGGGCAGGGGAATGAGAAATGAATGCTGATGGTGCCGGTTTCTTTGTAGGGGAGACAGAAATGTTCTTAAATCAGACAGTAGTTATCGCCACATGATTTTGTGAATATACCAAAGTCCAAGGAGCAGCAAGCACTTCTAACCATCTGACCATCTCTCCAGGCCCTTGTAACTCAGTTTAGGAGGTGGCTGGGGAGATGGCTCAGTGGGTAAAGTGCCTGGTACTTGAATGAGGACCTGAGTAATCTTAGTGCTGGGAAAGCAGACACAGGAGGATCCCTGGGGCATGCTGTCCAGCCAGCCTAGACAGTCAGTGATCTACAGGTTCACTGAAAGACGCCGATGTAAAGGGAAGCTGGAGAGTCACACCTGACATTATTAACCTCTGGCCTCAAAAGGAATATTTAGAAGCTTCTAGAGACACCCCACAAGTGGAAGCCAGTGCCAAAGGGGTAAGTGAAGGAGGTCAGCACTCATCAGAGAAATCCAACTGTAGCCACTGTGATATACCATAGGACACAGGCTAGTGAGGCTAAATAGACTGACACTAAACCTGACAACACCAAATGGAGAGCAGTATACCGAGAATTCTACACACTAGTCAAATATCAATGCATCATCTGACGTTCTCATTGGCTGGTCCAATATAAACCCAAATAACACCCTTAGAAAACTAAACTGGCTGTATCAACAAAGTGGGTTCAACCACTGCTGCCAGAGGTGAACTCCAAACAGAACCACACACATGCATTCACACAGGCACTGAAGTCACAGCCCATCAGGTTTGTTCCAGTACTACTCAAACTGACTCCACATAGGAAACAACCCAAATGTTCACACATAGAGTCAATGAGTACATTCAGATATATTCACACAGTAATGAGTGCAGATAGATTGTGTCTACATGGGACTGCAGAGGAACTTCACCAAAGCTGTTCATGAAAGATCTGCTGTAGAATCCCATTTCTATAAGGAAGGAATATAGAAGCTAGTTTGTGGTGAAAGAAGACAGAGGTACAATGGGTATATGGGACAGGAGGAAGCTTCTAGGTTGCGGCTCCTATTCTACTTATGATGGGAGTTTGTATCATTAGTCAAGAGTTAAATCACCCAGGCCACATGGAATCATCTCTCTGACAGTGCTGTGTTTATTCAGAAGATGGTGTCTCTTGAGTTAGCCATGATGAGTAAAGCATTTCAAAATGCCTCCATAAAACAAGGGAAAGACATCAGGTGACTAATTTGGAGTGATGCTATGGGTGACTTCTCTTTTCACTCCAGATACTGTGAAATAGAAAGGAAATCTAGAAGCTTCTGCTTGCAAGGAACCCTGGGGAATGGCTCCAGGTGTTGAAGGTAAGTGATGATTGAGGGTGTAGCTCTAAGCAGGACATTTCTATCACCCCCTTGAAGGCTCAGGGAACACTGAAGAAGAGGAGGCAGAAAGAATATATGAGCTAGAGAATGGGGAGAAGGGCTTGGAAATGCAATTTCAGGGCATGACATAGCTTATAAACATGATGCATATCAGTTGCACTGGGCCTGCACAAGACTGGGCCCATCATCAGTCAGTCATAGATCAGGGGGGGCTCACCCCAGGGTCAAACCTCCTCAGCTGAACTTGTGGATATTGGTAGATAGTTGAGGAGGGGAAGCCACTACCTCCAGTTGTATACCTCCTGGTGTACAGTTGTATATCCTCCCAGGCCCATAGTCACACAGATGGCCCAGGTTAAACCCAGTGGGTCACAAAACAAAACAAAGTGAATGTGGGAAAGGCACATTGAAGGGAGGTGGGGATGACAGGTGTGAGAGAGAGACAAGAGAAGGTGGGTGTGAGAGTGCCCAGGATTCATTATGAACATGTATGGAATTGTCAAAGAACAAATTCAACAAAAGTTATAAGAAAATTCAGATAAAAATGCATGGGTTGTATGTGAGTATTCACAGCAGCCTATGTCTAGTACCCAAACAACTGAAAATGTCCAAATGCCTTTGAATAAATGAATGGCTAAACAAAACGAGCTAGATCCACATAGTGGAGTATTATTTAGTCATCTAAAGGAATGAAGCATGGATTGACCCTACAGCATGGAAGAATCTAGAAAACATGCAAAGCAAAAGGGCCAAAGGCAAAGAATACCACAGGATTCACTTGATGTGAAATGTCCTGAATAACCAATCATTGGACACTGAAAGCAAAATTGCTGCCAGGTAAAGGGTCAGGGGAATGGGGAACTGAGTGACAGTGATGTAGGTTTCTTTGTAAGCTAACAAAAAATGTTCTTAAACCACAGAGTAGTTATGGTCACATGATTTTGTGAGTATTTTAAATCCAGTGACTTGCACATTATCAAAGAGTGAGCTTTATGGTACATGAATAATGTCTCAATAAACCTGTTACTAATAAAACCTTAATAGATTAGGGATCAGAAGTGATAAAATTAGAAAGGAAATAAACCCATGTCTTTCTGCCTCAGCCAGTTCTGTAAGAGAAAAAGCAGATATTCTACACCAGACATGAAATAACTCCTTCATTGTTTGCTAAATTCAGTGAACAAGGGAGACATGTAATAAACACATTAGAAACAGTTATACACACTTGCCGACTAGACCCATCACATTTGCATCAATAAAGACAACACAACACTCAAAACAGGTCACAAAACAGGGCCATGCATGACAGCCTGGCTGACACATGGCATTGGTGTAAAGATTAGCCGTTACGCAGGAACACTGGAAAATGAACAATTCCCATGTATGTGACAGAAGCTTGATAGAGATTTTCTCCAATGTGACAATAATCTTTAACATTTACACAAGTTTTCCAATAGGGAAATGTGTTCTGAAGGCAGAGCATGCTCCCAGATATCAATCATATGAAGCAAAATCTAAAGAATCCACCCTGCTGGAGGAATAATGGGATCTTTTGTTTTCTTCTTTTTGCAGAAAATGATGCTACTTATCTAAGGTGTGATGAAGCCCTGGAGGCTCTGCAGGCCAGCAAGAGAGAGGAAAAGAATTATGAGGCACAACTAGGTATTTGATTAAGAAAATATCTACATATTGAAAAATCTTCAGGCACTAGGAAAGTAAGACTGCTGGGCTATCATGTCACAGGCCCTGGGAATTAGAGGCTGCATCACAGGTTGCCTCTGACTGTCTGAAATGAGTGTCTTTCCAGATCTCTAGGTCCACTAGCCAGCTTCACCCATCTGTGAAAGATGGTTGCTCTTATTTTTCAGCTAGAGGACTGGAGTGAAGTTGTATGGTCTTATTATCATACATATTGCAAAGTTGTGACTCAATCACAAAATATGTATGTGGGAAGAACTCAAGTTGCACGAGATGGATCCAGTCAACATTCCATCAGGGAGTGGGGCAGGACTCAGGAGCCCCATAACAGTTGATGGTTGCTAGGGATGGGGGAGTCAGTTTTCTTTAAGGTTGTGGTCCCTGATGGGTGGGTAACACACTGGTGGACAGCTGCACATCTTTAAGCATATAGATAGCACAAATTGAACTCAGTGGGTTATTAAAAATGGGGAGATAAAGTTGGGGGAATGTGGGGGTAGATCTGGAAGGAAGTAATAGGGACAAGTTTGGGGGTGAATATGATCCAAATACAAAGTAGAAATTGCCAAAGAATTTATAAAAATATATTAAAATTGCAAAAAATTAATTTTTTTTAAATCTAAACTATCAATCATCAATTTAAGGTATAATTTGAAAATGCAATTGATTGTCGGTCCCAGTGTCTATGCTACAGGTGTAATATTCAGGAAGCTGTCTGCTGTACCAATTCATTCAAGGGTACTTCCCTTTTCTCTTCTAAGAGGTTCAGTGTAGCTGAATTTATGTTGAGGTCTTTGATCCATTTGGACTTCAGCTTTGTGAGTGGTGATAGACATGGATCTATATGGAGTACTACTCAGTGGGGGAAAAACAATGGAATCTTGAAATTCTCAGGCAAATGGATGGAATTAGAATAAACTATTCTGAGTGAGATAACCCAGTAACAAAAAGACAAACATGGTATGTACTCACTCATATATGGATTTTACACATAGAGCAAAGGATTACCAGCCTACAATCCACACCGCCAGAGAGGCTAGGAAATAAGGAGGATTCTAAGAGAAACATACGTAGTCCCCCAGAAAAGGAGAAAGGGACAAGATCTCCTAAGCAAATTGGGAGCACGGGGGCAGGGGGGAGGGAGTTAGGAGAATGAGAAGGGGAGAAGAGGAGGGGACATGAGGGATATGAGGGAGCAGGAAGGTTGTGTAGGGGGAAGAAAAGAAGAGAGCAAAATAAGAGATACTATAATAGAGGGAGCAATTATAGGTTTAAAGAGAAATCAGGGACTAGGGAAATGTCCAGAGATCTACAAGGATGACACCAACTAACAATCCAAGCAACAGTGGAGAGGCTACCTTAAATGACATCCCCTGATAATGAGATTGACAACTAACTTATATGCCATCCTAGAGCCTTCTTCCAGCAGTTGGTGGAAGTAGACGCAGATACCCACAGCTAAACACTGAACTGAACTGGAATCCAGTTGCAGAGAAGGAGGTGTGATGAGCAAAGGGGTCAAGACCAGGCTGGTGAAACCCACAGAAACAGCTGACCTGAATAAGGGGGTGCTCTTGGTCCCCAGGCTGATCACTGGGAAACCAGCATGGAAATGATTCAGACCCCATGAATGTGGGTGTCAGTGAGGAGACCTTGGAAATCTATGGGGCCTCTTGTAGTAGATCAGTACTTATCCCTAGCATAGGTGTGGACTTTGGGGGCCCATTCCACACAGAGGGATACTCCCTCAGCCTAGACACACAGGGGAGGGCCTAGGCCCTATCCCAAAGGATACGACAGACTCTGAAGACCCCCTATGGAAGGCCTCACCCTCCTTGGAGAGCAGAAATGGTATGGGATAGGTAGGGTGTTAGTGGGGGGCAGGGGAGGAGGGGGAGGGAGAGGGAAATGGGTTTGACATGTAACACAATCTTGTTTCTAATTTAAATTAAAAAGTGGAGAAAAAAAGAAAATGCCTTCATAAGATCTGGCTGTAGGCATGTTATAGGAATTTTCTAAATAAGTAAAAAGAAAAAAACAATAAAATTGATGGACTAAATGAAGAAAATGATTGATGCTTTTAAAACTCTGATAATTATTTGCAAACACAGTGCATTAAAATTAACAAGAAACTGATTTACCTTTGCCTTCCCCCTCAAGACCTGAGATTGACAGGACAATGTAAGTTGGTCAGTCAGAGTTAGTTGAAGATCTACTAAGCTCTAGACAGAAATCAGAAGTCTTTCTTTGGAAGCTGTGATGGTTACAATGAGAATGGCCTCCATAGGCTTGTGTGTTTGCATGCTTGGTCCCCAGTTGGTGGAACTGTTTGGAAAGGATTAAGAGGCGTGGCCTTGTTGGAGAAGATGTCTCATTAGGGGAAGGTTTTGAGGTTTCAAAACCCCAAGCCGTTCTCAGCTCTCTTTGTGTCTTGCTTGTGGTTACAGATGTGAGCTCTCAGCTATTGTTCCAGCTCCTCCCCACCAGATGGTCATACAGTAACCTAACCCTTGCAACTATGAGCCTCAAATGAAATGCGTTCTTCTATAAGTTGCCTTGGCCATGATGTTTTGTCATGACAATAGAAAAGTAAGAGAGAAGTTGATATGATAGTGCCACCGTTACTGCCTGTGGACCATCTGCTTGAGAGATTTTATGTGAGTCAAACATCTAATTGAACAGAGTCCTTTTCAGTTTTGTTGCATGTAATGGATCACAGATACTCTATCACAGTTCTTTGAAACAGAGAAAAAGGTTCCCTACTCACCACAAGATGAAACACTATGTAAAGAAAATGTGGAAAACACACATCCCCAACAACCACACACACCTTCAACCCCACTGTGGGACATGCTCATGTGCATAGAAGTTCATACAAGACAATGCCTCCTATAGTCCCAGGGCTCAGGACACAGAGACAGGCTGTATTCAGAGATGACTATCTAGGTTACCTGAACTGGTGAGCTCTGTTTCAAGTTAGAGAGTCAATACATAGGGTACAGAGTGATGGAGGAAGGCATGTAATGTAAAGCTTTGGTTTCCATATGCTTGTGTGAATCCCTGCATACACTTGTGTATGCAAATGTAGCCCCCCACGTGAACATTTATACACATGCAACCCCCTCATTCACAATACAGAAAACACATAAAATATGGAATGGTCCTTTGGATAAGAATGGCCCACATTTAGAATTTCATCGTCACCATAGCAACATGGCTCCCCTTCATCTTCTTCATTTACATGTTCTCCATAAGTCTCTTAATTCTGTTATGCTCTCTGCTACCCTCAGATCAACATCTCACAAATAGTACATGCTTTGGCTTTGAACCAAAGAAGCTTTATTTTCGCATGTGTCCATCCCATGCATAATGCTCATGACTTCTTGGTCAGGCACCAGGTCAACAGTAGAACGAGGTCTTACATCTCAACTTCTCCCTGGCATAAATGGGAAACAATGCATGGTCCATGCCTGTGATAAACAATGGTCCTCTATATACAATAACTCAAAAAAATTTGGGTTATTGGGACACCATGTGATTACCAAGAAAATCCACTCTACCTCCTTGCTGCTGTTCAGACTGGCCTCTCCATCTGTACTTACTATTATACAAAAATTGCAATAGGACTCACATAACACAGTGCTATGGAAATGGCACCTTGGTATTAAAAGTTATTTTCTTACTGACTTTAAAAAGACTAAGCACATTTTGTCTCCTAGTGCTCAGGCATTTTAGACAAATAGCAACCACAGGGACCCTGTAACACTGTTCTAGGTCTTACCTCTTTCTTGGTGAATTTTGGCGAGTGATCATTTTTGTCATCAATCACAATGGTAGCTGTGGCTGTGCCTGTCAATCCAACGTCCAGTCCTGCCATATCCTGAGCTTCAATGATCAACTCATACTTGGGATTTTCCAGAGTCTACAAAGAAAAGAAACACCAGAGAAGACAGTGTTTAGATTTGAAGCACTGTTTTGGAGAACTGGCGAGAGCATGTTCCATATGCCTTCTAGAGAAGGCATCTTTAACTGACCATGACATTTTAAATGTATAGATATATTTGAAATTGCTCTAGAGTGACAGTTAGTATCTATAGACTGGGAATGACAACCAGAATGGAACTACTGACTTGTCCTTGCTAACGGGAGATTTATACATTCTAGAATGTTCTATGACCTGGATGTGGGCATATATTCATGGTGGATGTTCATGCCTACCCCTGTCATTTCAATGAAACTTCTGAAGCTGATCTGGACACAGGCTAACTCCACTTCTGAGGTCATGACAAAGATGGTGACTTTAGGAACCCTGGGGTCACTATACTTTACATACATCAACATAGTGGATCTTTCTTATAAGCACACCAAGCTGATCACTGCTTCCATTGTACAGGTAGAAAAATAAATGAGGTGTAGCGTCTCTTATGTGGTATTTCCTTTGTTGTTGTTCTTTTAATATCCTGGAATACTAAATCTGGAGTTTGCATTTTAATGTAAACATGGACTCATAAATTTACCACAAGTGAGATTGTATGACTAGATCTTTCTATTCATGTATTTCTTGACTACTGGACAGTTCTCAAAAGCCATGTTTGTAAGAAATGAAATCTGATGGTTCATTTTGAAAACTACATTGAACAGCTTAGGTCTAAATACAGAATAAAAAACAGAACATGCCTGACGTCTGTTAGTCTTGATGTTCCTCCACAAACCAACTCTGCTAAGCTACCCCTTCCCCCAGCTAGAAGTTTAGACTAAAAAATTACTAACAGCTAGGCTGGCCTAATGACCTGTAAAGCTTTAAAATATTTAAAATACAGAATATTTATTCTATAACACACAGAGAAGAACCCACATGTGGCTTTTGTTGAGAAAAAAGAGTGAGTAACAGAGGTAAAACCAAGACCTAGTTGGCATGTAAGATGGTGCCCTCCTGACTACTCAGTGAGGGTCAGGGAGGGCTTTCATTAGGCCAGAACACTGTTCCCTGTGCTCCCAGAGCCTGCCATTCCAGGAGCTGTGCAAGTTCCTAAGATAAACTGCCTCACCTCTGCTACTGTCTCTTCAGTGTTCTTAGTATAAAGTCAGGGTTCACATTTCTCAGTGTTGAAACATTCAAAATAACTAACCATATGGCTAGGATCCTGTATGGAGTGTGTGAGACTGTGTGTAAATTGCTCTTATCCGGTGCGAGTGTTGGTCATTTAGCAACACCTTTTTTTCTGGTAAGCTGCAGCCATGCTTCCTTTGGAGACTCATCAACCACCTCTCTGTGTTTTCTATATGGAACGTTTCTAGAATCATCTAGATCAGAGACACCGATAAGAGCACCCAACCCAGGGGTGTGATGGCCAGATCAGCACTGGCTATGTTGGGCAGTATGGGAAAGTAACTTTTATCCCTCTGGTGACAACTTGGTAGCACCAACTGGAGGTGCAAGATGAGCTATCTCACACCACAGCAGGGATGGGAAATGAGCCCCTGGGGGTGAAGCCAAACAGAATGGCTCTGTAGACACTGTACATTGGAGAAAAAGAGATGGCTTCCCAGAGCCAGCCTTGGCCTGAGGATTTCTCTGCTCATGATAAAGGTATTCATTCTCCTCATTTGCTTCAATCTCTTTGGATTGATTTCTTAATCACGCACTGAGAGAGTCCAAGTGAGGCCACCTTCAATGACAAAAATAAAAGGTGTTTATAATTGATTCCACAGCCCTGTTAGGGTGACAGCTTCCAAAACCGGGGTTTATAACAGTCAGTAATTTATAGGTACCAAAAGGAACAAGGAACAAAACAACAATGGGGAACCTCACATTTCCTTCCAGAACTATGAGCCCATGTGGAGAACTGAACACTCATGAAATCTTTGGAACAATTTTTGAAAGGTCGGTAGTTGCTTGTTCCCATGGACTACTGTGTGTGTGTGTGTGTGTGTGTGTGTGTGTGTGTGTGTGTGTGTGTGTGTGACACATGTGTGGAGGTCACAGGTTGATGGCTCTCTACTTTATTTATTAAGGCAGAGTCTTTCCCTAAACTTAGAGCACACACACACACACACACACACACACACACACACACACACTTACAGAGGCTTTGGGTATCCTGCTCTATCACTCTCTGTCTTTTCCTTTTGAGACAGGGTCCCTTACTGACCTGGAAAGCAGCCATCATATCCCGGTCACCTCCTGGCACGGGGATTACAGATGCACATGTGGCCACACTCAGCTTTTCGTGTGAGTGCTGGGATCCAAAATCATGTCCTAACACATGTACAGCAAACTCTCTCACCTACTGAGCCATCTCCCCAGATCCACAGAAACTCTTAATGGACTGGTCCCGAGTTACCAACTTGAGGAATTGGAAAGGCTCTGTTGGATGGCTTAGTGGCTCCCAGGGAAGTCATGATCATGATCCTGAGGGTTACTAACATGTTTCCATGACAGTGTCACTCTAGCTCCATCAGGATTGAAATCTTTACCTGCAGAATGTGGGCAGTATTTGACACCATGCTCAGCCTGATGCTCCTGGGCAATGACACCCACTGTCCAGGTGCCAAATTGATGTCAGGTATGATGGGAAAATATCAGGCTACCTTATATGGATTTCCATCATCAACAACATGAATGGGGCTATTTTCCTTTAATCCTGGCAAAAATCACAAACCTGAACATTCCAGGTCCAATTTCTTATATGCTATACCTCTTTACTTTTGCAATAGAACATTGTACTCATTTTGTGTGTGCCTGCATATACATGAATACATGTATCTGTACACACACATGTACATACATTCTACTGTAACATGCATGATGGGTTCAACCCAGTGCTGTTCCTCAGGTGTTCTTCACATGTTCCTTTGAGGCAGATTCTCTCTCTCTGTCTCTCTGTCTCTGTATCGGTCTCTCTCTCTCTCATTAACCTTGGGCTTGTCATGTAGGTTAAGTTGGCTAGCTGTCTCTGCCTCCTCAACACTGAGATTACACATGTATGCCATCACACCTGACTATGTTTTTTTAAAGAAAGTGTTGAACTGAGGTCTTTGTATTCATAAGGCAAGCATTTTAATGAACTATCTCCCAAGCCCTGTACACAGCTTTAAAAACACCCAAAGACTGAATAAAAAGTCAAGGTAATTTTTCCCCCAGTGTGGAAGAGTGTACTTACTGATGTATACCAACAGTATTCCTGAACATTATTTTATGATTTGTGACAAACACAACTATGTGAGCACTGTGTAGTGTCTTCTCTTACCAGGTCTCTTCATAGTATTGAAAGTTTAAATAACAAAGCAGTGGACATCTTTGTTCAAGAAGCTGTGTCTACATCTGGGCTCAGTTTTTGCTTTTGTTTGTCTTTGCATGGTAGACCCCAAAGAATTACTGGGTCTAAGGGTACTGATATTTCGTGTGTGTGTGTGTGTGTGTGTGTGTGTGTGTGTGTGTGTGTGTGTGTGTGTGTGACACATGTGTGTGGCGGTCACAGGTTGATGTTGATGGCTGTCTACTTTATTGAGGCAGAGTCTTTCCCTGAACCCAGAGCACATCAAATTGTCTAGTCTATCTATCAAGCTTGCCCCAGGAATCTTGTACTCACTTCCAGAGTGCTGGATTTACAGGTGTGCCATCATGCCTGCCTGTTATGTGAGTGCTGGGATCTGAACTCTTGGTCTTCATACTGTGTGGCAAGCACTTTCTCCATTGAGCCACCTTCCAGCCCTTTGAGGATGTCTTTTCCTATTGCAGTTCTGCTTTTTAGGCAGAATCTATCCACTGCTCACATTCTGTCCTGTCAGGAGTGTGAGTATGTGACCCAAGGACTATCATATCCCTAAAAACTCCTTTGACCTTGTCTAGGAAGCCAGCTATGGGTCCATGATGGCTGCCTGAGCATGTGGTCCAAGTTAGGCTACTCAAAATCTGAAGTTTGATCTGGCATGTGCTACTCTTGGAATACAGAGGGAAAGGCAGCTCTTCTGTTGAACTCGGAGGTGGTTAAGACCCAGTCTGGACAGGTCATAACAGGTCATGTCCATCAGCATCAGCATCCTCCCAGGAAGATAATGCAGAGCCAGAGGTAGAGACAGAGCTCAATCTCTCTCTCTCTCTCTCTCTCTCTCTCTCTCTCTCTCTCTCTCTCTCTCTCTCTCTCTAGTACAATAGATTCTGACTGCATCATCCCCTCCTCCCTTCCCTCTACTCCACCAGTGTCCCAGACTCCCCTCCCTCCACTCCTCCCAGTTCCTCCGACAATCTCCCCTCACCACCCCCCAGATCCACGGCTCCTCAATTTCCCTTCAGAAAAAGGCAGAGATATCAACCAAACACGGCATAACATGATGCAATAAGATTAGGCACAAAGTTTCATATAAAGGATGGACAAAGCAACCCAGTAGGAGGGAAAGGGTCCCAAGAGCAGGCAAAAGAGTCAGAGACACCCCCATTCCTACTACCAGGAGTCCCACAGAAACTTTAAGCTAAACAACCACAGCATATATGCCAAGGACCTAGCACAGGCCCATGCAGTCTCCATGACTGCTTCTTCAGAGACAGAGCTCTTTTAATACTGTCTACACTCCTGGCAGTCATCCTTGGAGCCGATTCACCTCTCAGACCCTGCGGGTCCTATGAATGAATGAATTTCTCCTTCCCTCAAGATGCTTGATTCAGAGGTTCTGTGAAGAGCAACCAGGCAGTTCTGACTAATATTGCATCTAATGGTGTGATCAATCATCTGCTTACTACAAGAAAGCATAAGGACTGTCATATCCTACAGAGTGTCACAATAGGCTCTTCATGAGCACTCCAATCACTTCACAAATACATTTAAAATTTTTCTTCTGCAGAAAATGATTTCCACCACCTCTTTTGTGTGTGTGCATGCGTGTGTGTGTGTGTGTGTGTGTGTGTGTGTGTGTGTATACTGGTAGAGGTCAGATGTCAATCTTAAGCAACATCCCTCAGGTACTATCTACCCCATTTTTAAAACATTTAAATTCAATTTTTGACTATGTGTCCATGTGTGGGGATATATGCACATGAATGCAGGTTCCTTTGGATGCCAGATGACAGCATTGGATCCCCTGGAGCTGGAGTTTCAGGTAGTTGTGAGCCACCATGTGGGTACTCTACCCAAACTCAGGTCCTCTAGAGAGTAGCAAATACTCTTAATTACGGAGCCATCTCTCTGGCCTTCATCATGATTTTTGAGACAGGGTCTCTCAATGGGAGAGGCTCACAGAGATCCACTTATTTTCTTCCCAGCACTGGGATTACAAGTGGGCATTACCTGCCTGGCTATTTGTGTGGGTTCTGAGGACACAACTCAAGACATCAAGTTTGGAGAGTACTTTGCAGACTGAGCCATCATCCAAGCCATGACCCCCTTTTTAAAGAGCTCAAAGGTCAAGATCAAGGAAGTTGTGTTGACACACAAATCAGAGGAAAGAAGAGGTGAGTGCGAATCCTAACAAAAGTGCAGAGGAGGGGCACACAGCATAACTCTTGTTGTCTTAGTGACGATGAATAATTTTAAAAAATGAGCCAGTCAATTGCTGTCTCACGGAGTAAATAAAACTTTATGGCTGTAATGGGAAATGGATTGATTAGTGTGGTAGGAAATCAATCAGAGTATGAAGTAGACAAATTGTAGAGTTTGGATGAGCTGCTCCAAAAGTCTCAATTTTCTGGCAAACTTAGAGGTTATATTAACAAAGTTCTCAGTGCTGAAAGTCATGCCAATCAATGTAAGAAAGTAAAAATGGGGCTGCCATTTTGAAAGTGGAAAGTGAGGACCCTCTTCTTCTCCCCCACTCAATCACAACTCCCGAAACTCAATATAAACTGGCAGTGGTGGGGTGGGACACCCCCACCCCTTACATCCCCACACACTCAATTTTTGGCATCCTTATGCTTAGATAGAAGCCTGATAGTTTACTGGGTAAGTCCTTCATAATTTAGCCACCTGGTTCCTGTCAAACCAGCCAATTCCTTCTATGTTTTCACCATGGAAAGCAGCTTTAAGATAGAAAGTTTGCTTGTCTCAGAGCTTAGGATTTTTCTGCAGCAAACACAATTGCTGGGCTTGGGAGGTGGCTCAGGGGACAAAGCATCTGCTGCACAAATGTGAGAACTGGAATTTGAATCCTCAGAACCCACTTAACAGCCAGGTAGACATGGCAGCTCCAAAGTCAGGGGGAGAGACCCCCACTTCAACTGAAAAGTTGAGGAAATCATTTGAGATCAAGTTGGGACCCCCACACTCATGCACACACGTGTACACACACACACACACACACACACACACACACACACACACATGCAAACGTGTACACCCATATGTTCATGGATGTACACAACGAGAACACAATTGCTTTCACAGTAATAACAAAGAAGGTAAGCAGGAATAAAAGCAGCTGTCTGTAAACCCCAGAGATGCCATTCCAATTTAAACACCTGACAAGATGGCCCATGGAAGCTTCGATACTTCTGTATCGCTCTTGGAAACTTTGCTTTCTTGGAAGCCATATCCCCGGCTCCCTAGCTCCTTATGGTCACTCTTACTTAAAGTACATGTGCCAATGTTATCTCTCATGGCCACTCTGCTTTTGTTACACACACAGGTGGTGTTAGTTGAGTGTTTAGCCATGGTGGTCTTCTTTGGGAAACACCTTTGACACAGAGACATGGGCCAGAGCCCATGTCCTGACTGAATCATAGCAACTCACAAACCCAAGCTTAAACAGTTAGATTCTGGGAGAGCCACAGTGACAGAATGTAGGGAACACGTGCAATTCTTCAGCAGCTCTCAGGCCCAGTGAAGGGTTCTGCCCCCTCAAGCTTTAGGAGAAGCAGCTTACTGCCTGTGAAGAGGCACTGGTTTCTTTAGGGACAAGACCCCCACTGCCTAGCTGCCATGTCTCTACACAAACAAACTAAAGAGGAAGGTGGATGCCCCACAGCCATCTCCAAGCTTAGGCTGCCTATGCCATCCACGTCTCTTGATACTCTGGTCTACTTGGTTCAAGGATTAGAGGGCAGATGGTTATAGTCAAACTAATTGCAAAGCACCTCCAAACTGCGCCATGCAAAAGGTACCATCATGGCTGGAAAGACACAAGTTGGGCCTCAGGGTTTGCTGCCCCTCAACTCCAGCTCTTCTTTCTTTGATTGGATAGCACAGAAAGATGTTCTTTCAGGAGGAGGGTCAGTTTTGGCTGCTAGCAACCAAGGGCACCTGTGGTAAAGACAATCTCAGGAATCCACCTCTTGCTTCCTCAGACTTGGAGAGCTGAACCAAGATTGCTTTTTCTGGGTCTCCTGATCAGATGAACATGTGACTGATTCTGGCCAATGGGATGAAGTGATACCCTTGATGTGGCTCTGGAATCTTCTTCCCAACCCTCCATATTCCATGCCTTGGCTGCGTTTCAGAGTATGAGCAGGGCCTAAGCCATTACTTAGGATCAAAGGCCATTTCTAACCTGTTTCTACCAACATGAGAGCAGGTTACTGTTGGTTGATTTATACGTGTATGTATAAGTTCTTCCCCAATTGCTCTCTGCCTCACTTTTGGGACAAGGCATCTCTCACTGAATCTGGAGCTTGCTTCTTCAACTAGACTGGCTATCCCAAATGCTCCAGAGACCCTCCTATGTCTTCCTCCCCAGATTTGGGATTGCAAGCTCATACCACCAAACCTAGCTTTTCTATGGATGCTGGGGATCAAACTCGGGTCCTGGTGCTCCTGAGGAAAGCAGTTTGCTGACTGAGCTTTCTCCCCAGCCTGTCTGGCCATATTCTAAAAACCTGTTGACTATTTCCTTAACTAGACGACCAATTTCTCCCAGGCAAGGACCACACCTTTGGCCCCATCACCTAGCCAGGACTCAGGACATAAAGGTGAGCTATTTACTGCTGCTCTTCATAATGAAGATGTAGCACTGTTTCCTGATGAAATTGTATCTCAAAGGGCTCATGGTCCCCACTTCCATTTCAAACCAAAGCTGTTGGTTCTCAGGGTTGGCTTCTACTGTGGGGAGCCGGGGCTTCATTTTGCCTGAGAAATGCATAGTGCCAGCCTGGGAGAATGAAATTGGCTGTTCTGATTTTATTTGAAGTGATCTGATCTGCAAGATGCAGCTAAGAGAGTCAAGCTGCTCGCCTGGCTTGAGTTCTGCAGTCACGCATGTCCATTGCGCTTGGGGTCTCTCCTGGGAGTCTTCCAGTTGCCGTTGCTAGATAACCCAGCAACAGAGGGAGATGCTATATCTGCAGCAAAAAAGCCTCCAGTGAGTCTCCATAGACATGGGCTGGGTTCACTGATCACACTGATTTGAAAACCAAACGTTTCATCTTGAAAAAAGAATCAAGCGGTGTCATTAAATACGGCAGCTAATCAATCACAGGGCCCTTGATGTTTTACATGGCGACGATGACTTCCACATAAGCCTGTGTTTAATGGAACATTTATCACTAATAACAAGCATAATGGTAGCTGTGGGGGGAAATCAAGGAATCAATGTTACACGGAGGAAGGTTTTGCCATTACCCGGCACAGCCCCATCCTTCTCCTGTCTCATCCCCACCCGTTCTCCTCATGCAGACCACACTGCTTTGCTAGGTGTTGTGCCTTTTCTTACCTTTGAACACAGTATCTCTACTCCCTCCAGGCTAATTAATTCCTGATCATTTGCTGATGTTCATTATTCAGTGTGAGGTAGCCTTCATGAAGGCAGAGACCTAAGTGCTGAATAGAGCTGGCTGGCACTTAGGGAGGAGACTGTATTTAATCAATTATCATTACTGTGGATCACTGGGCTGTGAGACAGTAGGTTTCCATATGGCCTTTTCATATATCCTTCCTAACCTTCTCTGTAGCCCTCCACCCCCTTTCCCTAACCTTCTCTGTAGCCCTCCACCCCCTTTCCCTAACCTTCTTCGTATTCCTCTACACCGTGTTTCCCCTCCCCCCCCCCAGTTAAAGCTGAGCAATCCTAGCCAAGCCATGTAAGTCCTTCCACCTCTCTTTCCTCCTCTGTCAATGGGAAAATAGGACTACTTACTGGCTGGGTGAGGATTACATGAGGCCTAAGTGCTAAGAACACAGTCTGCACGTGCCAATGAACAACAGAGGGCAAGTCAGTGACTTTTCTCATCACTGTGACCAAGTACCCGACAGGAGCAATGTAACTGAATAAGGCTTTATTCTGTTACATGGGTCAGAGAGCACAGGCTAGGAGTGGGGTCAGAGAGCACAGGCTAGGAGTGGGGCCAGAGAGCATAGACTAGGCGTGAGCTTGCTGCCTGCCCATGGCAACAAGACCTTGGAGCGATGCATCTTGGTAGATCAGGATGCAGAGAGAGCTGGCTAAAAGCAGAAGCAGCTACCACCTTCAAGGACTGATCCCCACTCCTGTAGCTAGGCTTTACCTCCTAATGGTTCCAGACAGCCTGAAACAGCACCACCATCTGGGGAGCAAGGGTTCAAACATCTCACCTTTAAATCACGATGGACGGCTACTATTACACAGTGGACTCATACAACATTTTCTGAAGAGGTGGTGCAAAGCTGAGGCCAGCAGCCACTGAGTGAGCTTGGATTTGGCCCCTTCTTGGGTCAAACCTTCTGATGGGACAGAAGATCCTGTGCCAACCCACTGGGGAAGCTCAGCAAGAGCCCAGTAAACACAGGCCATGGCTTAGCAGCACCCAGATTCCTGGACACAGGGATTGTAAAGTCAGAAACGTCTATGGGTTCAAATATTTATGTTTGAGTCATTGGTTATGCAGCAATGAATAACAAGTGCTATTTCTCCCTCAGCACTCACTGTGCCCTGTGATGGTCGGATGCGATCATCACTTGTTTATGGTCACCTTGGCTGTAACAATTGAACTCCACCAGATTAAGGGCCATGTCTCATTTGGAGCCTTCTAATGGGGACCATTGTAGTTATATAATAATTAGCCAATTACCGACATGCTTTTTAGAAGCTAATAGATGGCACAGAGTGGTGTATTTGTACAAGTTAAACCACATCCCTACAGACAGGGGATGTGGCTCAGTTTGCAGAGTGCTTGTGTAGCGGGGAGGAAGCCATGGTGTAGGCACTGCATCTGATCTCAGGATTTAGGAGGTGGAGTCAGGAGGAGCAGAAGTTCAAGGTCAACCTCCTTGGCTACACAGTGAGTTTGAAGTCAGCCTAGGATCCATGAGACATCATCTAAACAAATGAAACCATCTCCTGATTGGTAACGTTGGAAGTTGGAATGTTTAAATACTTTAACCATAACTGATCTGGATCTCCCAGTGTGAGAACACAGGTAGAAAGAGACATGCAGTTAGCTGAGGTGAGCTCTCAGAGCAGGCTCCAGAGTGTAAATTCTGCATTCAAAGTCAAGGGAAGGGTGAGGCCGAAGCCCAGTGGCAGAGAGCCTAGTAGCCATGAAGACTTGGGTTGGGTCACTAGCAAAGCAAAACCAATAGGTAAGTAGATAAATAAATAGATAGGTAAGTAAATAAATAAGTATGTGGGAAAACAGAGCTTAGGAAAGTTTACGGAAGAATAGTTGAATATTTAAGATTTATTTATTTACTTACTATTTTTACATGCGTGTGTATGAGCCTGTATGGGTTCATGTGCACCATGTGACCCATGGAAATGAGAAGAGGGCATCAGACCTCCTGGAGATGGCATTAGAGGTGGTTGTGAGCAACCCAATATGGGTGCTGGGAACCAAACCCAGGTGCTCTGCAAGGACAGCCAGTGTTTTTCACTGCTGAGCCATCTCTGCAGCTGCAGCTCTCTAATATTTCAGGTATCTCTAGTGAGAACCACTAACAGTTATAACACAATCCCTTTATCTATGTATGTACCTGCTTTGGCTGCACAGGCAAGGGCCAACCAATGCAAAGCTTCTTGCATCAGGCATTGCAAATGGGAATCATAGTCTTTCCTATCTAGCTGCTTCTGATGCCTGCTCCGTAAACATCACAATGGAGTGGCAGAGACATTATCTGTAGCAGAACAAGTTGCTCTCTGTCTTGGCTTTGATTCATCCACTTGGACCACATAAGGCTGGGATCAGGCTGTCTCTAAATCCAGCAAGTCCTAAGTGCGTTTCCTTATAAAATGTGACTTATTCCTGCTGCAGCGGATGAGTGAGGGCCTTCCTACCCCAGGCAGGAAAGGTTTGAGCTTGCCTTGTGTTTGTCTTTAGGCTTCCTGGTGCTAATATGCACATTTATATCTGGCTGTCACCTGCTGCTTCTTCATTCCGGGCTGGGGCCTTGTGGCTAAGCAGGCTGAGCTCATTTTCCCAGATTTAGTGGTTTCTGACAACGCCAGCAGGGTGGGGAAGCAGCAAGGGAAATAAACACAGCTCATAGACATATGGGGGTGGAATCACTGAAGTGATGGATTTGAGGTTGAGGGACACCAGAAGCAGATCAAACACTTCTGTACAAAGCATGCTTCTGAGGTTAGTGATGAGTTTACAGTAAATTACCCACCAATGGCATCCACAGTGTACCTAGGAAAACCGTCTCCTGCAGATGACAGGCAGGACCATACTTGAAGTTCAGTTTGGCTGCACAGAAACATTTATCCAGTATCTACTACATACAAGTAACTCTTCTAGGATGTGATGAGTGTTTCAGACCTGCCTTTGGTGCTTCCTCTATTCTAGAACAAGGAACAGAAAGACAATGTGTGAAGATGGATGAATGTTATCAGAACGACACTATTTACTATCTGTGTAGAGGGGATGGAGCATAGGGGTAAGAGCTACAGAATCCATTTAGTTCAGTGAGAATTAACTGAGCCCATATTTTCTGCCAGACACTGTGCTAGACAGTAGAGATAGGTACCAGCAATCAGGTCCACTGTAAGAACCAACACCAGATTCATTCAGTGGAATGAGATGGTGGACTTGTCAAGGAGAGGGCACGGGACCCAGACACAGTATGTAAGCTGGGATGTGAAGACTATGGGGGTGGTGGTGTCTTCAGTTTGGGGCTGGAAATAGGGGTCAGTTTCTATGGAGGAAGCAGGAAACTATTAACCTCAGAGGTGCTTCAAATGCAGTCAGTGCATAGGAGTCTGTTCTGGACACTAGGGACAGGAGATGCGTAAAATATGCTCTGTTCCTCTTTAAGGAGCTGCAGGTGTGGCTGGGGATAAGGCAGAAGTAAGAGCCCCTCAGCCCAAGGTTAGGAGGGCCCTGCTGGAGGCAGGTGTGGAAAGCTAATGTCAGGGCTGGAAGGGCCTCCATGGCTATGATGGGTGGCTAGCTTGATAGAATCTGGAGCCATCCAGGAGACAAACCTCAGGGAATATCCATGAGGGAGTTTCTGAACCAGGTTCACTGAGGTGGATAGGGTGCCTAGACTGACTGTGGGTGGCACCATTCCTTGGGCTGGGGTCCTGGACTGGACCAAAAGGAGGCAGTGAGATGAGCACCAGTGTTCACCTCTCTCTGCTTCCTGAGTGTGACTGTGAGGTGACCAGGTGCCTTCCACTCCCGATGCCATGGTTTCCTCATCGCGATGAACTACATTTTTCACTGTGAGTCAGAACAAACACTTTGGTCCATAGGTTGCCTTTGCCTGGTACATTGTGACAGAATGAGGAGGGGGACTGATATAGCAGGTTCACTATGGCACCTGGTCAATGTCAGGGAACTGGGCCTGGAGGGACATACGTGTGTGGAGGGATTCACAGAAGCACCAATAGCCAGGATGGAGCCTGGCATCGAAGCTGAAATAGGGCCTGATGTGCCAGGAGCCTGGTTGTGTGAGGTGAGCAGATACAGGCTGTGAAGGTCCCTCAGAGACCATGTGGTGAAGCCTGATCTTCACGGGATTTGCAGTGATGGGGTATAGGGGGCACAGGGGCACAGGAGGCAGAGGGACACAGAGGGGCCCACAAATGTGCGGTTAGTGAGAAGTATAGCTGAGCGCATTGCAGAATCTCTTCAGTTTATCTGAGTAAGATGGGGGAACAATGGCTCCTAATGTGGAAGAAGAGAGTGTAGTTATACTGACTGCCTTGTTCCTACAGTGTAGGGGATTAGACTAACAGGGGAATTGCAGGCATGGCTACAGTTTCCCCTACACTACAGTTCTGATGCTTTTTCAGTGCATGAGTGACTTTGCTTCCAAGCTATTGGTCCTGACCTGTCCTAGAGGTCCCCACTAGCACCGCTGGGTAGAGTTGGGGTCCTGTGTCTCATGGAGACTCTTGGAAGCTGCATTTGCTGAGCTGGGGACATGCCTTGATGGGGTGCTATGCTCAACTGTCATGTGACCTGTGCTCAGTTGTCACATGACTATGTGACAGGCAGTATTTTTTTTGCATATGTTAACTTAAACTCACCTATTTATTGACTGATTTGCTGGTGTATGCTGGTGTTCAGCTATGTGTGCAGGTGCTCCTGCATATGTATGTGTGTGTGTGTGTGTGTGTGTGTGCATACATGTGAAGGCCAGAGGTCAACCTCAGGTGTTGTTCCTCAGGTGCTGTCCACATTACTCTTTGAGACACTCCCTAACTGGCACCTGGGGCATTCCGATTTGGCCACACTGGGTGGCCAGGAAGCCTTCAGTCCGCCTCTCCAGCACTTAAATTATATGTGTACTCCACAGTACTGCAGCTTTTAAAGTGGGTGCTGGGATCTAACTCGGGCACTCATTACAAGTACTTTGTGAACGGAGCCATCTTCCCAGCCCTCACCCGTTTATGATGTGAAAAAGAGTAAAATGTTATTTGCTTGTGACTCTTCTTTTTCTTTCCCTTTTCTAGAAAAAACTAAAATCTGTTCCCTCTAAGACACAGAGTTGCACTGCTATGGCCTCTCTAGCTGGCTCACAACCTCTCCTAGATGTCTTTCTTGGTTCCCTTCAATCTTCATGGGCAGCGTCAAGGCCAGCAGTGGCTCTTCATCATGAGGCCGTCAGTTCCAGGTGGTGTCATAGACTGGCCTCAGAAACTCCCTTCGTGCCTCACACAACTGCTCACCAAGGCCTGTAGATTTTCCTCCTGGGCTCTTTGTCCTCCCATAACCACTCCTCCAGCTGCCAAGGATGCTAACCCTCACCTTCCCAAGTAACTGTGCAGCTTCCTTCTAAATCTCACGTCATTCCAAGCCAACCAGAGTGAGACATCCAAAGCTCCACCGGCCCACAGGTGACTACAGTGTTCTAGGCTAAGACCCAAAGGCCACACACCAAACACAGGCTCCCAGGCCTTGCTTACCCATTTCTCCTCAAGCTTTGTTACCCTCTAGCATTCTGGGGTCACCTGCCTTCCTCCCAGCCTCAGGCCTTCCCATTCCTCTGCACCTCTGCTCAGGCACTGCTCTCTACTACATGTCCTCCTAAGTGTGGCTTCAATGTTACTCTATCAGCAAGATCCCCCTTTCTTGCCAGAGTCGCTCTCAGTGGCCACCGTGTGGTGGGGGATATGTCCTCTTGTTTGACTCCATGACACACCATGAAAATTCCCTGTACAGCCCTGTCCCATACTGTGTGGCACTCTGAGTGGGTTCAGGTATCAAGCGTGGTGGGGTGGGTTCTAAAAGCTGCTGGGCTTTCAGCTAGGAAGCCTCCCATGTCTCCTTTTTATCTAAAATAAAAATTTTTAATTAGCACATCACAGTTGGGTATGTTTTGGGTAAGGTATAATGTGATAATTTGATTCATATAAAATCCATGTAATGGTCAAATCTAGGTAATTAGCTTTCCATCTACTCTGACATTTGTCATTTTTTTTAAGATTGGGAGCTATAAACTCATGTTTTTGGGTTATTTTGAAATATGTAATAAATTGCTGTAAACTAAGGCAACTCCATGATGCAGGGAGATACCAGAATTTCTTCTCCCTAATTGAATTTTGGCTCCTATTATCAAGACTTTCTTGAGCCCTCTCCTCCTGATGGTATGCTTACCTCATGCCTGGAGATAATGGCCAGCTTCCTTACATGGCAAAGTGACTATGCTACCCATCAGGAGATGGGAAATACTGTTTGAAAGTGAAATATCCTCTATGGACTCACGTGTTTGGGTACTTGTTTTCCAGCTGGTGTCACTGTTTGGGAAAGCTGTGAAACCTTTAAGGGTGGGGCTTAGCTGGGGGAGGTGGGTCACTTGGGGTAGATCTTGAGGTTTTGTTTTAGCCTGGCCCTACCTCCTGTCTGCACTCTGTGGACACAGTGCACCTGGATGCCTCACATTGTGGCTGCCACACCTTCCTCACCACAAGGCACTGTATCTCTTCAGACTGTGAGTGGAGGAAGCCCTTTTCTCTCTTAAGCTGCTGTTGGCAAGTGCTTGGTCACAGTAATGAGAAAGAATCAACACAGGGAGAAAGCCTACATTTGCCTGAGTGGTGATAGCCCTATAGAGGAAGGAAGAAATGGAGGGAAGTGGGCAGGAGATCTGAGGATGGTACCTGCTGGCCTGAGGTAGGGAAGAAGCTATGTGCCACGGATGTAGAAGGCCTCTAGAACAATCAAAGCCATAAAATTTCCCCTGGAGTTTTCACCTGAGCATGCTCTGTGATACCTTATGTTCAGCTCAGTGAGACTCATCTTGGATGTTTGACTTCCAGACTGTCGTTTTAAATGGCTGTCTCTGGGGTGAGCAGACTTCAGTGGCTGACAATGGAAACTGCTGTGTCCTCCCTGGAGAGAAGTGAAGTCACAGGGATTCCTAAAGAGCTGTGGGGCCCACCAGCCTATAGCTCCGCATGGGGCCAAACGTGCCAGCTGCCTCCTTCTATCTCCATTCTGTGGAAAATATTTTCTTCTCAATCATTTGAAGTGTGATGTCAGCCAGACATTTCCTGAAGAACCTGTAGGAGATGGCTATTCTGCCCCCATATCCACAGTGTGGTAAACAAGTCCACTCCATGCAGTAAATTCTCTGAGTGTGCCGGTCTCCTTCCCTGGAAGGAGACCCACCTTGTCTGTCTGTCTATCTATCTATTCTAGTCCCTGGAGAAGTCAAGGACCTGCCACTGACTCCCCTCCCCCACCAGATCCTCTGTGCCTGGGTTCTGAAGGCTGAGGTCTCAAGATGCTGCCCTGATATGAATATTCGGTCACAGTCCTTGGAAACAAGTTGACCTTATTCTAAATCCCCTGGGGACAACTCCCATCCCAAGCCCAATGTCTGGCACTCTCCCCTTTGGGGAATGGCCAACATAGCAAACCTGGCCTCAGGGTCTGTGTTTCAGGTTGCAGAGGTCACTGGTCCACAGTTATCATCTGAACAATGTCATGGACAAGGTGCCGAGAGGAGACAGGGCTCAGTGAGCTAAGAATGCCTACTACTCTTTAGAGCACAGCTTCCAACACCCAAGTCAGGAGGCTCACAACTGCCCATAACCCCTGCTCCAGGTCTCTCTCTTCCAGCCTCTGCAGGCGCCTGCAGCTTGAAGATGATCTTAGAGGACCCTGGTCAGGGAAAACACCTTTGCCACTGAGTAAAACCAGGACACTGGTGGTCCTATCATTTTCTAGGCACAGAGTGAGAGCTGGGAGCTTTCCTTGGGTTTCAATTTATTACCATCTGAAATGTCACTCTCTGTATGGGTAATAAAAGATAATATGTTTTATGGGGGCTCCTTATGTTAAGGTTTTATAAAATCCGTTATCGAGCCACCTGCTGAGACTCTCAATGAGGCACTCTCTAGGTTATACCTAATCACAAGGTATACCTTTTCCCTCTGCTCTCCCCCAGCTCCAGTGCAGTGAGTAGGGCGCGCTGTGTTTGCTGATCACAAAGCAGGGGACAGCGCTTGCAGATTCACATTCAAAATTGCTTTCTGCTGCATCATCGGCTTCACAAAGTTACACTCTGGTCAAAACGTCCAGAAAATTCAATTACAGGCTCTCAATGACAAAAAGCACAGGGGCCCACAGAGAGTTGGCAGAGGTTTCTAAAATTAGGTTCTAAATGTCTGCAACTTGAAGCAATTTCTGTTTTACGACCTTGGTCGAACATCAGGGCTCTGTCTGTTAATGTCCTCTGCCCATTAATTTCAGGTGCTTAATCAGTATGGTATTCGAACACACAGAGCACAACCAACTCTGCTTCCTGCAGTCTGCCTTAGCTGCTGCTTTTAAAATCCCTGTTCCCATCTAGATGTGATCTTCTGATGGCAGTTGGCACCCAGGGTTACTCTCCCTCTCCTCTATCCCCCCCTTCCTCCTCCCCTTCTCTCTGTGTGTTTATGTGCACGTGTCAGCTGTGGAGGTCAGAGACTGACGACAGGTGTCTCCCCAGTTGCTCTCCACCTTGTCTATCTATCTATCTATCTATCTATCTATCTATCTATCTATCTTTCATCTATCTATCTATCTATCTATCTATCTATCTATCTTTCATCTGTCTGTCTGTCTGTCTATCTATCTATCTATCTATCATCTATTTATCATCTGTACATATCTATCCATATCATCCATCTATCTGTGTGTGTGTGTGTTTGAGACAGAATCTCTCACTGAACAAGAAATTCACCAACTCGGACAGACCAACTAGTCAGCAAGCCACAGGGACCCTCCTGTCTTGATACCCCAGCATTTGAGATTTCAAGCATGATCCACTATTTTTTGTCCCTCTTTGTCTCTGTCTCTCTGTCTCTGTCTCTCTGTCTCTGTCTGTCTCTCTCTCTCTCTCTCTCTCTCTCTCTCTCTCTCTCTCTCTCTCTCTGTGTGTGTGTTTGTAAGAGGATTTCTGGGAATTAATCTCAGCTCCTCATTCATGTAAGGCAAGCAATTTACTGACTTAGGCAAATGCATTTCCATGCACAGCTTCCTTTAATTCTACCACTGCCAGTCATTCCAGGTGGCTTCAAAACAAAGGCGTCCCTTAGGAGAGCAATGACGCAGGCACCACAGCCATGGAGGAAAAGCAGTTCTGCACACTCCCTTTACACTGCTATTGGGCTGGTTATATTGAAAATAAATCAAACTAAATTCTAAATCTTCTGAGAGAGGAAATCACACAAAATGGATTCCAATCACACTCATGCTGTCGTTTCTTTGGAAGCTAATTTGTATACCGCAAAGAAAAAGCAAAAAGGATAACCCCAACCATGGATTATTCTGGAAGGTTCTCCTGTTGACTTCTTGCCTGCATATCAGCCCTTTTGATCACCTTCTTTCAGCAATATTTGTCCAAGGCCTCACCAACTGCCAGTCCCTGTACTGTTGGCACTGGCAGTCCCCATGTGATCTTGGCAGCAGCCATTCATCCTGCTATTGAAATTGTACTGGCCCTGCTGACAAGCACTAAGCCTATTAACGCCTTGGAATGGTAGCTGAGCAGAGAACTAGAAGTCAGATATTCCAACTTAACACTGGGTCTTGCTCTTCCTGGCTCAGCCGTGCAGATGGACAGAATGCTGATGAAGATGAGTGTTTTTCTTCACAAATAATAAAACCCACCAACATGCCCTTGGAGAGCCCCTTTTCATTTTCGTTTATAAAAATAACAATAAAGACAGCGTCTGTCTTCCTTCTGGCCTCTCTCCAGAGCCCTTTTCAAAGTGGAGGGTAATTGAAGTCTATTGTCTGTGTCTTTGTGGGGTGCTCAGCTCTGTGTCCTGAGGGCGAGCAGACTCTAGACTTAGGGTCAAACATGCCTGTGTCTCTCCCTCTGGTTCTCACAAAGTTACTATCTTCCTCAATTGGGCCACAGTTACCCAATCTTTGCTTGTCCAGCTAGACTCCACCCAGACTCTGACTTTATCAAAAATCATGGATACATCCACTGGGCACTTGCTGTATGCCTCAAGCAGTGCTTATCCTCCTGTGAATTACTCCGGAGGATATCATGTACTTCCACAAGGCCGGGCAAGCCATTGTTTCCACTGCATAGGTGAAGATCCCATTCTTCCAGAATCTATAACTCCTATCAGTGATACTGAGACATGTCAGCCCACTTGGTCTGCTTCCTACATTCTCAACTGCTCTCTCTGCCTCGGGGCAGACACAGTTACCTCTACCTGCCCAGTGGCTGGAAGTCCATATTCCACAGTCTCCCATTACTCATCTGTTCTTATCAGCCTGGGGCTGGTTGGGTTTCTGATGATAAGAGCTTCTTTTGGGATAGGCTGGTATTTTTAGGTGGCTCTCTGGGCAATCCCCAAATGTCAGGCTTCTTGGAAACCCTGGCCATTCATTCCCACATTTCAATTCTACTGTCCCCACTCTGTAGTTCCTCCCCAAATCCTGCCAAGTTTGAACCCTCATTCTATTAGGAGTAGCAAAGTATGTGAGGTCAGTGACAGAGATGAGGTAAGGACAGAATAGCACAGACATTTTCAGAGAATCAACCACTCTGAGTGCACCAGGCACGAGAAGCATGCTAGGATGCAGGTAAGAAGGTAGATTTGATCCATTAACTTGGGTCCAGGAAGACCAAGGCAGCACACCACATGGATTTCCTTTCTAATCTGTTCCTTTTTATTGTTGTGTCCCTGTGTTCCCTTAAAGGGGACACAATCGTGACAGGGATTGTAAGGAAAAATATTGAAAACTGCTGGAAGTTTCATTGTTTACTGAACAAACAGCCATTCTTGGCATCTGTCTTCGATGCCCAAGCTCTGCCTGTGGGAGTGAAAACAGGTATAGGAAGGAAGGGGCATCCCCAACAGAGTTAATCTGTTTATCCTGAATGTTCTGTGTTGGTAAAATCCATTGGTTTTGCCAATGTACTGAAATTTGGGCAGACTATTTTTTCAGCTTGAATGGAAGGAAATAAGGGTTTTGGGTCCTTTGAAACAAGGGCTATCTCATTCTCTTTCACAAAGTTATGGCTAGTCTTTTTTACTGCTCTAAGAGGTAGGTGTAGGTGTGATGAAGACAGCTAAAACTGCTGCCCTCCTAGGACTTATGGTTCAGTCACTCATCTATGGCTACAAACACAACATTCTACCTTATCATACACGGCCATGAAAACATACCGTTTGGGGCATCAATAGAGTAGAATAGCAAGAGGAACCTGATTCAGGGGGTAAGGGGACTTGTGTGTAAGCATGAGGACCCGAGTTCACATGTTCAGCATCTACATAAAAGCCAGTATGACTGAGTGTGCCTGTGACCCCAGCATTGTGGGTTGATGTCATGGGTATCTCTATAGCTCACTGGCCAGTCAGTCCCACCAAAACAGTTGGCTTCATATTCAGTGAGAGACCCTGTCTAGAGAGGAGAAGGAAGAGAAAGAGAAAGACACCTCTGGCCTCTATTTGCACTCATATACATATACTATACACACAACACATGTGAAATTATACTAAGCAAAAGTTACTTTCAACTTTGTCCCTTCCTTTTCATTCTCAGCACTTCTTTAATAGGGCCACAAACCCCACCCTCACATATCTCCAGGAGCCTTCTTTCTCCATTTCAAGAGCAAAATCATTACAATCACCTTATCTGTACACTGATCCTACTTCTCATAACTCCAGAGCCTTCCATGGCTCCCTATTGCCCAAGAACACAGACTATACCTTCATCCACTGTCTATAAATATCCATAGTTAATCACGGCTGTGGTTTGCTAAACATATTGGCTTCTCTTTACTACTATTGCCTGGGAATGCCTCTATCTGCCTGTCCTCCAGGCAAGGCTCAGCTCCTTAGGTCTCAAGTCTGGAGCTTGCCTCATCCCTCTGGCTGTGTTTGATTGGCAACACCTTGTTCTTTGCTTTTAGGGGTTTGCCTCTGCCCAAGTTTACCACAGTGCTTGACTGCACAGTGGCTAGCAGCCAGGAATCTCTCAAGGGTTGGAGGGTTGTGTTTATCCACATTGTGGCAGCTCTTGGGACAAGGTGGGAACCAAATAAATCCTTACGAATGAGATAAAAGGTAGAATGGGAAGTTGGCTACAGGACTCTCTGGTGGTACAAATACCTTAGGCCAGTGGGTGCCCCATATTTCTGTCACCACATAGTTTGTTGGAGACAGAGTGGGCTGTGTGGTTGGCCAGTGATAGATGTAGTATATTTGTGTCGTTATTATCTCTGTGGACCAGAACACGTGAAGGAATAGTCTCTGTGTTCTAGCTCCTCTTTGGAAATGTCAAGGGGATGAAACAAAGCAATGATAAGTGTGAAATCCCTACCACACTATGGAGTGACCACTCAATAGACAGAAGGCATTGGCAAAGGCAGAGGCTGGAGGAGGGTAGTCTGGGCATATAGCAAGACTCTGTCTCCAAAGCAACAATAAAGCAAACAAAACCTCAAATCAAAATAATAAATAGTGCAGGTGGACTGGCGCTACCAACAATTGGCAGCTCATGAGACTGGACATGTCAACTCAAGCAAGCCTCAGTCCCATTGTTTAAAAACGAAGGGATAAGAGGAACTATCCCGCAGTGTCATCGTGAGCACTAAAGGAAACACACAGGACATCTAACAGCATTCCACTGTCCTCCAGCAGTCCCTCTGTCATATCAGCTGCCACTCTGCCAGTCTCTACACTGAAGTCAGACTGAGCCATTAAACACTTGTGGGTCTGACACTTGAGCATACTCTTGTTTGCCCTCTCTACTTCTTCAAACTGCACTGTCCTTCTCCCCGCTGCTTGAAAATACACACACAGTCACATGCCTCTCACACATTCCCTTTCTCACACATATAGCACACCTTGGCATGGGACTTGCAGTGGGTACTGACATTCTAACTAGCTCCAAAGGACCATGCTTCTTTACCCATGTGCTCCTTAATGGAGTCTATGCCAGTCGGTCACCCAGGGCTGGGTTTGTCCCCTGCTTCTCTGGGTTATTAATGAATTCTACCATCCAAGAAAGCACCCGGTGGCTGGGAGCTACAGGTGATCTGCCTGGCTCTGAGCAGGTTGGTGGGGAGACTCTTCCTTGGCCAGAGGAGTCTTCCCACAGAATTACCATTTAAATCTTACAGCATGACAAAAAAAATGTGCTCAAACCCACCATGCATAGCTCTCTGTAGTACTGAAGATTGCTGCTGTTTAAGCCAGAGGCAGCCACATTAAAAATAAATGCTTACTAGGGGAATATTTAATGACATGGAAAATGTTTCCATTATACTGTTGAGAACAAAAAGCAGGTTTCAAAAGTCTATGAACAGTGAGATCCCATTTTTGTAAGTAAAATAATATATACAGATCATGAAATGTAAATAAAGGAGGGGGCTTTATGTAGCAAGATATTAACAGCAATTAGCTCTCAGTGATGTGATATATTTATGTCTGTTTCTTGTCTTATTCTTTCAATTCTTTCCTGATATTCTTTAAAAACCCTATAAATTATTCAGTGGTCAGCAAAGACACTCAAGTTGAGTTGTGCTACCAAAGTGATAACACAGAGAGGAAGGTATTCTGGATAATTCTGTGGTGTAAGTTTGTGTTACAGAAGTGTGACTGGGAAGGTGGGTGTGGCTTCTTCTCTGCCTCAGCTTCCCATTGTCCCAGGCTTTGCTTGAAAGTAGACAACCATTTCCATGGACTGAGATGTGATGGTGGTGACTTCAGTGGGTGCATCTGCCAGGGTCTCACGTGACAATAGAAAGATGCTAAATAAAGAGTGCAGACCTCTTGCTGGCCCTTTATATGTTAGCATCCAGGTCAGAACATTTTAACAACACACATCCCCAGAGAGCCAGACCCAGGAGCTCCTGGGGGAAAGAACCACGTCCAGCTAAATGTTAATTGGGACTGAGACGTAAGATGTGGACCTTTGGTTGCTATGCTGGATGACCTAGTGTTTTGCTGTTCACTCTTCTTCTTTATGCAAGCTTATTCATACAGCAGACAAAGGGACTTGTCCACGGACACAGGAAGACACCAAGGCATCTGTCATCTATATGCTAGTCTGTTCCTATGGATGTATCATGGCGCTTAATGCTAGGATGGAAAAGAAAGCTCGCAGCCAGCCAGCAGACAGACCTAACACCTGGCTCTCCAGGGAGATATAAATTATCGACCAGACACAGAGCTCTGGATTGTTTTGTCTGCAAATGTCATTTAAATGCCTCACATTAGGTTTTATGAGTCAGTAGTTTAAAACACAACAAAGTAGAATCTATTGAACAAAGCAAAAAGAAGGGTCGGAAATACTCAACAAATCATATATTCAATAAGGGTCTAATATCCAGAACATATAAAGATCACTGGAAACTCAAAAACTGACAAATGAATCAATGGGAGAGAATGAGCATGCATTTCCACGGCGAAGTTCTACAAATGACCAAAGTAAAGGAAAGATTGTCCAGTATCATCAACCATGAGAGAAATTCAGACAGAAACACAGTGAGGTGCTGCTTTACCCACATTGCACTCTGAGGGCTATGGGATCTTTCACAGCCCTATTGTGCTTGACTCAAGGACCTCATGTGCTGAGATTAACCTGGGACAGCAGCTCTTGAGTTCAACATCTCGAACCATTGATGCTTGTAAACTTTAGTAAGAGCAAGTAAGACATTAGGGAAAGGTGAGGTGGGACTCAAAAAATATAGAGGCTTAATATAGAGAGAAGGAAGTCTCTTGGGGGGCTGGTGAGAGGCTGAGTGGGCTGTCAAGGTCAGCTTGTCCTGACACTTGCTATGGAGTTACGGCGCAACACAGAGGTAATGCTATTAGATGGCCAGCTAGAAGACACTGTATGTGATGCATGCTCTCCTAGTGCAACCATGCTACATATTTGCATGTTGCAACCAGGCCATGGGTAGTTAAAGGTCTCTCTGTTAACCATCCTGGCTTTGTTAGCTCTTACTTTGGTTGCCTGTGAGCTGTCAGTCATTGACTGCTGTTGCCATCTCTAACCTTTCGGGCATCTCAAGTAATTGTACTAAGCCCTCTTTGTCCTCACAGCTAGGGAATAGCTATAGTCATTCCTAGTTAATTCATACTTATTCCTAGTTAATGGCACTTAACTCCCGAATCTATGAGATGGTTGGGTATCTCTCTCTTTCATGAAACGACAAAAGCCTCTTAGACGCTATCTGTCATGGCTGCATTAGAAGCAAGAATATGAAAAAGAGCAATAGTGGCCAGAAGATGTTGTTCTGGGGATAGGGCAGGTCTCATGGGAGGCAGTTAACTGACCCACCAACACCAGCCTTGTATCTCAGAGCCCATCTATCTGTCTGTCTCTTATCAGGCCATCATGGCCATCTCACATCCAGTGTAAGCTTCTTGTCTCTCATCTCTAGTGTTCCCAGTCTTGCTGCTTTAATACCATTTTCCCCATTTAACCCCTAAGTCTGTTCCCACTGTAACTTTTCTCTTACTATCTACAGCAAGCTAGCACTAGCATTCCCGCAAAAACTAGGATAACTGCTCCTGAAAAACTAAAGAAAAGAATAAGGATTGGGAAAGACCTGGAGAAGTCAGACTTACTTTGGATCAAAGACACCAGCTAACTCCAGAGATGCAGAGGAGGGTCCATACTGTGGTCATTAAGTAGAGAGACCTTGCCTGAGCAGTGAACAGACTCAGCCTGAGGTCTGGGTCTCAGCCTAGAGTCACATCACAGCTGCTTTCCCAGTGTTCTTAGGGGCAAGCTTTCAGGAGAGTCACATGGCCGATTGCCTGTGAGCTCTAGGGCCAGGACTAGGACTTTCCAAAGTGTCTATAACCAGGTTGACTTGCAGCTTCAGATCCTGCAGGTGAGGTCAAGTGCATGAACACTGCTTCTTAGCATGGGAGCTGGGTGCTCAAGCCCTGACTGTGCTGGGAGCCCATTGCCAGGAAGGATGGTGACACTGAGAGGAAGGGCGGGGTCTGCCTCTGTCCCCAGCTCAGTTTCTGTGGACAGGCACTTAGAACCCACTCCTGAATCTCTAGGACAGCCCTGTGGGGTCTGGGCAGCATTCCTGCTCTCTGGCTAGAAACATCAGAGGGACACTAGATTCAAGGATAATTTATTCAAGGATATTTACTCTTGCACTGGAGACTGAACTTGTGGTTTTTTGAGACCTCAGTTTCCCCCCTAAATCATGGGAACTCTCATTCAAATCAGGACCAAGATGTTGATTCTTTCTTGTACCAAGTGTCAACCCTGAGAAGGAGAACTCCCCAGACAGATTGGCAGTTGTCCAATCAGCATGAATATGATTGGGAACACAGGGCCTCTGTAAATGTTTCCTAAATTGATGATCTGGCAAAAGACTATTGCAATTAAACAAGCTTTAAACTTGTGCTTGGCTTTTCAAGATCCTGCTAAGTGATAAGAATATATATGTAGATGAGAGCTTCCTTCGGGTTCTTTATTTTATGTTTGAAATTTCATAAGTAGTAGTGTCGGTTTATATGACAAATCAGATCAGTGACAGCCACTGTGGAACTGGGCAGGATTTAGCGGTTACATGCAAGATTGAAGATAGAGTGTCTTGGGCTGGGAATGATAGCCCAGTCTGCAAAGTGCTTGCCTTGTGAGAACACAGGGACCTAGAAAAAAAAAGCCAGTTGTGGAGCACACACTTGTGATCCCAGCACTTTAGATGTAGATAGGTAGAGTTCTGGGGCTCGATGGCCAGTCAATCTAGTTTATGTGGAGAGTCCAGCGAGTGACCTCATCTCATAAGACAAGGTGGATGGCTCCCGAGGAATGACAACAGAGTTGACTTCTGTCTCTATACATGTGCACAAGCACCTGGACATAAACAGCATATGGGCATACACATACTTTTTATTTCCTTTTTTTAAAGAGAGTATCATGATCGATTAGTGATGTCTGTTATGGGCACAGGAAGGGGCAGCAAGAGTTTATTACAATCACTGGTCATTTCCTTATGTTATAGGGGTCATATCCTGAGCCTTAGTTTGGCTGTTTTACTCAACTAGTAGGAATCTGAATTCACCATGAAATGCTGAATAAACTAAGCTGAACCACACCCACTGCCACTAAATCTAAGGATTGGAGCCTTTTAAGAAGTAAGTATACTGCATTCCCTTTGTTTGATGGAAACTACATAAACAGCTGTAGGCACACTCCCACAGTCTTGTCTACATCCTGAAACTCAATGATTCAAGGTTCCTTCGGTGTCTAAATCTCTTTTATTCTTTAAATTTCTTGGCAGCTCAGCACTGTGTCACTACATCGTATGCAGTCATAAAAATAATATTAATGCTATGTGGTGAGGGACGATGCTTGCACTATATTCTGTGGGTGAAAAAATATGGAGTGTGTCAACATGTTCAAGGCCTAGAAAGAAAGCACCATCACTCAGCCCCTGCTCTTTGTAAGCACCACATACATTTCAATTCTTTCTCTGTGAAACTTAATGAGTTTGGATTCTTTGCCTCATTGGTCATGGTTCCAGGAAATAAAACCAAGGAAAAGGCGTAACTGTCTCAGGCTTAAACTCTAAACTCATGGAGCCCTTAAAACAAACCAAACAGAAATGATGGCTGAGATTTACAGGAGAAATGACATATGATGGCAATTTTTACAGCATTATTTTGGGTCTGTTCCCTATTCTTCCAAATCAGGAATGCCATGTTTGGCTATTACATGTGTTTGGTGGATAGCTTTCCCACTGTCTGACCTCAGAAAGGAGCAGCCAGGAAGAATGCTGGGTGTACCCATGAGCTGAGGCTCCAGTGTGGAATTCCACGGAACAGGTATTTAGTTCAGTCCTCCTGGGTGTGATACTGGGGACTTCGGGAAGGACTTGGACCCAGGTATTATATTCATCAAGGACCAGTGGGAGGTCTCAGAGGGTGAATGGAAGATTGCCATGGTTTGAATGTGACTGTCCCCACAGATGTGCTTGAACACTTGGTTCCTAGATGGTGGTGTGATAGTGGTTTGTGGAACTTTAGGAGGAGGAGCCCAGCTGGAGAAAGTCAGTCTCTGGGAACCGGGTGGGCCTGAAGGTTTTATAATCTTGTCTACTTCCTGTCCTCTCTCTGGTTTCTGGTCCACAGAGATGTGAGCAAGCTTATGCTTCTATACCACAGCCAGGAGCTGCTCCTACCACCACGTCCTCCTCACCATGACTGACCATATCCCTGTGAACTACGAGCCACCGTCAAACCTTCCCCCTTATGTTGCTTGTGGTCAGTTATTTTGTCTCAGTGAAAAGAAAAACAATTGATACAGGAATGAACGTTTGAGGGTCTAGCTGTCAGTGGAGTCAGCAAAGACTGAAAATTGATGGCAAGTATTGGTCCCTCAGATGTCCGGCTTTGTGAGGTGTCTGCCTGCTGTCCTGTGACCTCCGTGTCACATTCATACCCGTCATAAGAATGGGAAGCTGGATGCTCAGTAGTAAATACCAGGTCGTATTTTCACGTTATTCTAGAAGGAAGTGGCAGAACACACAGTTGATCACGAGGGGCAACTGGAATTCCAGCTGGGGTGCACAGTCAGGCTAAGGGGTGAGGAGCAAGGTTCCAGTGGTGGGCTGGACCTACTTGGTACTGGATGTACTTGGTGACATCAATCATAGATGAAGCAAAAAGAAACGTAGGTTTGGAGGACAAAAGAGGTGCCGAGAAGTGTTCAGTAAACCTGTTTACACAGCAGTTGGCCTCTCAGACCCAATTCCCTGTTCAGGCAAAGTCACCCCCTCATATCACCCTGAGGTGCGGATGTTGGTCTCTCTGTCAAGACATATTCTTTCTTTGATGGTTTTGGGTCACAAAGTTTCACTATGTCGCCTTAGCTGCCTAGAAGTTGTTGTGTAAAACCAGGCTGGCCTCACACTCAGATATGCTTGTCTCTGCCTCTCAAGTGCTGGGATTAAAGGGTTGTGCCACCATACCCAACTTAAGATATAGCCTTCCATATATGTCCAGACTTAGAGGACTTATCTAACCCAATGTGTAGGCTGTGTTGATTATCAGTATTGGGGTAGTTTGAATGTATTTGGCCCTCATAATTTCATAGGGAGTGGCACTATTAGGAGGTGTGGCTTTGTTGGAGTGGTTGTGGCTTTGTTAGAAGAAATGTGTCACTGTGGGGTGGGCTTTGAGGTTTCTTATGCTCAGGATATTTCCCAGTGACTCAGTGGACTTCCTGCTGCCTGAAAGATGTAAGACACTCAAAGACACTCAGCTATTTCTCCAACACCGTGCACACCCACATGCTGACGTCCTCCTCACCACGATGGACTGAACCTGTGGGCTGTAAGCTGCCGCCACAATTAAATGTTTTCTTTATAAGAGTTGCCATGGTCATAGTGTCTCCTTTCAGCAATAAAACCCCTAATTAAGACAAGTGTCTATGGCTTTAAAGGGTAAAGTTCAAAAGAAACCCAGGAGGAAAAGTCCAGGCCAGCAGCAGGCTCAGGGAAGGGAACACGAGGATGCTTCCTCCAGAGAATGGTTGTCTACCTTGCTCTGTCTCCTGATCATTCTCTCCCGTCCTCAAGTGCATGAGCTGCTGGGGAGTGAAAACTTCCTGTCTCTCCATTCTTGGCAGCAAAACAGCATTTAAATCTCCCTAGAACAATGGCTCCCCCTGGGCATCATGTGCAGACAGAGTGGAAGAACTACCAAACACCCATGGACACATGCATCTGTCGGCCTCCTGTCTGCATCTGTCTTCTTGGGTGAGCATGGCTCTCACATCCTGATAAAGAACAGTTCTCTGCTTTTGTGCCTTCCTCTTGGAGCAGTGTGGGAGCAGTCCCTAGCCAGGGGCCAGGTACTTATAACAAAAGGGCAAGAGGAAATCCTCTAGCTCATGAATTCCAGGCTAGCCTAAGCTACACCATAAAACCCTGTTTTAAGACAAGACAACATAACAATAACACAAAACAACAACAACAAAATAAAACAAAAATATCGACATTCTGGGGCTTTGGAGATGGCTCAGTTAGTAAGGTGCTTGATGTACAAGCATGAGGACCTGAGTTCTGTCCCAGGAACCAATGGAAAGAAGCTTGATATGGTGGTATGCACTTGTAATTCCCAATGTTATGAAGGCTGAAGGTGTAGATGGATAGATTCCTGGGCTTGCTGGTCAGCCAGCTTAGCAAATTTGTCTGTTCCAGGCCAGTGAGAAACACTGCTGCAAAAACCCAAGATGGATGGTGTCCCAAGATAGAACATCCAAGGCTGACTTCTGGCTTCCACACGTGCACGTGCGCGCGCACGTACACACTCTCTCTCTCTCTCTCTCTCTCTCTCTCTCTCTCTCTCTCTCTCTCTCACACACACACACACACACACACACACACACACACACACATTTCTAGGGGCTAGGGAGACACCACATACAAAAGCAAGCTTCTGAGACAGGTGCCATCACACATGGCAGGTAGGGATTTTGGGTGAGGTTGACAGAAAAGTCTTAACGTGACCCTTTCCTACCTCAAAGGTGGTTTTGTGGCCAGCTGGGGAAGGGATGACCTTCTCATCTAGGATCTGAGCTCTGTTAATGAGACCGTGGAGGCCCTGGAGTGTGCCTGGTGCTTGACTTGGTTTTTCTGATCCACAATGGGAGGTTCTCCCATCCGATAAGGACTTGGACCACATGGGATTAGGGGCTGGAATCTGGGAATGTGAATGGAGGGTCAGTTTAAAGCTTCTGTGGATATAAACAGATATTTGCAAGGCAGTTGGCTGCTTTGTCAAGTTTGTCATTGGAAGTTCTTGTCTGGGACTGTGACCCCCTCCAGACTTGGGTTGTTAGCAGGACTTACACTATCAGGCATGAGTACCTTCCCCTGTCCTGTGAAAGGGGCCTCAAATCCAGTTGGAGGTCAGTACAGATTGTCTAGTCCAAGATTGGGCAAGGGCTCATGGGGTCTTGCCATTTACCTCTGAGCTGTTGGCTGTGGATAGACTATGTGAGATAAAGAATTGCTAAACCCACCAGGCTCCAATCGATAGCCCCAAACACACAGGCACACAGACTGCCCTGGTTAATCTCAGTGGGCCACAAAACAAAACGAAGAGACATGGATATGAAAGAGAGATTTGTGTGGATGGGTGGACAAGTGCCGGGAAAGTGGGTGTGAGGCCAACACCATGCATTGTGTGCATGTGCAAAACTGTCTAAAAAGCAATTTAATTATTATTACTACTACCAGAAATAATTAAAAAAATCCTGCTGGATCTCCGAGGGAGATGACAGACAAGCCAGGAGCCTGGATGTCTCAGAGCCCATGGGCTGTATCCATGTGAGCACAGGACAGTGCCTTGATGACCCAGGAGAGGAAGATTGTCAATATGGAAGGGCTTTCTCTTGGGATGATATGACTATCAGGGCTTTCAGAGTAAACAACATTGTATCTGCTAAACATACCAAGCATCTCCCTCTCCCAAATGAGGTGTGAGTGTCATTGCCAAAGGAAAATATAGGATTGTGCCTACAGCTCAGCCACCATTCCCTGGAACTTGCCTAAAGTTTGTCCCTGGGCCTGCCAACACTCCTGTAGGGGAGGGGGAGTCATGAGCTCCCACCACTTTCTGAGGGTTTTTAGGAAGTTACTGGTTATTGGGGAAGAAGACACATTTTCTTCACTGGTGTAGCCACTTTTAAGTTATACATGCTCCCACAAACCACCTAATGAAACTCAATGGGTCACATGCACACAAAAGTTACATTAGAGTTGGTCCCTGAGAAAGGGGGATCCAGTGACCTGTCGGGCTCTGAGAAACTTGACTTACAGGTGCCATGTGTTCCTTACCCATAGCACATACACAGCCTATTTGGTATCTAGTGGAGCTGGTGCTGAGGAAATATGATTGACATCATCTAGAAGAGGCACTGAGGGCTTGGTGGGGAAGTTACACTGGGTCTGAAGGGATTTGTAGCGTTATCCAGATAGGCAAGGAAGAGAAGTTCACATGGGCTAAAGGAACACTAGGTATGAAGGCCAGAAGGCAAGCAAGGGTCTTCCACGTTTGGGGAATGACATGTTGGTCAAGAATCTGGAGCACACAGGACAGAAGAGGAGACAGGAGGAGGCAGACTATGGAGAACTTGGAGTTAATACACTAGGCAATCTGGGGCTGGCTGTGTTTCCAAGTAGGGGAGGATACTATGGACAGAGAAATGTTTTGGAGGAAATGGGAGGATGAGGATTGTTAAGTCATCCAGGAAAGAGAGGTGAGGGCTTAAAGATGGCAGAGACCTTGAAGGTGCAAGGCAAGGGAGTCGTTGGGAGGCAAAATGAGGAGTCCTGGAGTGTGGGCTGACTGGGAGGGAAGGGAGGAAGAAACAGGCCAGTATGACTGCTGGAAGACACTTGATGGGGACAGGGGGCACTCCCTGGAGCTGGCAGGCTCATGTTAGCAGACCCATGGATTCCCTGCCAGCTCAGCCTTTGTCCCTTACATGACACTCCCAGCAGGTGGCCCCAGGTAAGTCTTGGCACCATCAGAAATAGGCCAGCTGTATTTTCATTGAGCCAACAACAGGACCCAGACACACTTTACACTTAGACTAGGCTAAGCCCAGGAGTAAAGATCCAGTTAAACTTAGTGTCAGGGACCTTCATTTTTCTCAGAGTCCATGTAACTAATAAGACATCACCGGTCTTGAAAATGACACACCAAGACTGAGAAGAAGGACCAGACTTGGGCCTTGCCAGCTCCTCCATGGAGATAAGGGGATTTTTCTCTCCATTCTCCAGTTGGTCTATATAAGAAATTAATATTTTTAAAGGCCAAACTCCCAGCTTCATTTGTCATCTTGACAGCTTCTGAGATGCAGATGGATTTTGCATTGGACTGGCTTTTTTTCCTTCTTCTTTTGGGATGAATTTCATTTTCTTCTACTGGCACCTATGCACAGGACAGTGCATACCTCTGCAGAGAGCTTGTGGGGTAGGATTTGATTAAAATAGGAGCTCATCTCACTGGACATGGGTGAGCCTAATTTCTGCCTGAGCTGGATCTGGAGGTAAATAGGCAGATGTGTGTTGACAACCCATGCAATGGATATGGGTGGCTGTGGGACAGAGTGGTTTTGTCTAAATCAGTGTTTTATTGCTGTGAAGAGACACCATAGCCACAGCAACTCTTATAAAGGAAAACATTTAATTGTATCAGAGGTTTATTTCACATGGCAGTATGCAGGCAGACATGGTGCTGGAGGAACTAAGAGTTTTATATCCAGACCCTCAGGCAGCAGGAAGTAGAGAAAGAACCATTGGGTCTGACTTGGGCTTCTGAAACCCAAGGCCCAGCCCCAGTGACACACTTCCTCCAATAAGGCCACACCTACTCCCACAAAACCTCCTTATACATTCAATTACATTAACCTATGGGGTCCATTCTTATTCAAACCACCACAGGGACCAACCAGGGCTTTGGGGAAGATTTACAGGATTAGAACTCATGCTGACTCTGGACATGAGCAAGCCTGATCAAAATTTCAGCATGCATGGGGGAAGGTGCCCCAAGGCCATATCCCTATAGGAGGAGCTATTGGCAGCTGATAACTGCTGAGGGAGGGAGAGTCACTCTCCTTTGGGGACATGGCTGCTGGTAGGTTGTTCATGCCCTAGTAGATGGCTGCATACAGAAGCATATGGGTAGTACTAATTTGACTCATAATTTTTTTTTAGGAATAAAGTATTTAATACAAAACAAAAAATGCAAAACCAATTACCAAAGTCACAGGACACAATCCCGTTGGTTCAGTGATGGCACCAATATTTCACATTCTCAACTGCTATCCTAAAGTGAAGTCAGACTGCCCCAAACCACCACATACCCTACAGTCTGTTGATATTGTTTCCAGCTTATATGGGGTAAGAACAGGGGGAAGGGGAGAGAGGGGGAGACAATGCATGCAGATAAGTCATTGGGAAAGAGCTTGCTGCTGGGTCACTACATATCTCTGTACATGCTACATAATGCTAAGTCCCTTGGTACAATCACACATAAACACACAGTCCAGTGACCCTGAGCACTCCAGGGGAAGACAAAAGGAAAAATACAAAGAAGCAGAGGAGGAAAAGGATGACAGGAAGAGGCAGGTCACAGAATACGAGGGAACATCTACTCCTAATCCTCATTTATACATGGGGAAAATAAGACCTAGAACAGTGAAATGTCTCACCAGAAGACACTTTGCTTTCTTTAACACAAGAAAAACCAGAAAAAGACAAGAACCTGCCAGACACACTGAGGCAGGGGATGTCCATGGCCCAATCAAGTTCTGCCCTTTTGGCAAAAAATGCCTATGAGGTACTACAGCTGTTCTGGGTGCTACTCGAACCCAAGAACCTCAAATTCTCAGGGTCTCTTCAGTCTTCCTGTGACTCTGGGACAGAAGGAGCCAAAGAAATAGGAAGTCCAGCCATGCTTTCAAGACAAGTTGACTCATAATTTTTAACAACACCAACAACAAAGAGTGCATGTAGTTGGGGGTGGGGGGTGACAGGCTGGAGAGCACCAGGCGACACTGGAGGGAGGTAGTAGTGGATGGATATGACCAATACACACTGCCTAAATAGAAGAATTGCTATGTCCAGACATTTTCTGGTTCACTTTAAATTTAAACAGGTACACCACATGGCTTCTCTTCTTGTCATTGCGATGGCATATGTAAAATAAACCACTTAACAAATGAAGGATGTATTTCTTTATAGAGGGTATGGTCCTTCGTGGCGGGGGAAGGCAAGTCCATAGAACAGGAGATGTGATGAAGCAAGGCCCTCAAGACCCACTGGTCTGGTCCTAAGCCTCTGGCTAGGCCCCACCATCCAAATGGTTCTAGAGCAGTGGTTCTCAACTTGTGGGTTGCCACCCATTTGGGATCAAAAGATATCAGATATCTTGCATATCAGATACTTATAATTCACAACAGTAGCAAAATTACAATTATGAAGTAGCAATGAAATAGTTTTATGGTTGGGGCTCACCACAATATGAAGAACTGTATTAAAGGGTCATAGCATTAGGAAGGTTGAGCATCACTGGTCTAGACTCTCCCAAAAGAACATTTTACTGCCAAACAACAAAGAACCCATTGGTGGGGAATGTACTGTGTATGTTTATCTTATTGATTGTTAAATAAAGTTCTGTTTGGCCAATGAAACAGCAAGTTAGACAGGACTAGGAGTCAAAGAGAATTCTGGGAAATGTAGTAGAGAAGTGGTGATCCAGGCTGGAAGTAACATAGCAAGGAGACTCATATTTGAGTGAAGAGAAAAAGGAAGGGTTCCTTTTTCCCTTTCCTCCTCCAGCGGTGAAATGTGATCCACTGGCAAGGAGGGACGCCAATAAGGTGTCCGATAAGATAAGTCTTATAAAATATATAGATGTATGATAATTGAGACTGAGCTAACAGATGAGAATCCTAGTCATTGGCCAAGCAGCATTTGAACCTAATACAAGTCTCTCTGTGCATTAATTGGGGCCCTAACTCAGGCGGGCGGCTGGCGTAGAGCACACACATAGCGGTGGGGCTCAGGCTTATGGCAGGAAGATTTATCCTAACAATTCATTCCTGTTTTATACGTCTTACACCACTCTGATATTGGCTAGTTAAGCCTTTAGCAAATGAATCTTCCTGTGCCTCAGTTTCCCTGCTTGCATTCTGTAAACTAAGATGTTCTCCAGTAACAGGAATGCTTTACACTAAAAGAGAATCCATCAATGTCTGACGTTCACTCCCCACCCCCACAGTCCATGTGCGAGGCAACAGGAATGCAGGGCTGAGTTGCCGATAGTGCCTTCATAAGGTGGGCTACAAATTATTAGGGGACAGGGGAATGGTTTGGTGAGAGCCATGGTCATGTGGACTAGGTAGGTGATGAGAAATCACAGAGAGGCAAGCAAGTCATCCTTGGGAGCTGGATCTGCCATATACAGTGAGACTGAATCTGAGCTCTGAAGGACCAGGCAGACACTGTCTGAAAGTGAGGTGGGAAGACTGTAGGGAGCTGTGGAGACAAAGACACTGAGCTTAGAACCATGTGCCACAGAGATGGCGAGTGTGAATTCCCTATGGATGGATGGAGTGTGAGGAAGCAGAGAGGAGATTTCTGGGGCGTGGAGGGGATGAAGAGCATCATGATGGGACCCTCTGGGAACTCCTCTGGATTCTGGGACTGTGTCTGTCTTGGTAACACATGACAAAAGGGACCGGATGGCTGGCAAGCCTGAGAAGTCATTACATAGTCAGCCAGAGACCAGGGCATCCCATCTGGACATCTGTCCCTCTGAGCCAACAGCACTACAGAAGGGCAACCCCAGGCTTGCACAGGGGTACACTCGGACTCCAGGAGCAACAGGCACAAAAAGATCTCCTGTTTTGTGAGGGTGAGGGAAGAAAGCAGAACAGAGCTGCAGGGCCACCTTTGAGACTAGAGGATCCCATTATACTGTAAATATGACCCATTATACTGTAAATATGACTTAGCAGCTCATCATCCAATGAGAGGAGTGAAGGAGAGGTAGAGAGAGAGGCAGAGGCTCCTGTGTCTGCAGGCTTCCTGTCTAGGGGAAGGGGAAGGGAGACTTTCTTTGTAGAGTGGTATACGAGACAGAGAAAGGCAAGCACTAAGCTGCCTTTCCCAGGAATGAGTAAGCGTTAGAAGACAATGCTTACCTCTTGCTGTACTGAGGGGCAGGTAGATGGCTGCCTTGATCAAGCATTTGAAAGGCTTCTACAACTGGGGAAGATAGCAACAGCATCAGGTCAAAAGACAGGCACCACCCAAGTCATCTGAGCAAGTGCCACTGTCCTTTGTCTAAGTCAACAGAAGGATCTGTCCTTTCAATGATTTTCACCCCTGCTCTACAATTCACTCCAGCCCCAGTCTTGAGCACTAATCGACATATGTGGTACAATAGCTACAGGACCAGAGCTGGAGACTGAAATATGAAATGCCAGACAGGTGTCCACAAAAGAGAAAACCCACAAGTCTGGACAGAATGAATGAGCTAAAAGCAGGGACGGAGAGAAAGCCTCCAGGTCCGCAAGCATCAGGAACACACAGGGAAAGAGAGGGAAATCCATTGCCTTCCCCACCACATGAAGTCTGCATTTATCTTATATCCCACTGCCTTGTCCATTCTCTCACGGAACCTTGAGAATTCACCCAATCAGGAACAGGAGATGAATTAAATGTCAATAAATGGAATAGTTTGTGATAAAGAAGAACTCTTGGGAAGTGAAGGGATTTGGTGGTTAGTTCTCCACAACAGTGCTACATCAGGAAAGGGGAGAAGGGGAGAAAAGTGTAAGAGGGCTAGGACTCCCACAGAGGAAGCCATGGTCCTCTTTCAGGGCTGGAGTTGAGTGGAGTATGTTTGCAACAGTGCAAGGGCTTGGCAAACACCTGCGGCCAGCATGCAGGAAGTGGTACACCAGAAGCCAAGGTGTGAGTCTCACCAGGCTGGACCTCTTTCTCTAAAAGATGAAGGTCTGTGAAGGGTCACTGCGTGTGGCCGTGAGTGATGAGTGGCAGACACACAAGAATATTCAGACATCTGGTGGTTTCAAGGCAGGGGAGCCGAAAGGGAGAGAGTTAAAGGCCCCAAGGAGTTTGTTTATGTGAACATGCGAGATTGCTTCCCACTGTGCAAGAACAATTTGCACACCTGCAACGGGACCCGGAGAAAACTTCTTTGGAGACACACAAACATCAGGCAGAGTGAGGGAAGAGCTGCCATCTATCTCTCTCCACATTAGCTTTCTCCTTCCCTGAACATTGACCTGAGTGATCACAGACATATCAGACACTATTTTGACCTCCTTCCACTTTAACCTCATGCCCCCCTTTGTAGTCCCCCTCCCCACTTTCTTAGTTCCCTTATCTGGGTTTATGCCTTACCACCAAGTCACATGTCCTGCTGCTGTTACCTGTGTACACAGTAATCTACCCCACTAGACTTTGAACTTCTTGAAAGCACACACTCAGTCCAAGTTTGTCTACCTGGGAGTCTGCACAGTACCTGGTACACAGGGGGCCTTGACAACAACAAACAGAACAACAAAGTTTAGTACCTTATGCTGGAGACTTTAGAAGTACCGGGGATTGTGCTAAGGACTCAGGTATTTGAGCTTATTTAGGCCCACAACAGCTCTGTGTGGAAGGATCTGCACACCCATTTGTTGATGAAGAATTAGTCATGAGGGTTGTTTATGCAAAGTCATGCCTTTGGATGTGGAGGAGAGACGCAGGCTTGGAACTGGGTCCCAGCACTCACACCCACACTAACCCTCCTGATTAAATAGAAAGGTCCATTCTACTTTGTCTGGAAAGCAGGGGTGCTGAAGTACCTGGACAGGGGGCAGAGGGAAGACAGAGAATCAGGTAGGAAGCTGTAGACGAGGTGGCAGGCTGCTTGGTCTGTTTTATATTGAACACATGTTTTTTTTTTTTTTTTTTTTTTTGTGTGTGTGTGTGGTGTATGCAGGTATGTGGAGTGCATGCAGTCATGTGCGCATATGTAGGGGCCAAAAGAGGACACTGGGTGTCCTCCTCTGTCATTCCCTGCCTTTTGCTTTGAGATTCTCACTGAGCCTGGACTAGGCTGGCAGCCAGCAAGCCCCCTGTCCCCTGTCCCCACCCAACACAGCACCGTGGTGGTTACAGGGATGTGCAAAACCACATCCTGCTTTGCATGCCGATGCTGGGGATAAATGCTTAGCTCTCCGTGCTTGTGTGGCAAGGGCTTGTACACACTGAGCCACCTTCCCCACCCCGGTGGCCTACTTTTTGAGAAGGCAATCTATCCAACGTATATCCTTCCTAGAGGTGGTCTCTACAAGAAGAAACCCATTTCAGCTGAAAGGATCCATAAAACAACAGGCATTGGCCTGATTCCATTGGCCTGAGCTGTTCGAGCACACTGTCTTTACATTCCCCTGTAAAGACAGGGGAATGGTCACTACCCCAGAAGACCTCAGCTTGGCCATCAGGGGATTTTGCTGACAGGAAATGTCAACATTTAAAATCTAATTAGTGTTTCTGCTCTCAGTTTCTCTCTTTGGGCTTTGCTTTCTAGTCAGTCTTTTCATCCAGGATGCAAAAATACAGCCTCATAAACATTTTAGGGACTGAGGAGAAGGATCAGTTGGTCATGTGCTTGCCATGCAAGTGTGAGGTCCTCAGTTGGATCTCCAATGCCCAAATGAGCCTGTCTGTAATCACAGAGGTAGGGAAACAAAGGTGGGCAGATATCTGAGCTCACTGACCAGTTAAACCAGCTGAATTGTTGAGCTCCAGGTTCAGTGAGAGATCCTGCCTCAAAAGCTAAGGTGGAGAATGAGTGAGGGAGACAATTGATTTTGACTCTAGCCTCCATTTACCTTTTAAAAATAACATTTATTTTTATTTTAATTTTAAGTTGCGGTGTGTGTGTGTGTGTGTGTGTGTGTGTGTGTGTGTGTGTGTGTGTGTTATGTAAATTAAATGACTGGGGAGTCAATAAGAGGGCATTAGATCCTATGGAGCTGAGTTATAGGCAGCTATGACCCACCCAACATGGGTGATAGAAATTGAATTCAGGTTGTCTGCAAGTACAGCATCCACTCTTAACTCCCGAACCAAAATCCAGCCCAACATTACTTTTGCCATAAGTGTAGTTCGCCCCAGACAGACTCCATGTGGGTAAAGCACAGAGACTAGACAGAAGCTTCCGCAGTCCACACTGCAAAGAGGTTCCTGAGGAGGAAAAATCAAATCATTCAGCATCTTGTCTGAAGCCATACATCAGAAAGGCTGCATTTTCACAGGCTCTTTTCACCCACGGGAACTTTACCTGTGCTTTTCAACCTTCCGTGAAAGACTTTGACAGATGCACTGTACAGGAGGGATTATTTATCTCGGCTTGTGGTTTCAGAGGGATTTCAGCCCATTCTAGCAGGGAGGACACGGCAGAGTGGATCCACAGAGATGGGAGTGTATGGTAGAGCCTGGCATGACAGTGAATGAGTAGGTGGAGTGTGTGACAGGAAGGAACCACAGACAATACACTGCATGTATTGTCTCCCAGTGACCTACTTCCTTCAGCTAATCCTAGGAGTGGATCTACAGAGCCCCCTCAATGTGCCCTGAGGAAGGGAACTAAGTCCAAGACATGAGTCTTCTTAGACCAAGCCATAGCAAGTGTGCTGGGGAGAAGGCTCAGAGGTTAAGAGCACATGTCACTCTTGTACTGGGCAGGGGTTTTACCCCAGCATCCATATTGGACAGCTCACAACCACCTGCAGTTTCAGCCCTAGGGGACCTGATGCTGTCTTCTGGCTATTGTGAGTATTTTTACTCAACATGCATATACCAATACACAATTTAAAAAATACTGAAGAAAAGCCCCTAGGAAGTATTTAACACATGCAGATCCCAGCTCATCCTGGGTTAGATAAGAAAAGTGTGTGGTTTTAAAAAGAACAAAAAACAAAAAACTTTTCCCACAAATTTTGCTAACCCCCCCTTTTCTTTGCAATTAAAAACTAACAGGTTAGTAGAGCTTAACTCCCTCAGACCCAAAGCTGAGAATCTTTATTCTCTGCTGAGGAGCCTATGAATCTTCTGTCTATTCCATCATTCTATTGTCTGGCTACTTCCCAGCCTCTGGCTGAGATCAAGTGAAGAATCCTCTACCCGCTACCCAGGTCAGAAGATGTCAGCTCTGATCAATTGCTTTGCCACCCAGAATTCTGCTTTTTTCAGAACTTCCACACAAACTAAGATAAATAAACCCTTTTGAGTCCAGGTTTCCTAGGTAGAGAGCTTTCCATCAACGAGACAGGACCTGATGCTGTCCAGGGTCTTAAACGGATCTTTCAGAATGCTGCGGCTGCATCTTAGCTATGTAGCACTCCAGCATTCCTGGTTCTAACCCATGACTCTAGACATTTTTACTGTTCATGCCACCCTTTGGACATATGAATCAGCAACTGAGCTTCATGCTCTGCCTGCAAACACTTGAGTATAACCCAAGCCGTGGTCTCTTCAACAAGCCCCATAGGACTGTGAAGTCGTGCTGTAGTTGATGACACCATCAGAGCCACAAGGAGGCACAATTTATTCAGTAGGTACTATGTGCACCAGATGAGAAATGTAGCTACCTCATCTCTCAAAAGTCCTATCACCTTGTATATCAGGCGATGTTATTACCATTGTTCAAGTGGGAAAATGGAGGAAACTCTGCCTTAGGCCAGTATGAAATAATGAATTTAAGCAGGAGCTTAGGACAGTGTCATGGCCAGGTAAACACTCTGTAAATCCTCACTGGTGGCAGTTTCTTTTTATCCTGTGTGGTTATTGACTTAAATATCGAGCTTCCAATGGGAAGGGGAGGGAGATATATTTTGATAGCGCCTCTCCCTGCCTCTTAGTATCTGTTGAAGCAGAGAAAACTTGAAAGGATTTTACCCCAAAGGAAGAGAGAACAATAGTAAATCAAAAGAGATCTATTGGTCTGGGACTTGCAGGAAGTTTGAAGGCAGACGGAATAAAAGGAACAGACTGGAAAAGCATCACCGTGCCTTTATGGGTTGGCAGATTTGCTAGACAGACCCTTTACTTTCTAGGGTAATCTGTTTGGCCCTGGAGGGGGCAGCCTTGTGGACCAGGTGCTCCTACCATGTGACCAAAACTTACTGGGATAGACATGGGCTCCATCCAAAGTAGAAGCACAATTAAGGTTGATTCAGCCACCTGTATCTTTGAGAATCCGACATGGAAACTTAAGAAACTAAGTAGGAAGGTACAAATGTGTCAACAGAACTAACTCATCCAAGTCACCTTAAAGCATAGCACTCTCTGGAAGGCTCCTGACTCCCCTTTGCTGAAGTTGCTGACATGCCAATGACCCCATTCATGGGACCTGTTGGCTTACCTCTCTCTCTGGAGTCTGTGGTATGCTCTCTACCTTTTCTTTTGAAGTAGTTAGTTGGGTTTTATTTCTGAGCATTGGATGATCCTCGATAAGACCTAAGGTAGCCAAGCAATGAGCACTGAAATTAATTAAATGTTCACTTTTGGGGATCAAGTTAAAGAGAAATCGATTAGTATTCACAGGGTAGGAGGTGTCAGTGTTGGAGACCACAAGAGAGCCAGGAAAGAGGAGTGTGTGGGTGGTGACTCAGAGGCATGTGACCTTGTCTACATATCTGAGGTCCTGCCATGAAGTGAGGATGAAGGTTTTAAAAAAAACTTTGGCCATAACCAGTTATGCTGACAAACTAAAAGGTGTACTTATCCACTATGCACAATGAGCTAAGTTTGCAGGCAGGAACACATCCATGAACCATGTGGAATGGTTAATTTCATGACATCTTGTCAGAACTGGAATCACCTAGGAAACACACCTGGGTGTGTCTTTGAGAGTGTTTCCTGAGAATATTAGCTGAGGGGAGAAGACCCTGCCCAGAGCAGGCAGCACCTCCCAATGGACATCCAAGGTATGAAGAAGTTCTAAGGAAAAAGAGATACTTCCTGCCTGACTGCTCTTTTTCCTGAGTTATGTCTAGTGCTGCCACCACCACTAGCATTCTTTGCTGATATCAAATTCCATTTTAATTGGCCTTCCAACATAGAATGAAGTGCACCAGCTCTCCGGAAGTCTTCCAGGCCTTAAATGCTGCGTTGGACTCCCGAGACACCCACATTTGTGAACTAAGTAGGTACCAGAATCTCTGCCTACCCAGCTTGACAATGCTCACCATTGTTGAACACTCAGCCCCTATCATGTAAGATGACCCAATAAATCCTGTTTATAACATGTTCACACTCCATTGGCTCTGTTCCTCTAGTGAACCCTGCACACAACACCATCAATACAATCTATGCATCACATCCTTACTGACTGACTGGTGACAGAGTCTCAGGATGTAGCTCAGGCTGTCCTTGAACCCATAATCCTGTATTTCGGCCTCACACCTGGCTGGACTCCAGGTGTACACCACCATGCCTGGCTTCTGAATTCTTTATTTTCTGTTGTTACTGCCTGTCATGTGCTATAAGAACATGTAAATAAGGTCACTCCCCCTTGGCAGATGTTTAAGTTTGTAATGTGGTATTGTTCACTATAGGTATTGCTCTGTGGAACAGATCCCTAGGAGTCACTCAAATTATATATATGAATCTTGGTTCCCTTTGACTTTTTTAGACCCTGTTTCCTTTTCCCCCGCCAGCCCATGGCAACTACCATTCCACACTTTGCTTCTATAAGTTTTGCTGTTTTCTATTCATCCTGCAGATAGTATCATGCAGTGTTTGTCCTTTTGTGTCTAGATTATTTTAATTAACACAGTGTCCCACAGATGCATGCATGTTGTAATTGCAAATGACAAGATTTATTCCTTTTAAATGGCTGAATAACATTCCACTTTGTGTACAGAAAATATGCAATATTGGGCTGGTAAGATGGCTTAGCAGGTAAAGGTCCTTGCCATGAAATTTAATGACCAAAGTTTGATCCCCAGGACCCTCCGCAGTGGGACTCTATGCAGTGTTGACACCACCACACTTCGGTCTTTATGTGGTGTTGAGAATCCAATCTCAGGTCTCAGCACATGCAGCAAGCATTTTCTTGACTGAGTCATCTCCCCGGCCATATAATCTTATTTTTCTTGATGAAAGCCATTTGTGAATCAGAGGCCTTGGGATATGTGGCAGCATCGGTTTAGAGATGCTCCTGGGGATGACTGCTCACTTGCCCAGACTCAGAGGTCTGGTCTTTGTGACAGCAAGAGTTGCTCAGCCATCCCATAGTTTGTACCTGCAAAGACTGGGAAAATATAGCTGCCTATCATGGATTTTGATAAAATAAAGACAAATGAAAAGGTATCACTGAGGTGGTTGCTAGCATAGGACCTGATCCAGAGTCAACTTGATGGCTGTCACTGGCCACCGGATTGTCTTCTTAGCATCTATGAGGGAATCTATCTACTTCCCATCTGCATTTGGACTTCCTAGTTCCTATGGATCTAATGCCAACAGCGGTGGTCAAAGTGAACAACTCTGCTTTCCCATTGGCAGCTCCCGGGATCCCAGGTAGGCTACCCTTCTGTGCTGTTCCTAGCCTCACTTGCACTGGGATTCTAAACCACATGGGAAGCAAACAGTGGTTCTCTACATTGCTAGACACTGACCGATGTTTCTGCTCTCACATTGACTGCATAGCATCACCAGCTCCAAATCCTAGCACCCTGACTAGGACCACGGATTCCCTTTCCCCAGTTAACCCATGGATAATTACTCAAATTGTAGCCTTTCTCCAGATTGAGTTCTTCATTGCTCTCATTAAGTCTTAACAAGGGCTCAGCTCACTCACTCTAAGCAGTAGCCATTCCAAGAAAGTCTAGCTGATACGGCTACATTTCCCCCAACACCGACTCATAGAGAAAAGACAACTTGGCTTCAGAAAAATAAAAAAAAAACAACAAGTTTCACTTCTGTTCATAAATGTTAGATGCAGGTTCCGATTACTCTTTGACTCAATGCAGATTTAAAATGTAAATTATTTAAAGTGCCCAGGACCTGTGCCCCATACTCCTTATTTTAAGCAGTGACACACACATCACACATACATTATTCATGAGCCAGGGATGCTGCCCAAGGCACAGCCAGTGAGGAGAGAGGCCAACACATTCAACAGACAGATGTAGATGCTCTTGAATTCTTCCAGTTTTTGTCTCTGAGCTTTGCTTCCAGTGGAAAAATCTTTCTCAGGTGTGGCATGTGCAATCTGATACCCCTATGCATGCCCCTGGCTGTTTGTTTTGTTTTGAGTTACAGTCCCATTCTATAGCCCAGGATAGCCTCCTGGTTCTGACTCTGTAAAACTCCTGGTAATCCTTCTGTCTCAGTTTTCCAAGTGCCAGGATTACAGGTGTGAACCACTAAGCCCAGCTTGGAGGAGTTCCTGTTAAGGCATCAGTCTTGGTCTGGTGATATAGCTCAATTGTTACAATGCCTGCACAGCATATGTGTAACTCTAGACTGGACCCCCAGTACCAGGCAAATTGGGTGTTGATGTGTAAGCTCACTCAATGCTTTCTATTCACTGTTGCTACCCACTCTCAGTTGTACCAGTATAGTCTGTGAGCATCCCACTGGAGAGTGTGGACACACATTATTGTAAGGGCTTGCAAAAACAAATGTGATGAACCCCAATTTTAATCTCCTTACCAAGAGCTGGCTCAGACTGTTTAGGATTCTGTCTCGCTATACTCATCTGCCCCCTGCAAACTGTGAATTCTAGCTGGCATCCCCTTTCCACACTGTGCCCTGCAATCACACGTGGGTCATCATTCAATGTCTACTACCCAGACCTCAGCTTGTAGCCAAGGTACAGAACCTTGGTTGTAGGTGACAGGCAGATAGTTAGGCCCTTACCCCAGAATCCCTGGATAGCTCCTCTGCTATATAGCATTATCTGGAAGATCTGTCACTCAGCATGATCCATGTATGTACCTTAATGGTCTTTCTACTTATTTAAGTCTCAGGTGACAGGGGATGTCTGGAATCATGTGCTTCTATGGCCAGACAGGCAACCACAAAATGTCACTGTGGTGAAAGTTAACAGTCAAAGAACAGTGAGACCCAGGAGGTACCCACCCCTCACTATCTCCCCAGACTTAACTCCAGAACTGATTGTCTATCCCAAAAGGGCCACACAGGGAACCCGCTGGCAGACTGCTCAAAATTGTTGTTTGTAGTGACAGGCTTTCAGACAGCTTAGTTTGTTTCAACACAGAATATCATGCATAATTTGGCAAGCTGCTGCTGACAGTAAGATGCCACCATGGAACAATTCTTGTGGTAAACTGTACATTGGATGGTGGCAGAGGATGGGAATAGACACAGGGCAGGAGACTCCTGCACCTTGTTGAGCATCCCCATGCATCAGCTGACACCAGGCCCATTTTCCTCCTGCTTGAATGTGGCAGGAGGCATGAAGAATGTGACAAGATGGCTTCTCTGATAAACAAGACCAACACCACACCAGAGTTGGATCTGAGATATTTTCCTGAGTGATAGAAGGATTTCCCATGTCTCTCCATTGCCTGTGACTTGCAAGAACTGTTCCCAGTAACAGGGATGGTGGTGGGGTGCAATGGGCAACAAAGCTGAGCTCAGTTTGCTATGTTGCTATAATAAATGCTCCCCCAGCAAATGTGGCCACTTACGGCCACATGCTTCCAGAGCGGGAGTCTGGGTGCTGTCTCCTATCCATGTACCATCTCTTTGACTATATTTCAACATTATTTCTCTAGTGGCTAATTCCTTTAAGATGCAATTCCTCAACCTGTTAGCCAGACTATTTTTGGATATAATTACCGATAATTAGGCAGCTTCTCAGAGTGATGTGAACTCCACTAGCTGCAAAGAAGTCCTTTGGACTTTTGTGTGCATCTCTTCTGTCTATGCTCTGCAGCATCAGTGTGTTGAATTTGCCCTATTATAACACTTGACCAGGAGACAGAAGGCTGTATCAGGTAGAGAGGACTTCAGGTAGCAACACCGGCAATTAGAACTGATGAGTGGTAGTCGCCAGCTGCCCATGCACTGGCGACTCGTCAGCACCTGCCTTTGCATTTCCTGGATACCATACCTTCTGCATATGCAACTAAGTTCCCACTCTCAGAGGACCTCAAATGACTCCCACATCCCAAACTGTTCCCTACAGAGGGACAGATAACATTTCCTCCCATGAATACCTAGTAGTGCTTTTATGAAAAGCACCACTAGGGCAGGCTCCGTGTCTGTAGCTGACTGCTGTGTCCTGAGTGGCTGACATATAGTCAACATTCAATGAACTTTCGTTGAATAAATAAAGTAACGAATGAACTGAAAGCCATCTTGTTTGGTCCCTTTGGGGGAGATGCCATAATTCTTTCCTGCTCCCTGCCTACCAATTCGCATCAACCCCAGGAACACAACTCTGATGCATCTGCCTACCATCTCCTCCAAAACTAACCAGCTCTTCCCACAGTCTACCTGATGGTGGAGTCACTGTCTAGCCTGGGCATCAAGCCCTTAACTCCCTCTGATGTAATTCCACCACATTAGAATCCAGACTCAAAACAATGAGCTAAGCAAATGATTTGAGTATGAAAAAGCATGGTCTGGCCATTGCACCTACCTCTTCACTACTTCCCGAGATGGTGTCCCATTTGCTGTTTGGTCAGGGAATCTCAGATTCCAAGTACACAGAATGTGCTCTATCTAGAAGGCTGCCTGTGAGACCTGGCTGAGCATACTCCCTTGGTATTCATGAGGGGGTGGAAATGTTATCTTTCGTTGTCACCAGGAGCCCACAGTAGAGTCCCCGGGACTCTCCCTGCATGCCAGTTAGCACATATGGGCCAGCTCCTCCACAAGGGGTCAGAATCTGCTGATTCACAGTGTGGCAATTGGTCTGTCCATCAACTGTGCCTGTCATCATGATATGACTGTCAGTTGCCTTCAGTCACCGAATACTATGTACAGCGTTGCATCACGTACTCTCATGCATCAGCCAGCCCTTATTCCACACAGGAGGATGAAGACATCAAAGCAGGTGCTCTAAGCCTTTGTCATGGTTCTGGAAGCTTCCACCAGTACCTCGGGGCCAAAGAGAGCTCTCTCAGGTCTGCAATGTTTCCAGTTTGCTTTGCTGTAAGCTCCTGCTGGAGAGATTCCACAGGCCTTTGTGTTTGTCTCTATCAAACGCTTGGGGCTTAGCCAGTGGTTGGGCACAGCCACACAGAGTCATTTTGCAGAACATAGCTCCCAGGAGAGTGTATCTATGGGCTAAGGTTGGCTCCTTAGTAGTTGGCATGGTGACCTCTGGCACTTGGAGGTAAAGGTGACCCCCACCCTGAGTGACCATCTAGTCAGGACAAATCTTGTCTTCTTTCTAAAGAAAGATCCAGATGACACCAGGAAGATGAGCAGAAAAGGCTACCACAGACACACATTTCCAATTAGCTGATGCCCCCCCCCCCGTCATCCTTTACTCCCCCCAATCTTCTCTTCACCTAGTGTTACCCACAGTTATAAATTCCTTGATTACAGGAACCTGCACCCATGTCTTTCCTCTTGTTCAGTTCCTTGGAAGGACTCAAAGAACGCCTCTTCAGATGACAAGCTTCTCCGTGCCTTTTTCTTATTGGTAATTCAATACCAGAGCCCTTTCATTAACTTGATTTCTTACACGCTGTCTCTCCTTCCTGCCGTGTGTGTGTGTGTGTGTGTGTGTGTGTGTGTGTGTGTGTGTGTGTGTGTGTAGTGTGAACAAGTGTGATTTAAGAAGGAAAGCTGTGGCCACAGTGCTGGGGACAGTTGGAGGTGCAAACTGGTAGAGCATATGATGGGCGGTCTGGTGCCAGAAGAGGGCTGTCACTTGCTGCAGGCTGCCCAGCTTATGTACAACATAATCTCTTTAAAATAACCACAGGGGGCTTGGCTCTGAGAGCCCTTTCCTCTCTATCTGAGATTTTATAATCCAAGTAGACGCTTTACACAATGCACGAAGAAGAGGTGGGGTGAACAGAGTGACAGGAGAGCTGTTTCTGGAGACAGACTGATAGGTTCACCCTGGCCCTCTCCCAGGTGTACCCAAGGCTTCCATCACAACTGTCAGGAAAGATGCAGTTAGCGACGATTGAATAGAGGGTTAGCTTGGCTCCCACGGATCACTTGGCTCCTTCGAGTGTTCACAGGCAGGCTGACGAGCAGTAGCCAGACAGGGATGGGTATTATGTAGACAAGGGGACAGAAATCACACTTCCTACATAGTTTTCTTGAGGAGGTGATGTTACAGGAAGCTGTAAACACAGGACTTAGGAGTGAGGCCTATCAAACATCTGTTACTTTGTCTACTTCCTTGCAGGGATTTAGTAAAACCCTTTGATTGCAAGGGGCCCTTAGTTTTCTCTTTGAGGGCAGAGGAAGGAGGGTGGGATGCTGGAAGGTAAGGAGCAGGGCGGGCAAAATCCAGAGGAGTCTGGGAATGGCCTTAGCAGATAAATGAAGGATATTTTCCCAGGGCTGGTGATATTTGGAAGGAAAATAAGGCAGCATTCTGCTTGAGTGTCGCTGAATTCCTCAGGAACTAATCATATTGTCTTCATTTAGTTCACACCCACATCTCCTAAGCTGGAAGTAGATATCCAGGCTCCCAGATGACAGAGAGCATGCCCTGACACCTGTGAGTAAGACAGTGGCCCAGCAGTTATCTTGAACTGTGTTCTTTACCTTTCACCCCTTAAGCTGGGCCTGTCAATCTTAGTGAGTCCATGCCAGTGCCTGGAAAAATCTTTAGTGTGGGAGAGGGGCTGCCCCATACCTTGGAGGATACTAGCAATATCTTGCATGCCAGAAGCACCCAATGGCCTCCATTCATTGTTAGCACCAAAACTTTCAAGCTACTCCATTTCCTTTGGGGTGTGGGGACAGGGCTACCCTATGTCAGAACCCTTAATTTCCAGTAGTCCCTGTGGGGGTCTGCTGAGCTCGCCACCTGAGGTCTCCTGATTCTGCACACCCATCAGTACACACCCCACCTCTGGGGCTCAGTGATCACCCTGTCATCTGGACACCGGCTCCCCACTTCTTCCTGGGATTTGTCCCACCCCCTGTATGTTCTAACCCTTCTTCCAGATAGAAATTAATTGTAAAATCTGTTCCATGGAAACACTTTGAAAGCTGACCAGTGCTTTGAGGGTGGCAACAGTAGATAAAGATTAGAGTGGGCCAGGCCATGTGGTTGGCTTTGTCCTGTTGTCTAATCCACTATTCTTCACTTAGTCTGGGATTCCAGGAAAACTCTTCTGTGCACTAATCTCCCTCCTCCCACACTTCCTGCATGCTTCACCTGCCCCAGTGTTGGGGCAAGCACACAAGCTGCTTCTCCAGGTCCAGACTTCCCATTAGCCTGGGTTCCCAGATTCTGGTCCTCAGCGCAGTCAACACCGTTCCTTCCTGGCTTTCACTAAAGTCAAATCCTACACTTATCTGCATCACCTTTTTGATGAAAGTTTGCCATTATGTCCAGAACCGGAACTCCACAGGTCACAGGGATTAGGTTATGTAGGTCACAGCCCAGCAAACTCCCCTCTGTCTACACAGTGCCAGACACATATGCTCTGTGGGAAGGGTGGAGAAATGCAGAGACAGCCTGATGGATGAAGATTCATGTCGATTGGAGCAGGAGAGATGGCTCGGTGGTTGAGAACATTGGCTGCTCTTGAAGAGGACCTGGGTTTGATCCCAAGAACCCAAGAGCTCACAAACCATCTGTAACTGCAGTTCTAGGGGCTCCATTGCTTTCTTCTGGCCTCATGGGCACTGTATAAATCCGGTATACAGACTTATGTGCAGATAAGACACACATATACATAAAACAAATAAATGCATTTTAAAAGAGTCAACCTTAGTTCTTAACCTTTAAGTCATGACTTTTCAGGGCCATAAAGGGTGGCTTCTGTGACTTTGATTCAACTTATTTGTCTTTCCTGAGTACCAGGCATGTGCCACCTGCATACTGGCCACAGGGTTGTGAAAATCTCTATCTGATAGTCCAAGTGGCAGATAACACAGTGGCAACAGCCATGTAAATACTGCACATAGAGCTCTCAGTCTCCTGAGGTAGAGACTGGGAACCAGGCTAACGTACTCTCTCAGCTGCTGTGTCTCCCAGATTTAGCCACTCTCAAGTCTTAGCTGTTTCTTTGCACAAAGTTCAGGAGTCATAGCATAAGGCATGAGTTCAACCCAGATTCCATCAGTGTTGTGCATGGTACCATTCCCAGGATGCTACATGGCATTCATGCTGTATTTCCTAAATGGATTTCCAAATATTTGTTTCCAGGATGTCATCAAGCCAGAGGCATAAGGAACAGTAGTTTTTGTCTTAGAGAAAAAGAAATCAGTGGTATGGCTGATAAATGAAAAAGCAATAGTGTGGGGAACAAAACTTTTGGCTATGTTAGCTCACATCTCCCAAACAATCCCTTGTACCCACTGCATAGAGTCTGTGTGAAGTCCTGAGGACACCATAGTCCTGGGGGAAGTCAACATAAGTAAAACAAGAGTTCTGACCCACAGGAACAGAAGGCTAAACCTAAGCAAGGGGCAAACAAGTTCTATCCCAAGGGTGGACACTTCCCTGTCTTCATGATGACTTCATCCCAGGGGACTAGAAATAAGACTTAGTGGTTAAGAGCACACACTGCCCTCGAAGAGGGCGCAAATTCTGTTCCTGGCACCCATGTCGGGTTGCTCACAGCTGCCTGTAACTTCAGTGCCAGGAGATCTGAAAGCCTCATTTGGCCTCTAGGGACACTGTAGTCATACATGTAGATGCATATGCATGCATGCTCATATGTGTACACACACACACACACACACACACACACACACACACACACACACACACACACACACAATTTAAAAAAGACTTCACCCGCATCTCACTCCAGAGCAGCTTCCTCTGGGCATCTTATTGAGAATCACCATCCCTGAAGTCCTCTTTCAGTCATTCTTCTAGAACTTTCTGAATGTCAACACTCTTTATTTTACTTTATGTTGGGTAAACACAACCCTGCATTGTCTTTCCCACTCCCACAGCCCCATACTTACAACAGCACCTGAGGTATTAGTCAATGAATGAATGAACGAAATAATGAATGAATGAATGAAAACATAGGGAGCCTCAGTTTTCCTCGGGAAGGCAGAAGAATGTTGTAGAGAAGTAGCCATGTTTGAGTAGGTCTTACAGTACAGATGGAGCTGTCCTGGTATAAAGACAGGGTGGCAGGTGAGGAGGAAGCTGTGTGGCATAGACATTATTGATAAACTTGGAGGGACAAGATGAAGGTCACAGGTGAGAGTCCAGAGGGATGGCAGGATAGACCTGGCCAATGACTCCACTGTCCTAAAAGTCTGCCTTTTTGTCACCAGGCCATCACTATAATCCCTGCAACAACATGGGCAAGAACGATAGGCTAGAGGTGAGGGGACTAATTGGTACAGCAAGAATAAAACTTCCAGTCATATTAAATCAGGTTGCCTGAGCCATCTTCTGCAGCTGCTGACTGTACATGGAATATGTTTAGGGAGCTGGGGATGTGGAAATCCTGGGAATGCTGATATAAATTATGTAGGGATGCCTCTACAGACAGTGACTTTCCTTGTCTGGACATTGCATACAGGCACTTGAGTCACAGAAAGACAGAGCCAGGTCACTACCCTCGCAACCTCTCCTAGTGGCCCAGAAGAATACAGCAGGCTGAAGTTGGCCATGTACTTTCCTGTGGAGAAGGAATATAATTGTACATTTCTAATTAAACACATCTATGAAAATGTGTATTTTTTGCTTCTTCATTGCCAATCAAATTAAAAAAAAATTGTTACGAATCCTTATCCTTGCTGTAAATTCTTCTTCATCTACTGAGTGTGTCGAACCATTGCTTGAGAGACCTCTACATCTCCCCGCCCAAGGGTCATGAGGGATTTTACACCTAGCAGTTTCTGAGAAGGGCAAAGTTGCTGAAGGACTAATTAAGTCCCGATTGGGTAAAGAACACAGGCTTCTAACTGTGAGTTTTTGAGTTATTTTTAAGTACTCCCTGAAGGAGGTGAACAGAATAAAAGCTTCATCATTAAGTCTGTTTCCAGTAAATGGAATCTTCTAGTTAGTTTAAGGGAAGTCACATCAACTAAGAGAATTACACGCCACACTTGGTAATTTCTCTTCCTCGATACCTTTGTGTATAATGGCTGGCAACGGGGAGACAGATTCCAGCTTACTGAGTTTGTGCTTGTGGTCAGAGCCTGGGAAAAGGATTTTCCTGGTCTTGTAATACCAGTAGAAACCCTTTGTAAGGTCATTAACCCTCATCAAGCAGAAGAAACACACAACAAAAAGTTAAATACATTGCCCCAGACCCATTCTGTTGGTAAACAGCAGAGCAGGGACCTGAGTTTGAGCCCAGAATATAGCTGTAGGCTTGGGAGTTCTGTGGGTCAGATTCAGCTAGCACTTCAGGGTTCATCTGTCACTGTGTAATGTGGCATCCATGGCTCAAGTCAACATCAAAGCTGGCCTAATCTGCAGCATGGGAACCGCCATGGCATCTACTACCACGACATTGGGAGAGGACAATGTAAAGCCAGCACAGAACTTGGTAAATGTATACTAAAGAACACAGCTCATTTTTCACATGGGAATAGGGCTTCAGAGGTCTTGATGTCAACTTGGGATCAACCCTTGGCTCCCCTCAGCCAGAGGGTGAACGGTACTTCTGTGTTCTCCTAGGGTATCCTAGGAGATATCCTGGTTTTGGCCATAGCAGTCATTGTTGATGGTGTGGTTTGGTCTCTGTGCTCTTGCTTAGCATGGCCATGTAATTTTTGCAGAGGTCTGGGTCTTTCTGATATCTGTGGGCATGGATGAATTGTTCTATATACCACAGGATGCTGGGCAACACCCCAGGCACCTTCCCACTGGATGCCAGTCATGCTTTCCCCTCCTACTTCTAGCTGTGATTCTAGACATAGCCATATTCCCCAGGGAGTTTGGTTACCCTCTGTTGGGATCCACTGACTTGGGTGAAATAGGACAGTGATTTATGATGCTCAAGACAAGGCTATGGATGCTAGGATTCAAAGGCAGAGCTCTCTCTTCCTGGAAGATTTTGCAGTTCTTACTGAATACAGATGGGTTCTCACTGGGGAATCAAGGCAGGGCAATCAACAAATTACTGTGGCCCGTTAGCTCATCAGACTCCTGCTACTGAACCCTTGGTGTTTTGTAGATTGTTAATTTCCCATTAAAGGAGCTGTGTCATTTAATAAGCATCCTGCCATTTGGTTCCAGAAGGTGGAATAAAAACTTGAGGACCTGGGAAGGTTCTTTTAAAAATGTTAATAACGAGTGACAGTTATGTTCAGTCACCCAACATATATGGATTGCTTGCTCTATGAAATGTTGCAGGATAAGACTTTGGCAGTATCAAGAAAAACATGGAGTTTCTTTTACATAGGCTAAGTGTTTGTGTGGAAGGAATATTAACGATTCTAACTTATAGTTATGGAAAGCCTACTGTGTGCTGAACCACACACCAGACTTTGGATAGCACTTGCTGAGAGACACAAACATCATTCCCATGGGCTCCTCTTCAGAGTAAAGCAGTGTTTCTTAAAGTGGTGTTCCAAGACCAGCATCAGCACTACCTGATGTAATGGACTGAATTATGACCCACAATACCGTGTGTGTGTGTGTGTGTGTGTGTGTGTGTGTGTGTGTGTGTGTACAAACTAGAGGATAATCCCTTAGGTATTATCCATCTTGTGTTTTTTCAGACAGGGTTTCTCATAAGCCTTCAACTTGGCAAGTGAGCCTCAGGGATGGTCCTGCCTCCTCTCCCAGCACTCGATGATAGATGTGGCACCATGCTTGACATTTCTTACGAGGGTTATAGAATCAAACTCAGATCCTCATGCTTGCAAGATAAGTGCTTTAATGACTGAATAGTCTCCCCAGCCCATCCCACCAAAGATTTGCTGAAACCTGAGTCCCTGGTACTTTGGAATGTGAGCATAGCTGGAAATGGGGTTGCTATAGAGATAAATGAGAGAAAAATGAGGTCATGAGAATGATCTTCAACCCATATAAAAGGGAAACTAAGACCCAGAAGCACATTGAGATAGGAGGCTGATGTGAACTTGCCTGTGAGGCAGCTGGTAGCCAAGGAGCAGGAAGGGCTTCTGGAAACACCAGGCTTGGGAGCAGGTAAGGACACACTGTTTCTGGTGCTGTCAGAGAATGCCTGGCCACATGAACACTCTGCTCTCCCTCTACGATCAAGAAAGAAGCCATTCTGCTGTGCTAAAGCCATCTTGTATATTCATTGTGTCATGGCTGCCCTGGGATGCTGACACACCTTGAACTTTGACAGAATGGGAACTCTTGGTCCTGGCCCCAGATTTGCTGGACCAGGTCCCTTCTAACGTCTGTACCTAACTTACTCCCCTGGCCACTCAGAGGCCTCCTGGAGTTAGAAGACACCTGAGCTGGGGCAGTGTCTTATGGTGCTGTTGCATAGAAGATTTGCCTGGGAACCAAAAGGCAGATGCAGAAGCAGGACCTTAGAGATGTAATGAGGGCCCTGAGAGGATGATGAGAAATGAAACCAATCTCCAAAGGCTGGTGCCTGCATCTCAGCAGGAAGCCTTCATCCAGGCATCTTGAGCAGAGGCAGATTATTTCAGTAGGATTGGTGTGGAGGCCCAGACTCTAAAGCTCTGGCAAGCTCTTGGCTCACACCATGAGGCTAGACCATGTCAGATATGGAGGAAGGGTCAAAGGGTGCCCACTCTGATACCCATAGTAATGAGCACAAAAGCTTTCAGTGTGGACAGGAGGGATGGCACACAGTGACAGATAAAGAAGGCAAGTGTCATACTTCTTAGCTCACAGTGGAAGCCCTGCTTCAGGGAAGTACCCATTCCATAGATCAGGGCCTTACTTTACCTAAAGACCCAGAATATGGTGGGGCAGAGTCTTACCTCAGGTAGGATAGCATTAGCTATAGGAACAAGCAAACCATGGTTTTCCACCCATGTCACCATCTATTCTCACTCCCCTAGTATGCTCCCTGTCCTGGGCTGGGGGTATATGCATTGATGTCATGTGCTAGGGCTTCCTCTAAGCTCTGCAGTCATTTCTGTTCAGCTGGTGGATGAATACAGAGCCTGAAGAGACAAGAGATGGTTCAGTTATACCTACCAAATTCCACCAGTTCTCTGTAACGTGGCCCTGGTTGAGTGAGAGTGTATAGCTCTATGGCTAAGGGTTTTGTGAACATACAGCTTCCACTCATGTTTTAAAGGATGAGTAATGCTGGTCAGGTGGAGGAGGCAGGGGAGTTTGAGAAGATGAGGTATACCCAGAAAGAACAATGACCACTAGAGAAAAGATAACACACTGTGTTCTCATGGTGTCTCAGTTATCATTTTCTTTATGAAAATGCCATTATCCTCAATCTAAGATCTTCAATATTCCAGTAGAATGGATAAATGTTTCTAAGGAAGCGTGCAAGATACCTCCCTTACGCTTAGCAGGCAGCTGGGGCAGGGATAGCTGGATTCATTACTACCATCTTTGGTTACCGCTCAACTCTGATGTGAGCCAGGACTAGGCAGGAGCCAACATCTGGGCTCAGAATCTAATACAAGATTGGCCTGCGGCCCTGGAACAGAGCAGGAGAGAACAGAGAGGGGTCACCTAGAGAAGGTCAGGAGGATGCTGGACCTATGTCTACAGCCTTCACCAGTGCTTTGCTAAACAAGTTAGCATCTCTGCTTGAGAGTGACATAAAGTGTTTCCCAAGAGGACTTGTCACCTAAAGTATAAGAGAATTGTATCTAAAGTTCAAAAAATGAGAGATAGCTATGGAGGGAAACTCAGGGAATTGTGTCGGGGGACCTGAACCATGCAAGCATTCTCTCTGGGCATCTCTAATGGATTACCCAATTTCTGGCTATGAGAGTCCTTTTTCAAATGTTGAGCTGCAATCTGTCCCTCTGGAAGCATCCCTCCTTGGTTTCCAGGGAAGGAACATGTGTTACCAGCCATGGGCGGCTGTACCATGCTGTGTTGCATATCTGTCATTTGTATTTCAGCAACAAAGACAGCACAGTCTTTGTGACAGCCCATGAGGACTGAATGAAAGCATGGCCCTTAGATAACACCACAGAACTAGTGAGAAGGTGATAGAGACTGCCGTTGCCAGCCATGCCATGAAGACAGCTCTCATGCCTGCTCTGTCCTTCTCTAGCAGGTTTCTCTCTTCAGCCAGCTTTTCCCTTCTGGGAGATATTGGGCTCTTGCTTTCCTCTACACTAGTATACCCTAAAAGATGTTCTCAGGATCCTAGACCTCAAGATGCCAGCATCATCCTTAAAGAACGAAGTGTGGGCAATTCCTCCTGTACCAGATAACTGTCATATCTTTGTGATGCATCTTTAGTGTAACAAAGGTTCAGAAAAGTCCTCAGAACAGACAATTGTGATGGTTAATCTTCACTGCCAACTTGGATTTTAGAATCATCTCAGAGACAGACCTTTGGACATGTCTATAAAGATGGCTCCAGAAGGGTTTAACTGAAGAGGGAAGCCACACACTGCACATGGGCAGCACCATCCCATGGGCTGAGGTCCTAGACTGAATAAAAAGGAGAAAGTGAGCTGAGCACCAGCATCCATCTCTCTCCACTTGCTCATAGCACACATCCTCCTGCTGCCATGCCTTCCCGCTATGCTGGTCTGCATCCTCATACCATGAGTCCTTAAGGTGCTTTCATTGGTATGTTGTCATAACAATGAGAAAAAGAGTAAAATCAGCTAACTGCTGACATGGTCCAAGTGTGTGCCCTGTTAGTTGAAAGGTAAGATAGCATCATACTCAAGATGGTGACTGCCTTTACTTCAGGTAGTTTTTCACACTCCCTTTAGCCAAAGGTCTCAGCTCTTGGTCTATAGCTGAGTATATGGGCTACTCCAGCTCAGCTTGTCTTTTTTTTTCTTCAGATTTTTAAATTTGAATTAGAAACAAGATGGATTTACATGACAATCCTTGTTCCCTTCTCCCTCCTGTCCTCCCCTACCACTCCCCCAACTAAAACCCTACCTATCACATATCCTTTCTTCAGTGTGTCTTAATGACACACTTCTCCCCATAGCTGAACATGGTTCCCCTTTCTGCCTTATATTGTCACCAAGATATTCATTCTTCCTTTTCTCAGATGCCTGCTGTGGCCCAAGTCATAGATAAACATCATCACCAAAGAATGACAGGTCAGAATCAACCAGTGCTTTCCTCTGTGGTACCCTCACTTCTGCTATGATGATTCCATCCCTTTCAGGAGGCCCTCAAGCTTCTCTCTATGTGTTGACTATAAATCAGCATTGGTGATCTGGGGGCTGAAACCTCTGGAAAGCTCCTTCAGTGGAGCTCCATATTTTCCTTCCTCTGTCAGATCAACACACGGTTGATCAACATAGTCTCCAGGATTGTCCTGGAGATGAGAGGAGGGTGACTTGTCCTGGATGACAATGATGACAGATGTCTGGGAATTGGAAGAGACTGGGATAAATCCAAAGAGCGATAACATGAAGACACCCAGAAACAAATTCATTTATGCACAGCTCAGCTATAAGCTTGGGGGCCTCCCAAGTCCCTTCTAATCTGAATAAATGATTTTCTCCCAAGCCACTTGGCACAGTACTGTTATGACTCACTGAATATGTATACACACAGCAGGTAATTTAAGATTGCTTCAAGTGTCTGACAAAAACATAGTGTGTAGCCAACTTGTTTAGGAAACATCTTAATGACAAGCAAGGCAATTTATAGAGGGCATATTTTTATTGCGCAGCTACGTCAACACTTATTATTTGTCCAATAACTGAGAGAGAAAGCTGACTTCTCCCATCCAGACAACAGAATTAAATTCCTAGGCAGGCAATATAGAAGTAGGCAGAATCTTGAATATAGTTATGGTATAAAATAATATCCTTTTAGAAATATATTAGAGAGCATGTGGGGGATGGTCTAACAGCCCGATAAAGTACTCTGAAGATAGACTCGGGAGATATAGTCCCTTCTGCTGGGCTAACACTTGGTATGGTAAAAACCAAAGCAATCTGCCTGCTATGTACTTATTCTTCACTTAAAGTGCCACTAGATTAGTCATGAGTAAAAGTACCAATCTTCACTTCTTTCTTTGTAAAAATGAGAGAGGGGGGAGTTTGTGTATGCTATTGTGCACACGTGGAATCATAGGATAACGACCTGTTTTCTTCCACCACGTGGGTCCCGAGGAAATCAAACTCAGGTCATCAGGCTTTGCTGCAAGGCTTTTTGCCTGCTGAGCCGTCCCAACAACCCCAGCTGTGTGCTTTCTTTTCTGTAGATTGAGAATGTCCTCGAAGTTTCTAGGAGAACAACAAAGGCTCTAAGAAGTCCTGCAGTGTGGTGTTGTAGGCAAGTTCTCTGCAGCAGCTAAATGGTCCCTTTTCCATTCCTAGCTATGCCACATCATCATCTTACAGCCAAGAACGAATCGTTCATCTTCCAAATTATGTTCCTAGAGCATATCAGATGTTCAGACCTCCCAGATGAGGGGAAAATTTAAGTAAATTATTCATAGCAAATGTACTGTATTTTGCCTTTTAATCCCCAGTCTGAAGTTCTGTTCACAGATTTCCACAGGACGAAACAGAACAGGACACATCGTCTTACATAAATGAGGTGATTTATGTCTCTGTTGGCGCAGGAAAGTCCTGTGAAATTACTGTTGAGTTTTATCTACTTGCTTGGCAAATACTTGTTAGATTTGAGCCTTGTAGACAAGACACACTGCTGGGCCCCCTGGACCGTGGCTCCATGGAATGCCTGCTCCTCAGCCGTGGTTTCCAGCCTTCCATCTGACTGCACCGGGTCATCACAGCTGTGAGCCATTTTGTTCCTGGAGCCTTCAAGCTGTCATTGAGTGCAGCCTTAAAAATCTCACTATTTCCTCACTGCCTTCTTTTCTTTCTTTATTTTATTTATTTATTTATTTTATTTTTGCCAGTAAGACAGACAACCACTCAGCCAGGAGGGTCAGGGGCCTTAGTCACCTTCAGTCCCCACCCCCATCTCAAATTCATATTGCATCTCTCAAGAATTCGAGTGGTGCCCCAGACAGCTGTCCTGCTGTCATCCTTTACACTTCGCCTGTCACAAGTGCTGTGGATTTTCCCTCCCAAACAGCTCCGAGGCTGCACCTTCCCTAGGTCTCTGCTGTGAGGTTAGCGACCTGGGTCATCACTTTCTCTTGGGATCGGCATGGCATGACAGCCTCCTAGCTGTTGGACTCTTCTCTCTCCATCCTTCCTTCACATTTGAGCCAGAGCGATCTTTCCAAAAACACAGCTGTGGAGGTTTCTCCTATCACTCAAAGCACATGCAGCCACAGACATGTCAGCCTGTAGACACTGCAACAGATGTTGTCATCTACAGACTTCACACCCAAGAACCGTGCTACTGAGTTACAAAAAGAAATTGCAGGGCTGGCAAGGTGGCTCAGTGGGTAAAGGCACTTGCTGCCAAGTTTGAAGATGATAGATGCCCATGTCCCATGTGACAGAAGGAGAGGACCAGTCTCTGCTAGGTGCCCTCTGACCTCCATACACATGTTGTGGTATGTTTGCCACCTTCCCTTACTAAGTAAATGCATTCAAAAGAGAAACTGCAAAAAAGAAAAAAAATCCTGTCTCATTGTAAGTAGGGTTGTGATTTTGTCAGGCCACCTTCATAGCTATCTTGGGGTAGCTGTGCCACAGGTTTCAGGCTGGGCACACTTATAAGGGCTTCCTGTTTGAATTAGCAGAGAGACACAGTGACTGTGGTCCATGGGTTTACACAGGGCTCAGTCCTGGCCTGTCTCCAGCCTTAGCTGTGTCCAGGTTATTGCATACTCTATGGGTCTCCTTCCCCTTCCTCTTTCCTCCACTGTTCTCACAATGACCACAGGTCCTTAGCTCCAGCTCCTCTCTTTTCCCAAAGTGCTTTTTCTAGCCCTGTTATCCCAGTTAATCCTAGGCCAGCCCAGCCCATTGTCCTGACTCAGCCAATGGGCTATCCACAACTTCTTTGGTCAAGTCAGTTCATCTTCACCCTGGATCCTTCTTCCTCTTAATCTTATTTTTATTTTTCATATGTGTGATATACATGTATATGTATGCATAGTTTTGCGTGTGTGGGGACACGCATGTGTAGACGCATGGGCACATGTGTGTGTATGCATGTGAAGGCCTGAGTTTGAAATTATAGAATCATCTTCCACTGCTTTTCCATCTTATTCACTGAGTCAAGGTCTCTCAATCAAACCCAGAGCTCACTGATATGGCCTGTCTCACTACCCAGCTTGCTTTGGGGATCCCCCTGTTTCCAACCCACCTAGCATTTTACATGGATTCTGGGGAATCAGACTTTCAGTCCTTGTGCTTGTCTAGCAATGCTTGGCTGAAAAGCCATCTCCCTAGCCCCACCAAGTCCTTCTGTTGCTTTGGTTTGCTTGCTCATGACTCATGTTGGTGCCCCACACTGGACTAAAAAGTCCAGGCTTTTTCTCTATAGCAATAAGTATAATATAGGTTCCTCCTGTATACTCAATGTTTACAATGTCAAATGCTGCACACCAACCCTGGCACTTTGTAAGCACTATGCTTGATAAACTTCTGTCTCTGGTCACTCTTTAGAGGGGTGGGAAGAGACAGAGTGGCTGTAGCTGTGTGCTTGTTTCTCAGCTGCTCCAAGCATCTTCTGTGACAGGCAGCTTTCTAGTATCTTCCTGAATGCACAGTTCTTTGCCCACCTACTAAGTGTCCACAGGGACTTCAAAGTTGCCATGTAGTCAGTACCCCATTTCCAAAAAAATACCTTGTAGACAGCACCCCATTTCTCCCAAAGTGCCATGCAGACAGCACCCCCATTTCACAAACTCTTAGTGACTTGGCATGTCCTTTGAAGACTGATGTGAGCTTTTGATTTGACAAACAGAGGCTAAACATTTCTTTCCATTCCATACATACCAAGGTGAGGATTGCTTGTTTGGGGCTTTTTATACATACTATTCCCTCTGCTGGAACACCCTTAAATCTCAGGTCTCACAGCTGACTCCTAACTGATTGCCAGATCTCCATATATGTGCTGGGATGAACACCAATCCCAAGAATGTTCAGGACCTCATGATCCCTGGGACCTGAGACTATTATTGCACAAGGCCAAGGGACTTGGCAGATGTGGTTGGACTAAGGGCCTTGACTGGGTGTGCTGCTGACCACAGACAGTGCTGAGCAGGATAATCTAGACAAAATGTTTCCTACTCGTAGGAAAAACTGTTATACAGCTATAAGAACACGTGTCAGTGAATATCATTATGTAAAGTCACAGTCACAAAAGTCCAGTGTTAGATCATTCAGGTTAAATGGAATGTCTCAGATAGGAAGTCCGTGGAGACAGTGGATGAATTCTGATCACCAATAGTTGCATCTAAGAGGGGAAATGAAGCATGCTGTGTCTTGAATGTGAGATGTCCCTGTAGGGACAGTGTAAGCCACGCCTGCTAGAAGCTGGCTACAGGCGTGCCTGACCACGCCTGTCAGGGCGTGGTCAAAGTGAGGTCAGGATGACTCGTGATAGGGTTTTAAGGGGCTGCAAGGCACATGGGAGCCCCTTCTCTCTGGCCTCCCTGCCTTGCTGCCCCTGGCACGCTCTGGCTTGCGTTTGGCTAGTGTTTATCCAATAAAAGACATCTTAACCTTACAGGCTACGAATCTTCTCGTATTATGTCCCCATGAGTGCATGTGTTTGAACACTTGGTCCTAATAGATGACATTGTGGGAGGTAATGGAACCTTCAAGAGATGAGAGACCTCCTAAAAGTTGGTCACAAGAGGTGGGTGTGCTGAGGGTACATACCGAATTGGTTCCAGACAAGCTCTGTTTCCTGATTCAGTGTCATATGACAGATCAAGCCACAAGCTCCTGCCACCATGGACTCAGCCACTCCTGTGACCCTAGTCACCATGCCCTCCCCTCTTCCTGGAAGAACAGAATCCCTCAAACTGTGAACCAGAATATATTCATCTTCCCACGAGTTACTGCTCTTAGGGACCTTGTCACCACCACAAGAAGAGTAACCAGTTACAGAGTTCAACTACTCAATGGGTGATAAAATACAGAAAGGGGGTGCTTACACAACACTATCAAGTGCCCTAAATGTCACAAAGTTGTTTGTTTTAAATTTGTTAGATCAGGAGTTTTTTGCCAAGTAGCACAAACAAAGAAACAATAAAATGGTTAATTTTTATAATATTTGAATACCTTGATCAAAAATTAAAATAAACTCAATTAATTCTCTACTGGCAATTAAACCTCTTGCAGCCCTCTACCCCTCCTTACGTTGGGGTCTTTCTTCTAATGCACAAGAGTCATTGCTAGTGCTGGAAAACCTGCTGGCCCTTGCTGTACACACTTGATGTTTGCTCACTGTGGAAGGGCTCCTGCCACACAGGCAATAGGAGGAAGAGGGCATAAGTCCCTGGCTAGCCAGACTCAGGGGACAGCCTAGAGAAAAGGGTTGTCCCAACCACCAGCTCTGTGGTGATGAGGGAGTCACACAGAACCAAGCTCATCTGAGCTTGTCTAAATTCAATGACACCAGTATGATGTGCTGTATCACAGGGAAGGTATCTTTCCTCTGTCTTTTATGGTGTGACAAAGACAGCTGTCATCTGCCGGTCTTTGCCTAAGAGTTATCAAAACAGACTCAAACATCTTGCTCTCGCCTTCTGAAATAAGAACTGACACTGAGGTAGATAGCAGCAGGAACAGGCAAAGCAGAGCAGTAACCAGCCCTCTTAACAATGCCTGACACCTTGCATATTGGACTTAGCCTCTCCTTCAGAGAGCCCTGTCAGCATCGTGATGGCTGAAGGATTGAAGGATAGGTGCTAACAAGCCATGGTGGTCAGATGTGAGGAGTCTGCCAGCTCTGCCCACACCAGATCTGACTTCCCTCTGCCATGTCCTGGTACAGTGTGGGATGGAAGTGATGGTTCATCTTCATTATCTGCTTGACAGGATCTAGAATCGACATGGAAACTCACCTCTGTGTGCTTGAGGGTGTTTCCAGAAATGCTTAACTGAAGAGGGATGATGGGTGGATGGCCAGACTGAATAAAAGGGAGAAAGTGAGCCAAGCTCCAGACTTCACCTCTCTCTGCTTCTTGACTGTGGATGTCATGTGACCAGCTGTCTGCTACCAGGATTACCCCACTATGAGGGACTGCAACCTCCAACTGTGAGTCCAGACACTTCCCTCCTTCCTTCGTCCCTTTGCTCCTTCGTTCCTTCGTTCCTTCGTTCCTTCGTTCCTTCGTTCCTTCCTTCCTTCCTTCCTGCCTGCCTGCCTGCCTTCCTGCCTTCCTGCCTTCCTGCCTTCCTGCCTTCCTGCCTTCCTGCCTTCCTGCCTGCCTGCCTGCCTGCCTGCCTGCCTGCCTGTCTGCAGTTGTTTCTTGTCAGGTATTTGGTCACAGCAATGAGAAAAGCAATGGTCAGTATATTCAAAACCGATTCAGCCATGATGCGTCACCAGTGCTGTACAGGGTACTTCAAAGGCAGATCGAGGTTCTGTTTCCATGGTGAACAAGGAGCTCACGGTCTGCACCTGGCAGAGGAAGTCAGCTCTGGTGTGGGCAGAGCTGGCAGACTCCTCAATTTGACCACCATGGCTTGTTAGCACCTATCCTTCAATCCTTCAGCCACTGCTGTTTCTAACACAAACAATGCTGAGTCACCAACTGTCACTTGCTCATTCATTGGTGGCCACATGCTGGTGCTGAGCTGAGTCCCCTCACACATCGGCAGACAGCTGGACGGGGACACTGGAAAGGCCTATGCCTCCAGAGAGACAAACGCTTCCCCAGTGACATGTTCCTAAGGTCTGCATGTGTCAAGCACTGCAGGAGGTACTAGGCACTGAACTGATGGTATGAAGTATGCCAGGTGCACACAGAATGGGGAGGAAACCACTTCTAACCTTGGAGTGGGGCACAGAGGTCTGCATCAGCCTCCAGTCACTGCCTCACTCAGTGACTGAGACCCTCTGGCTTGAAGCAGCATGAATTTATTCTCTTACCCATGGGACTGGAAACCCAGAATCTGTCTCACTGAGCCAAAATTACGGAGGCAGCAGGGCTACCCTCCAATCAAGGGCTCTGAGAGACTCCATGTCTTGTCTATCCTTACGCTGTCCTCATTCCATGGCTTGTGGTTACGCTCAATCATGTTCTGATGAGTCAAATTAGCCATGCACAACCCTTTTGAGGACATTTGTAGGTCAAACTGGACAATCCAGACACCTTTACTATCTCAGGAATTCCATCTGCAGAGTCTCTCCCTCTGGGTCAGGTAACACAAACACGGGCTCCAGGGAGGAAGGCAGCAATGGATGCCATTTTTCAGTCTGTTATTGAAGCCACATTTTTTTCTCTTACACTGAGCTGCCTCCAGGCCAGGTGCTCAGGAGAAACTGAGTTTGGAGGACTGAATAGATGCTGGCTCCTAGTTACAGGTTAGTAGAAAAGCCAGGACATCTTCACCACTTCAGGCTCAGGTTGTGCATGTTTATTTGACAGTGTTACCCAGGGACAGGAGGTGTCCATGGTAGGAACAAGCTAAACATCTGACTGCAAGCTAGTATACAGGTGTGGCACTGAGCACTTCACCCGAGGAGGACCAGGAGTGCCAGCAATACCACATGAGCAATACCACACACTATCCATATACTCATTTCATAGGAGGGGAAGCAAAGGCACAGAGAGGCCAAAGAAACGGTCAAGGTCACAAAACTAAACCATGAAGGAACCTGGGCTGAGAAAATGGCTCAGTTGGTAAAGCTCGTGCCTCACAAGTGTGGGGGCCTGAGTTCAGGTTCCCAGGGCCCATATAAAAAGCCAGGCATGATAGTGAGCGACTGCAATTCCAGCTCTTGGGAGGAGAGCCAGGTAAATCCCTGGAAGTGGGTGCGCCAGAGAGCCTGGACTATGTGGTAAAACTCCAGGGCTATGCTAGATCTTATTTCAAACTAAAGGTGGAAGGTATCCAAGGACTGACTGACAACAGAGGTTGTGCTCTGATATCTACAAGTGTGGGGCACACACCTGTACCCACACATTCATGCACACATAACACACCCATATGAACATAACACACAATAGAGCAAGTTATGTTGGAACTCAATGTGTGAATCCACAGCTGTGCCCTTCATACCTTACACATGCCACCTCCCCTCCAGGGTTATTCCTTGTTTCCAGGGGCCACTTACAGGCAGGTAACATTTCAATACAGAGGTGGGGGTGGCAGTCCGGGATGGCTGGGAAAACTCTTTCCAAAGTTTAAAGACCCATCCACTTGTCTAACTTTGTCCTGAGTAGCTGAATGGGTTGTGACAATCACTGCCCCTCTCTGGACCTCAGAATCCAGGTGGAGATCCGGGATATGATATATATGATGTCTTCTCTGGGCTCTGAGCTCCACCACCCTCTGGTGTGGCTATGGTAATGGGACATTTAAAAGCATCACCCTTAATGTAGGCTGGAGAGAGTCAAGGTGAAGGCAGAGAGTGTGAACAGTAACATCCTGACTACTTGTCACCAGCCTCATGTGGCCAGACTGTGATCATCAAGGAGAGAGTCATACCGTGGAAGAAACAGGCAAAGTCTGCTTATCCCAAGGCCTCAATTCAAAGACTACTACTGACTTTCTACACAACTGGAAACAACCATCCAAATGTTCCAGAAGGCACCTTATAGAATCATAACGCTCAGCAAAAGGTCAGCTTGTCAGCAAGGCCTTCAAAAGGAAGCAAAGGAGACCAACATTATAGTCACCTGATTAGCTCAAGTTTCTCAATGGAGAAATCTCCCATCTTTAGCTTTAATTGAAAGTGTTTAGCCTGTTACAAATGACCATGGACAGTGCTGAGATGAACACCCCCAAAATGCTCATTTTGATTATGTGAACCTCCTCAAGGCTCAGCAGGAGCATACAGGCAGACCTGTAGGCATGACGGGGAACAGATGCCAACCTTGAGAGAAGACGCTTCCTGGCCAAGCAGTATCTGCATCCACCAGGCCCTGACAGCCCCTCAGGTAGAGCTCCCAGAACTGTTCACTGTCCACATCCCCAGAAGTATTCCTATTCTACCTCCCCCCTTCCTCTCACTTCTCCCCCCTCTGTGTGTGTGTGTGTGTGTGTGTGTGTGTGTGTGTGTGTGTGTGTGTGTGTGTGTTTGTATGATGGTGCAAACTACACAGATGTTTACTCATGGATCTTTCCTTATAATCTTTTTAGCAGTATCTACTTTTCCCTTTTTGAATTTTTTTGAGACAAGATCTGGTACTGTAGGCTGCTCCTGATTGTTGATGTGACATGATGGAGGCTTCAGATTCCTGCTGACATGCCTTCCTACACTAATTGACTCTAATCTAGAACTTGGAGCCAAAATAAACTCTCCCCTCGGTTGATGTTTGTCAGGATATTTTATCACAGCAACATGAATGAAACTGGGACATGGTACTTTACAGTGTAGCTGGTGGACATTTAAGATTTTCCATTCTTCGTTGCACCTGTGAAATCAAAACCTTGGCTAACCATGGTGGAACACATCTGCACCCCAACACTAGGAGGCCGAGGTGGAAAGATCATGAGTTGAAGTCCAGCTAAAAGCACCACCCAAATGGAGCCAAATGAAAACAAAACAACAAAACCACCCAAGCCCCCAAACCACAAAACACAAAACTAACCAAACAAAAAACAACGTCTCAGCTGACACCCATGAATATATAGACTCACGTGACTTTGCAGAGGGAGGGCTGCTGAGTAAAGGCCATGCTTGTTAATAATTTCAGTGTATCTCACCAGACTGGCTTGGATTCTATGCATATTCTTTGGACAATAGAGTCTAAGTTGTTAGCCAGGGGTACTACGGCCTCTCCAGTCTCAGGTGTCTAAAATGATCTGTGCTTTTCAAAGCACCTAGCCTGCTTAGCTCTAAAACATTAAAAAAAATAAGAGTGAAGGGATCCACAGGGATGGGTGGTGTGGGAGGACCTTGTTTCATCAGCTAATGGGGTTCTTGTGTCCCTTAATGAATCGCTGTCCTCCACACAGGTTGACCAAGCTGTTTAGGTATAGCCACCCCATTACAAACTCAGCATGGCCACTGGAGACTTTTCTCAAGGTGACTTTTGCTAATTAGCCAGTCACACAGCCAAGTTTCCTCAACCACAGTGAGTTACAAAGGAAGAAAAAGGCTTGGAGAAACTTGGCAATGAATGGACTCCTTCCTGGGCTCTGTCTGGATGCTAACCATTATGGAGCTGGAAACGGATTATTTAAAAATAAGAACAAAAACAGCAGTGTGTCCAGCACGTCTCCTTGTTGGTTTTTAATGTCCACTGCAATTATCTTTCAGAACCAGTTGGAGTAGACCATATTCTCAACAGGAAATTCCTTTTGGAGCTGGATGTTTGCAACATGCAGGGAGCACAATGCCAGAGCGAGGGTCCTCAGAAGAAGCTGTCAGGGCTGGGGCTTTCTCAGCACCTGCAAAGGAGTTTCCTAGAAGCTACTGTTCTAGTGTGCTCCTTCCAGAAGGACAAGGAGCCCTCTCCTACAGCCTGGCTGCAGTCAGGAAGCCATTACCCTGAGGGGAAGACATTAATGGGAAAATCATCTCGTGTGTGTGTGTTTTTAATTTTGCAATTTGAAATCTCTTTAAAAACACACCCCTTAAAATGTGATTAATCCAAATTTCTCCCATCTTTATGGTGGCAAATAGCCAGTTATAGCATGGCTTTTTGAAAGAGCATCCTGGCGTTATTGAGATTTAAGGGAGAAGGCAGGCATGAAGCTGATAGTAAATGGTACACATTTAGCTATTAGCAGGGCCGTTAAGGGGTTTGTGTGAGTTTGGGATTTAGAGATGGAGCTTGTTCTGGGTAGTTTTTGTCAACTTGACACAAACTAGAGTCACCCGGAGGAGCAAATTTCGGTTGAAGAATTGCCTCCATCAGAATGGTCCATAGGCATGCCTGTGTGGCATTTTTATAATTGTTGATTGGTGTGGGAGGTTCCAGCTTACTGTGGGCAGAACCATCCCAGAGAAGGTGGCCTGGGAAAGTGTAAGAAAGACAGTTGAACACAAGGCTGGGAGCAAGCCAGTGAACAATGTTCCTCCATGGTTCTGCTTCAGTTCCTGCCTCCAGGCTCTTGAGTTCCTGCCCTTACTGCTCTCAGTGATGGACTATTACTAGAAGTTTAAGATGAAACAAACCATTTCCTCTCTAAGTTTTTTTCTTGGTTATGATTTTATCCTAGTAATAGAAGAGTGAACTATGATAGAGCTGACCAGATGTGTGTGCATGTCATGACAATGGGGTACTTGTAGCCTGTCTTGGGTGCTCTCAGTGAAAGGGCCAGTCCTGGCTTTCCCTCAAAACAACCATGTGCCCTTGAGAAAGTCACCAAACTTGTTAACTTTTTGGGATGGAGATCTGTAAGATTTCTTCTGGTTCTGATATTAAGGTAAGTTTTTCTTGGTACCCACACAGTAAATTCATATGAACTGAGTAGTGAGAAGATAAAGATGATTTCCATTTTGCAGTCTGTTATGAATTCCAGCAATCTCAATGGCAATGAAGGACTCTACCATCTCTCTAATGGTAATAGGAATTGGTGTTTCTAGGTTGCTCACTGGTGTGAAGTTGTAGACTGGGTGTGGCCTCAGTCAGTTTATGGGTGTTCATACCTTCTGAGCCAGGTGTGATGACAAGACGACCATCCAGTGTGTTACACTAACTCAGGACCTCCGTGCATCTCTAGTTCACTCTCAGCACTGGCCAGAAGTTCCATGGGATTTTTTTTTTACCTCTGTAACTGTAAAGGACTCACAAGAACACAGCTATGCACCCTTAAATCTATTTCAGTATAAATGCACTGAGTGAGTGTTCCCGCCTTCACCCACTTGGTACAAAGACATTATTCATGTAGATCACATGCTGATTTATTCTTCTAACAATGCATTATTCATTCACATTATGCAAATTCGGATGCTTCTTGGTCAAAATGTATCTGTGGGATGGTAAGGTCGAGACAGATGTAGTGACATTTCAACTTTGGGTCTGTTTCATTAACTGACACAACTGAAATAATGTCTATTTCCTGTGGGTGGTCTGCTGGAGAGTGATCAAGAAAGTGATCTGAGGATCTCTGTAGGAAAGTGCCAGTCACCCAGCTGCCTTTGGTGGCCTAGCCAATTAGGATGAGAAAGTGATTCTCTATCCTTGGGTTCTGACAGACATGGGCTCTGGCTGTTTTGTCTTCCTTGAGAGAGTGGTGGTTCTAGGAATTGTGACACAAGACTGGAGTGTTGGGAACAGGGTTGCTTCTCTTCTTTAAAAAAATGTGTACGTCTCTGGGTCTACGTGTTAGTTTATGCATTCGAGTGCAATGCCCACTGAGGCCACAAGAGGGCATTAGGTCTCTTGAAGCTGGAGTTATAAGTTGTTGTGAACCTCCTGACATGGGTGCTGGCGAGGGAACTCTGTTCCACTGAAGGAGCTGGAAATGGCCTCTTAACTGCTGAGCCCGTAGCTCCAGACCATGGTTCTCTTTCTTCTCTCCCACTCCCATTTAGGGTGCACCTTGCAGCAATTCCAGAGTGAAACAAACAGCCAGAGTCTTGGGTGTACTGCCAGATGTGGTCACAGAGGTGGAATTTGAGAGCTAGGGGCAACCCAAGCCAGCTGCCAGGGTAGTGGCAGCTAGAAGTTTGCCTGGGTACAGAGAGTGACTGTTCCCAAAAGTACAACGTGGAAATGGGGGGTTGGAGGAATGTGATATGGGAAGGGCATGGAAGCCCTAGCATGGGGGCAGGCAGTACTCGTTGGTGGGGAGCAACCACTCTCAGTGAACCCTAGGTCTCCACTGAAGGGAAACTCAGGAGGATGGATGCCACTGGCAGCCAGCTCCACCCCCTCTACACCTGCCTTCCTCCCTTGGCCAGATTACTATCAGAGTGCCTGCTACAGGCAGGCAGCCCAGTGGTAGGTACTGGAATTAAGGAGCACAACCAACATGGACCCTGAATTCAGTGCATGAGCATGGGGAGTCTGACATCACAGTCACATCGTCATTGATCAGTGCGTGTAGTGGTTTGAAAGAAAATGGCCCCCTAAGGGAGTGGCACTATTAGGAGGTGTGGCCTTGTTGGATGAAGTGTGTCACTATATGGGAGGGCTTTGCATCTCTTTCTCAAGCTTTATTCAGTGTGACAGTCAGTCAACTTCCTGATGCCTTCTGGTCAAGATGTAGCCAGCACCATGTCTGCCCAAGTGCTGTCATGCTCCCTGTCATGATGACAACGGATTGAACCTCTGAAACTGTAAGCGAACCACCTCATTTAAATGTTTTCTTTGTAAGAGTTGCTGTGGTCGTAGTGTTTCTTCACAGCAACAGAAATCTAACTAAGACAGTGCACAAGGGAGAACTTCCTATTGAGAGCAGAGCATTGGAGCAGGTGACAGAGTGCGGGGTTGGGGCGGGTGATGGTGTGGGAAGGGCTTTCTGGAGGAAGGCACATTTTAGCTGGGCTTCGGGAACTGAGTCTCACTCAGCCAGGTAAAAGAAGAACCTTCCAGGCAGAGAGACAGAACCTGACAGGGGCTAGGTCTAAATGGGGCTTGGTCATATTGGCTGGGATGACCCTGATAATGGCTGCTGGGTAGGAGTTTGGAACCTGAGCTCCAAAGGGCAGTGAAAAACACCACTCAAACTGTTGGGGTTGGAAAATCTTTCAGGTAGGCGTCTCTCTCAGCAAGCCCTGAAAGGATGCACAGTCCTGCAGAGACTGGAACCCAGGCCAGCCTGGTGCTGAGACAGGGACAGAATCCAGCAGTGGTGAACTCAGTATCACCTGCTGCTGACAAGAGATTTCATAGGTGTTGACAACCCAGAACACTTTGCTACCAGGCCATGCATTTTTACAATGTTCCCTTATAGAACTGGCTAAAATCAGATGTTTATTGGGCACAGACTTGTGTGTGTGTTTCTGAGAATAATAAATTATTACATTTACAAAGGTGAAGTACCACACACTCTAAGGCTATAACTGAGACCAGGTTTCCCTGGTATGCTTTGAATTTTTCAAAATAGAAACTGTAGTTTTGTAGCCCCCATCTGCTTCGTTACAGATCCTCATCTTAAATCTTGACAGTCCTTAACATGAATTGACACAAGATGGATGTGTGTATTCTAGCAAGTCAACAATACATGTCTTTTAAAAAGCTCCTAAGACTTTCTAGTGGGACCCATTCCAGTGGATCTGAGGCAACCACGATGGTTTTTGCAGAAAGATCCAATGGAAATGTAAAGGTGGAAGGGCAGGGAACAGAAGGGCAGGGAACAGAGCACAGGTCAAAGGCATGACCAGAGTACTCTCCTTTACTGGCGGTGCCCAGGAGGAGGGAGCTGGACCAGCAGTCTCTATAGTAAGGCAACAAGAAGGAAAATGGCCTAACAACTGCTTGCAGGGATGTGAGGGCTGAAGGATTTGTCTCTGAATCAGTCACATGGACCATCCTGCTCCCAGAGAGTCACTTAGAAAACCACCACACTCAACTGCATGCTATACCAGCCTCAGAGTATGGGGCTGGTAACTTGGGCTACAGCCTTATGAAGATCCAAGTGGTGACATTTCTTTCTCAAGGAAGTTCAGACTAAGGTCATTGGGAGAATCACCCCAAAAGGAGGCCCTTCTCATTCTGGTTCTAGCACCATCTCCCTCCCCCAACTAGTTCGAGTCCTGTGGAAAAACAAATAAGTCCAAGAATTTCCTACTTACATTCTTTTCTGCAGGTGGCTGGGTGCCACATGCAATTTAGATCGATTTCTACAGTATTCAGCTGCAGCAGCGGAGGGCTGCATCAATATTTATAAGCTGTTTACATCGCTTTACGCCTCGCAAGGGACACGGACAATATTGCCATCCAATTCTCCCAGCAGACCACAGGCTAAGCTGTCCTTACCCTGTATTTTATTGTTGCCATTAACAGCAGGTATGTGCTGAGACAATAGTGATGCTCACCTGCCTCTGACTGCTAACGTTGGCACAGGAATTCTGGGAGCTTTCCCCACCAAAACTACTACTCCTTTTTGAACCGTCCTCCCTCGAACTTCAAAGAGCAAAGGGGGCTTCTGTTCTGGAAAAGCTCACAGTCACAGAGAAAACTGATCATTTTATAATTTAAGGCCAGGAAGCCTTAAAAACAGGACAAACCCATGATGATGAGAAATTACTGAAATAATTACTAAAAGGCTGACATGAGGTGGCATATTCTGTAACCTAAATTTAATATTCAGTAGCAAGACATGGTCCCATTCAGGGCAGCTCAATGGGAACATGGTATTCTGAAACAGGAAAAGTGAAGTAAAGACACCATAACCCATAAGAAAACGTATGACATATTAGAACAGGTACCATATATGGTAGAGAAAGTATGAGAGACAAGTTGATGATGACACCAACTAACAATCTAAACAGCAGAGGAGAGGCTACCTTGAATGCCCTCCCCTGATAATGAGATTGATGACTGACTTATATGCCATCCTATAGCCCTCATCCAGCACCTGATGGAAATGGAAGAAGACACCCACAGTTAAACACTGAACTGAACTGGAATCCAGTTGCAGAGAAGGAGGAGTGATGAGCAAAGGGGTCAAGACCCCGCTGGTGAAACCCATAGAAACAGCTGACCTGAACAAAGGAGAGCTCTTGGTTCCCAGACTGATAGCTGGGAAACCAACATGGGACTGATCCAGACCCTAGGAACGTGGGTGTCAGTGAGACCACCTCGTAAATCTATGGGGCCTTTTGCAGTAGATCAGTTCTTATCCCTAGCATAGGAATAGACTTTGGGAGCCCATCCCACATGGAGGGATACTCCCTGAGCCTAGACACACGGGATGGACCTAGGCTGTATCCCAAAGGATATGACAGACTTGTAACACCCCCTATGGAAGGCCTCACCCTCCCTGGGGAGCAGGAAGGGTATGGGATTGGTAGGGTGTTAGTTGTGGGGGGGCATGGGAGGAGGGGAGGCAGAGGGAACTGAGATTGACATGTAAAATAATCTTGTTTCTAATTTAAATAAAAAAAGGAGAGAAAAAGTTGATAAAAATTGGTGTTTGGGGACGATGGTATAATCTCAAAGACAGACACATTCTATGAAATTTCTCCATGTTCAGACACTGAGGGTGTTCCTTCTTCTTTTAACAAAGAATGCATGTGTGTATGTATACACATGTGTGTACAGGTACACAAGCACCTCTCTCTGTGTGTGTGTGTGTGTGTGTGTGTGTGTATGTGTTTGTGTGTTTGTGTGGCCTGATGACAAGCCTGGGGACTTGTCCCTTGGTAACACTGTCCTCCTTTGATTAAAACAGGCTTCTCATTGGTCTGAAGCTCCCAGGTAGGCTAGACTACCATCCTGTTTCCACCTTCCCAGTGCTGGGATTTCAAGTACACAGCACCACACCTGGTTTTTTATGTAGGTACTGGGGGTCAGACTCAGGGCTGTAGTTACTGGGGGTCAGATCCATGTCTGTAGGTACAGGGCATCAGACTCGGTCCTCATGCTTGTGAGGCAAGCAATTATGAACTAAGCCATCTCCACAACCCTTTCTCCTGAGGGATTCATTTGACTTGGAGGAAGCCTTTGAGCTGGACAAAGCTGAGACCAGAGCCTCATGGCAGGTCCTGTGCCTGTCTCTGGCTTGTGGCCTAGTGTTTTCTTAAACTGGTCAGGTCCATGGCAAAGCTAGCCAAAACTCTGGTTGGTTCTAACAACGATGGTGTTGTGTTCACTTTTTAACCCTTGCAGGACAATAAGCTATTATCAAAATCTATAATTGAGTGCAAACCATGAACATCTGAAAAATATGCAAATAAGAGCCTGGCTCTGGCACCAGCCATAGATGTTGGTAATGACATCCATAAAAAGATTATTTATTATTTTTAAAGATTCTGTTTTATTTTTAATTACATATATATGTTGGTGTCTGTGTGTAGTCTTATGGAGGCCAGAGAGGTCATTGGACCCCTTAGAGCTGGAGTTAAAGGAGGTGGTGACCCAGCCGACGTGGTGCTGGTAACAGGACGAGGTGCTCCGAAAGAGCAGGATGTGTTCTTAACCACTGAGCCACCTCTCCAGTTCTAAGATCCACATCATAAACGTATTATTCATCCGAGCATGAGTTCCTTCCTTAGGATGAGTGTATAGTTGTCTGTGGGCACCAGTTCCAGGACATCTTGAGGATAAGTCTGCATATGCTCATTTCCTTCGGCAACATGGTATGATATCCGCTTATGAGCCACGCATGTCCTCTGTTTTACTTCAACTAACTCCGGATCACTTACAATATCTAATGCTATGCAAATGTTATGTAAATGACAGGGTCTACCATGATGTTTAGAGAATAAGGACAGGAAAGAGCTTTTGTGCATATAGTATGTATGTGATTTTCCCCCTAAATATTTTCCACATGCAAGTGGCTGAATCTGTGGCTGTTGATTTTGTATTCTCTGCTCTATACCCTGGATTAAGATACTCAACCTTCCCATGTCCCAGTGGGCTCTCTAACATAACCAGTGAGCTCTTGATGTAAACCTCTAAATTCTATCCCTTCCAGGCTGTCACCACACTGACCTCCATCAAAGGAAATCAGCACAGAACTTTAAAGAGATGGAATGACATAGGGCAGACTCTGTGTCCAACAAGAAGCCTGGGGATCTTTCTCATGATTCATGTAACAATAGTTCATCCTATTTCAGCACTGTCTTAGTTTATCAATGTCTGCCTTAGTGTATAAATTTATTCTACCATTAATAGACATACTGTTTCATGTTTGGAGCTATTGTGAAAGCCACTGTTGAAAATATCTATGTGTGTATCTTTAGGAATATGCATTTGGTTGCTGTCCTATTTTTCTGTCTGTGGCTGTGATCAAAAGCACTCTGACAAAAACCAAAACAGCCTAGGAGAAAATGTTTATTTGGCTTCCACTTCCTGGTTATGGTCCACTATGGATGTTAGGCTGGAAACTCAATAAGGAGCTTGAAAAGGAAACCATGAAGGAACGCTGTTTGCTGGCTCAATCCCAGATCCATGCTTAGCTAGCTTTCTTATTTCGCCCAGGACCACCTGCCTAGGGGATGATTCTGACAACAGCAGGTTGGGCCCTTTTACATCAACTAACAGCCAAGACAGTTCCCTGTAGACATGCCCACAGGCATTCAATCCGTTCTGGGCAATCCCTCCTCTGAGACTCCTCAGGTAACTCCAGGCTATGTCAAGATGGTGGCTGAAGCTAACTGGACCGGTTGTCTTGGGTACACATAGAGAAGTTGAACTGCCAGGTCATAGGATGCATGCCATATGGATCTTAGTAGAAACTTCCAAACACCCTTATCAGCAAAATGCAATTCTCACTTGCTCCACATCTTTGTCAACTTTTATTACTGTCAGTCTTTTATTTTAGCTATGATAGCACATCTTACTCTTACCTGAGTTCGCACATATTTTTCAGACTTAATGTAGGTGGCAGAGGATTTCCTATCTCCATTAGACAACCCACAGCCCTTCCTCTGTTCTTGGTTCAAATTCCCTAAAATTGAAATTCCGTATTCCATGCATCTTTTGAAGCTAGCTAAACTTTTATTTTCCCCTTTTCCCTCAGGTTTGGTGGACTGCATGTCTGTGGTGTTCCTTGTACTGCATTAAACCATAGCCCTAGGTCAGCCTTCATCTCTCTCCTGGCATATTTCAGGTACAAGAAAAAAGGTTTCTTTTAAATGACTATTTTTGGACATTTTAGAAGTGGCTCTGATTCATTTCCTAGGCAACTTCTCTGGCTTCTGATCAAAAGGCCTATAAACTTTTAACTGGATTAGTCTATTATCCAAGGTATTACAGCTAAAGTGGCTAATTCTTTCCCTGTTAGCTTCCCAAACTCCTTTAAATGATGAATGCAAAAGTGTGATATGAAACCCTTTTAGTTGTATGCGTTTGTTTTCTGAAGGATTAGCACTTTCTCTGTGTTTAGCCTGTTACTGAGGCCACTCAGCCACCCTTCTGTAGGCACCAAGTAGAGGCTGTTTTTTTTTTGCCTGCTGCAATTTGCCTTGGAAAGCCCCCAGCCATCTTAGGCTCGTTTTCCCACCACACTGAAGAAATCCACATTTCTGATCATAATATTTTACATATTATTTACTTGCTGGAGGCAAGCCTCCTGCTGTTTCTCCTTCATCCCATGTAGTAACAGTACCCCAGTATATAGAAAACACCTCAGACTTCCAGCATTCCTAGCTCCTCAAAAACTCTCCTCTCCATCTGTGGTGGTTTGAGTGAAAATGGCCCCCATATGGTTGCATACTTGGTACCCAGTTTGTTGAACTGTTTGGAAAGGATTAGGAGGCATGGTCTTGTTTGAGGAGGTGTGTTACTGGGGGTAGACTGGGGTTTCAATGGCCCAGGCCATTTCTAGTTAGTTCTCTCTGCCTCATGCTTGTATATTAGATATAAGTTCTCAGCTACTGCTCCAGTGCCATGCCTGCTTGCCTGGTGCCATACTCCCTAGCATGATGGTCACGGATTCTAATCCTCTGGAATCATGGGTACCAAATTAAATGCTTCATTTTATAAGTTGCCTTGGTTGTGGTGTTTTAGTGCAGCAATAGGAAAATATCTAAGATGTTGTCTCTCCAGAGCTAAGCTTCCAGACATGGCTGAGGCCAGGAGTCAAGTACAGTGTCTACAACTCTGGATGCCTGGGGAGTATTGTCTATTTCTTGCACCTGTATCTTGCTTTATTCTCAACCAGGTTATGGACCCTCAGCAAGACTCATCTTTTGAGCCTTTGGTCTTCAGATCCATCATTAAGCCTCTCAACTGGTTTTCTAGATAGAAACACCCTGGGAACATTTTAGTGTACCTCTACCTTTCTCTCTCTTCTTTCACTTAGGTAAGACCACATGACCAGTTCTGGCCAAAAGAAGCCTAGCTTTCAGATCCAAGTTACATTGCTGTAACACTTTTATTCTTTCTTCTTCTACCACAAGTGTGCGTGGGGTCCTTGTGTGTTACACATGATACACGTTGGCAGAAGCTCTGTCAGCCTGGATCCCTTAATAACTGTGTGGAGCAGAGCTTCCCAGGAGACTGATTTACACCTACAACTCCATCAAGGGATAAACCCTGGGAACAGCTGACTGTGCAAGTATGAGGACTTGAGTTCTGATTCCCAGAACCATCTGTAATCTGCTGAACCTATGAAAATATGAAAGGAGATGAGAAACTCCTGGAAAGTTCATGGGCCAGCCAGCCAGATGTACACAGCTGTGAATAATAATACATCTTGACTCAAACAAGGGAGAGGGTTAGGACAGACACCGTAAGTTATCCTCTGACCTGCACAAATGCACCATCACACAGGTGCAACCATGGCACGTATATGTCTGTATTCATATCTTACATATACACATATTTTACACACAAACATGGGTTTGCACACATACACATATGATGCACAATGCATGTACACAACACATTCACAAGGAGTTTTTAAAAAGAGAGAGGCTTTTTTGTGTCTAGTAGAATTATAACTGCATAACTAGTAAGATACTGACTCTGGCACCAACTCTGCTCATTGTTCAGCAATCCAAGAAGCATTTTTGTTTTGTTATGTTTTGCTTTTAGTTCACCCATATTCTTCATCTATTTTGTAAGGACTCTCAATCCTGGCAACCTCCCCTACCCTTGGACCCTCTCAGGAGCCCCCAGTACTGTGCACTTAAGCTTACTGTGTGTGAGGAAAGTTCTTACCACAGCTGGCAGCCCTGAGGGGTCTTCTGGGATTGGCAAGAGCTCATAGCAGTTCACTTTGTTTTTTCTTTACCAGAATTGCAGGACTCCCATCCAGTGACATATACTAGTCAATATATCAAGACTTTTGGGGTTCTTTACAATTTCTTTAGAAATATTTTAGGACTTGAAAGCTCGCTCAGCAGTTAAGAGCACCTGTTCTTAGAGAGGACCTGAGTGAAATTCTCAGTACCCACGCGGCAAGTCACAACTGTCCATTACTCCAGTTCTAGGAGATCTGGTGTCCTCTTCTGACCTCCATGGATACTTGGTATGCATATGCTGTAGGTGCTCATACAAATTAAACAAAAATTAAATATAAATAAAAATAGTAATTTCCTTTAAATTTAAAAAAGATTTTTTTTGAAAACCATGCAAGTATCTTGATCATGTCCATCCCCAGTTCCCTCCCTGCAACTCTCCTTCAGTCCCTTCAAATTTTATGTTCACTTTAAGATCTTCATTTTTCAGTCAGAGTCCAGTAAGTGCTGCTTATATGCACATGGCCATGGACTCATTCACTGAGCTATGGGAAACCTACCAATAGCCACTTCTACAAAGAAGAGCATCTCTTCCTCCTCCAGTATCAGTTGGCAACAGCTCCTCACCTAGGGGTGGGGACTTGGGAGCCCCTCTTCCTCCATGCTGGACTTTTAACTGGCTTGGTCTTGTGCAGGAAACCACAGCCACTGTGACCTGTGTGCAACAGCCATGGCATGGCCAGAGGACAGCATTTCACGGCTCTCCCCCTCATCCTTGGGCTCTTACATTCTCTCTGTCCTCTTTACCTCAGGTAACTCTACACTCACTGCTCACAGTGTTCTTGGTCTTGCTAATACCCGTTCACCTCTTCTTTAAGACCCAAATGCAAATGCTTCCTCCCCCAGGAAAGTCCTTCTGATTTTCCTCAACTAGCACCCATCTTCTGTATGCTTAATTTCCATCCAGACTTGCCTAAGGTAATAGGAATGACTCATGCAATCTTTCATCCTGTCCTCTCTGAGAAGGTATGATTCCACAGTGACAGCTGCAGCTGGCTTATTTACCATTGTACCCTCATTTTCAAATGCCATGCCCAGCAGGGAGTAGATGCTTAACAACTTCCTTCTGATGGATGCTTTCATAAATGAGAGAGAGAGAGCAATGCAGACAACCTCTACGTTAGTCATTTTTCTTGTTGCTGTGATGAAATACCTGGCTCAAGCCGCTGAAGGGAGAAAGGCCTGTTCTGCCTCACAGTTTAGGGTGATATGCACCATCCTCCTTGGGGAAGGGAAGGCAGCGTAGGGGCTGAAGCTATGGCTGCAGGAGCTTGCTCATGCTTGGGTGGACCAGGAAGCAACAAGAGGGTAGAAGCAGAGTAAGGGCTGGAATAGAAACTGCAAGGCCCTCCTTGTGACCCACTTCTTCCTGCTAAGACCCTCCTCTTTAAAGGCCCAAGCTTCCTCAGACAGTACCACTAGCTGGTGATCAAATGTATAAACACATTTCACATCCAAAACCCCAAGACTCACTGTCATTGGCACAGGTAAAGGAGTGCTCCCATCGGAGCACAGACTAGTGCACAGAGCTGCCTCTCCTCTGAGACAGTCCATAGTACATTGTGAGGCGTTTCCCACAACTCTTCTCTGCAGGTTTAGTTTTTTTTTTTTCCAAAAGCAAAATATTATCATGTCCTCAGCTTCCCGATTATTCCATATGCACTAGCTTGCTACAATATTGGCACCATTTTTTAAAAAATAGATTGGATTTGTTCTTTGAGAATTTCATGTACTGTGCAATGTAGTTTAATTATATTCAAACCACACTTATCCATTCCAGCTCCTTCCAGATTCTACAACATCTCCCTCCCAACATTATTTCCTTATCTTCCCTCCCCCCCCCCGGTCCAATTAATGCCGCCTGTGTGTGCATGGGTGCAGGGCCATTCACTGGGGCATGGGCATTGAACTAGGGGCCACACCCCAGATGAAAACCGACTCTCCCGTTAGCCTTTACCTACCAGCTCTTCAGCTGGGTATAGGGTTTTATGAGCCCTTCCCTTTTCCCTGCTGAAATGTTGGCTGGTTTGGTCTCACACAGGCAGCTACAGCCGTTGTGAATTCCTGAGTGCAATGGCCCTGCCTTGTCCAGAAGACACCATTTTACAACACTTCTCCCCAATCCCTGGCTCGCAAAATCTTTCTTTTACCCTCTGTCTTAGTTAGGGTTTTTATTGCTGTGAAGAGACACCATGACCACAGCAACTCTTATAAAGGAGAACAGTTAAATGAGGTGTCAGCTTACAGTTCAGTCCATTGTCATCATGGCAGGGAGCATGGAGATATTCACACAGACACGGTGCTGACTACATCTTGATATACAGGCAACAGGAAGTGGACTATGACACTGGGCAGTATCTTGAGCATATAGAAGACCTCAAAGCCCACCTCCATAGGGACACACTTCCTCCAACAAGACTATACCTACTCCAACAGGGCCATACCTCCTAATAATGTCACTTTCCCTGGGGGGGCATTTTCTTTAAACCACCACACCCTCTTTCACAATGTTCTCTGGGTCTGGCAGGAAGGGAGGTGGCATAGATGTCCTTTAGGGTTGAGCACTCCACAGTCACAATTAGCTGTGTGTGTGTGTGTGTGTGTGTGTGTGTGTGTGTGTGTGTGTGTGTGTGCACGCACATGGATATGGAGGCCACAGGTTGATATAGGATGCCTTTCTCAGTTGCTCATCATCTTAACTTTTGCAACTGAGTGCTCACTGAGTAAGTACACCGGCTGGCCTATACACATCCGGAATCTCTCATTTTCCTCCACTCCCCTGTGCTGAGATTACAGGCACGTGCCGCCAGGCCTGACTTTCATGGGTTCCAGGGATCAAATCTTCAGGCTTGCACAAGGCTCTTTCTTTACTGACTGAGCCCTTATACAGCACCATTGTCACTTTTCTCCCAGGCTTGGAACTAGTGCCGTATTCCCAAAATGAAACACCAGCTTGGTTCAGGGACTTGGTTCAGGAAGGAGAGCATTCCCTACTTTGCTGAGGGAGCCTCAGAATGGAGCAGAGCTCTGCAGGCTCAGAGCCCAGTCATCCCGGCTTTCTGCTCTGTGCCATTTGGAAGAAAGATTTCAAATAGTGTAAACTTCTGAGAGGCAACTTCCTCTAAGAGCTGACTGTCATTACCTCCACGGGTAAGTCAAGAACCCACCTCATGCTCTTGAACACAGAAGAGTTCAAGTACATTTCTGACCAAACCACCAAGCCTAAGTCTTGAATTAACTTCCTTGGTTGAAGCAGAAATTAAAGCAACTTATCTGCCATACAGAACGTGGGTAACAAGATGCCATTTCACCCAAACATGGCTTCTCATTCCCTTCCCCTCTCTAGTTTGCCTGTTTCATTACAAAAGTATGTAGGGGAGCTTTTACTACTCATAAGTACATGGGTCAGCATCACAAACAGTTTACAATTTCATTATTAAACAACATTATTGAAACTGTCCTGGGTGTTTGGTAATTTATGAAGTCAACCAAAGGTCTGGCTTTGGGAGGAGAGCATGCTTCTGCCCTGCCTTTGACAGCTTTGGTTCTCATATTTTGACACTGTATCTGTGAGGAGATCTGGCTCCTGAGATATAGTTGTAATCTGGCTTTTTCCTGGGGTATAACATGGCCATCTCCTCACCATCTTGGAGCTGAGATAATCTTAGCCCAGTGGTATCCATGGCAACAAAATAAGCAGACAAAACAATGATGTATGGTGATGGTGGTCAATGGAGCTATTGACACTCCCTGAAGGAAGAAGAGGGGAGGAGGCTCATGGGGCTCACACCCGGATTACAGCTGTTACCCTCACCTGCCTCCAAGCTCTGCTGCAAGTGATCCTGGGAGATTTGAGAGTACGTAGGAAGTGGATGGTTAACTGACAGGGGTTGTTGTCCACATGCTATATCAGAAACAGGCATGTTTGTGTCTTTTACAATGTCAGGACTCACCGAATGACAATAAATTCACTGTATATGACAAAAGAGGCAAGTTTAGTGGATTCTTGGAGGAAAAGACTTAAGACCGATGGCATTTTAGAGAGATTTTTACTAGTCAAGAGAACCTTGTAACCACAGGGGCAGGTACAGGCGTCACGACATGGTGGAGCCTTGAGGTAGGGAAGCATTATGGGCATGGTGTATCTTACTGGAGCAGCGTGAGGGTCTTAAAAGGAAAGTGGCTTCCTCCAAAATCCACAGAGAGGGTTTATCAAGAGGGCTAGCTTAAGCAAAAGAACAGAAATGGTGGTATCCATGCATGGCACGATGGAGGATCTGGAATGGGGGAGGTAGAGGGTGAGAAGGGGAAAGGGAGGGAAGGAGGGAGAGAGACAGACAGACAGACAGACAGACAGACAGACACACACACACACACACACACACACAGAGAGAGAGAGAGAGAGAGAGAGAGAGAGAGAGAGAGAGAGAGAGAGAGGGGTTGCCAAACAAAGGGCAAATCTGACTTGTGTAAGTTTTCACACCTATGATTTTAACTAATCTACAGGACTCCAAGAAGGGAGCTGGGTGCTGAGTAGGACCATAAACTCAGATTCCTTTGTGGAGAAGATTCTCACATTCTACCATAGGGGTGGGTATCACCTAGGGATGGGCTGAAATCTGGCTGGAAGACTCGACCTATAAGGCCCTGAACTCAGATTGAGTGACATCAGAAAACTTGCTTTGTGACAAGCTCCAAGACAACACAGCTGCTTCTGGTTCACATCAGAAAATATCTAGTCTAGATCCAAGCCCCTAGGAACATTCCTATGGCACACACTCTTTCAGCAAGCACTGTCTTTGTTACTTATCTGTTTTATTTTATGTGGCTGTATCTATGTGGGGGTATATGCAAGCAGGTGCCTGTGGAAGCCAGAAGAGGGCATCACAACCCCTGGAGATGCAGTTATAAATAGTTGTAAGCCACTGTGTGGGTGCCAGAAACCAAACTCCAGTCCTTTGCAAGAGTACCAAATGCTCTAAATTGCTGAGCTCTGTCTCCAGCCTATGTTTTAGTAGTTTCCAGTGTTCATAGTTAAAGCTTACTGAAAGCAATCACACACTAGAACTATTCACCAGGAAATGGATTCATGCAGTAATTGGTTTATGAACCATCTTGGGGGGTCTAAAAGTCTGCACAGCTTGTCTGGACCATGATGCTGGTCATCAATGGGTCTTGGAGCCTGTGTGTTGGGCTTGTGTTTTAGATTTACTTATTTTATGTGTGTGTGTGTGTTTTACTGGAATGTATGTCTGTTCACCACTTGTGTGCCTGGTGCCCGTGAAGGTCAGAGGAGGGCATAAGATTCCGTGGAACTGGAGTCATGGGTGGATGTGAGCTGCCATGTGGGTGATAGGAACTGAACCCAGGTGCCCTGAAGAGCAGCCAGTGCTCTAAAGCAGGGAGCCATCTCTCCATCCCCTTGGCTTATTTCTTATTAAACATTCTAAAGCTAACAATTACTTCTGCTCCATTTTTACTTTTCATTTCCTTGACTTCTTCATTAGACCTCCCCTGATAACTGTGGGCCTCTACTTCTGTCTCCTACTTGAAACTCTCTTAATGATATTTTTGTTGCTCTTTAATGAGACAAACACAATGACTTGTTTATGTAGATACACTTGCTCAATTTTGTTCCCTCAGACATTCAGCCCTGTCTGCTTCTATGCTACTGTGTGTGTGTGTGTGTGTGTGTGTGTGTGTGTGTGTGTGTGTGTGCATGTGAGAGTGTGAACAGTCGTTGGTCTCATGAGAAGGTAATGATAGGATGGTAACAATGCAAAAGCATTGACATGGTAAAAATGTCCGAGTTTTCCAAGGTCCCAAAATTTTCAAGGCAGAATCTTGCATGAAACTTCAATCTCTAACAATATTGCCTTATATTATGGACTCTTTGCAAAATCCTTAATATGTGTAACTGCTTTTAATTCTGCTCTTCATATTTGTCTTAAGTTCTTCATTCCAACATCAGCACACACACACACACACACACACACACACACACACACGTACACACACGTACACACACACGCACACACGTACACACACATTCACACATACAAATGTGTACACACAAATGCACAAGTATGTACACACAGAAAGAAATATACATACACAAATGTGCATACACGCACACACACACTTTTTCAAACTAGTCATCTGAATGTATGGACGGAAGAAGGTAGGTAATTTGGGGTGAGTGCTCTGGTTCTGTCTAGAAGCAGGTGGATTAAACCCCATGCATAAGCTGGAGAACGCGGCCATCAGTTTCTGGTCGTAGCTGCTTGGTCTCTTCTGTCTGCGGATGGATGTCAGGCAGGACTCCACACCCACTGCTCCACTTCTCCATTAACAGTTCCTTATTCCTAGGGTTCTGTTAGCTGCCCAGTGCCTCTAATATCCTGATAGCATTTTGAGAAATGGAAACTTTTGTAGAAGAAATTTTTTCCCTGTTGTGTTGTGTATTTTTAATATTCCATTAGATTGGGCTCACTTATCTCTGTAATTTTAAACCATACTGTATCATTTATGGGCCACAGAAGGATTTTCATAGGCAGGTTAAGTCCAATTGCAGAATAGTGTGTGTTTATCAGTTTCTTCAAAATGTCATCTAAATTCATTTTTCACATTGTAAGATTGGTGCCGTGTTCTCTCTCCATTTCAGAGAGTAAACAATTGCACACAGCCAACTATCCCCTCTAATATGAATAAAAATGGCTCTCTACTTTATCTGTTCTAAACCAATATCCCTGAAGAATTTAAATATTGCACTTTTTCTTTTGTTTCTCACAGAGCAACCCCAGGAGAAGCCCATCAGACACACCTCAGCCATCTATCACACTGCTCCTGGGCTGAGCCAAGAAATCAAATCCCACCTGAGAAACAAAGCCCCCACACTCCTAAGAAGTTCATTATGGCAAAGTTCATGACAGACTTGGGGAGATGCTCTGCTAGCCAGGCTCCCATCTCTACCCAGGGTCCTGCCTGCTGCCCACTTTGCAGCAGCGTGACCTTGACCAACTTCTCTCTCTCTCTCAGCTTTGTCTCCTTGTGTAGGAAAAAAACAGGGTACCTGAAACTCAGGGTAGGAACTGAATTGCGATCCATGGAAAATGTTTAGCTCAATGCCTGCCTCATAGTGAATCTTCACCCAAAGCCATTTCTTATTTGTTGTTGTTATTATTATTATTACTATTAACATCATCATTATTATTTATTGGCACCACCAAAGACTTTTTTCTTTGACACATACTCTTACTTTGTACCCCAGGCTGACCTCTAACCCACAGTCCCCCAGGCTGACCTCTAACTCACAGTCCTCCTGCTTCTGTTTCCAGAACACTGGAATTACAGGCATGCACCACCATAATTCTGGAAAAAGAAATTCACAATATACCAAGTTGGCTATATTTATTTGTATGGTATATGTGAGCCTATCTGTGCATATGTAGAAGGCAGAGGTCTTCCTATACGGCTTTCCACCTTATTATTTTTTGAGGCAGTGTCTCTCACTATATTTGGAGCTTAGATTATCCTGTCTCTGCCTCCCGGTGCTTGACTTATAGGCAGGCACCTCTGTGCCTGGATTTATGAGTTCTAGGTCTTGAACTCGGATTCTCATGCTTGTTCAGTATGCACTTTGCTGACGGAACCATCTTCTCAGCCTCATGTTGTTGGCTACACCCTCATTTGCTGATCCTGGACTTTGTATGTTTCTTTCTTTCCTTGAACCTTCTTCCCACCCTCTAAGCCATGGCAGCAAACTTTAACCAAAGAGCCAAAGCTGGCCCACCACCTGCTTTCGTAAGTGAAGTCTTACAGAAACTCAGTCACACATATTCAGCTTCTGTGCCACAGTGGCGACACTGGATAGTTGACACAGAGTCTATGGCCACTAAGCCCAACTTGGCCTTTCCAGATGGACTTTGAGGATCACTGCTTTAAATCTCCAGGTCAATCCAATCATCCCAGGCCTGGCCACCTCCCAGCCCTCTGAGTCAGTTACGGCTGTGTGTCTCTGGTTCCCCCTCTGAGTCAGTTACGGCTGTGTGTCTCTGGTTCCACACATGATGACTTACTGTACACAGCCATTTCCACATCAGCCTTTCTGCTACACTGTGAACTGGGTGTCCACTGTCATGTCTGATTCCAGGTTGGGAATAGATGGCCCTCTGAGGGAGGAATGAAGTGTGAGGCAGGAAAAGGTGGGTTGCAGGAAGTCTGGCATCTTGGTTTTAAAAGAGAGGCCGGAGAAGGGAAGGCAGAGGGCAGAGACGCCACCCACAGAATAGGCAAGTGTCCCAGTGTGTGCACAGAGTTGTGGTGGCATCTGCACACTTCTGCTTTGGGGCTCAACTTCACACACCCATCATCAGCTTCCTAAAGTGTGCACATCAGTTGGGTGTTCGTGTCACCTCTGTGTGGTACCTTGCCTGGTGTCATCGGACACATTTGATGGCACAGGGGCCAGGTGCAGATGCATCTAGCCTCTGTTTCCTTCATTTTATTCTCCCAAGGCAAAGATTTGGGCAAGTGGCTTTTTGGGGGTACCTCCAATGTTCCTCAGTCCTCCAGGAGCCAGAGCACAAAGCAACTCACAGTTGGCCTCTACATGGGAGAAAAATGCAAATTAATCTATAAACTTGGGCTCTCAAAGATTGGGCTGTGCACTTTGAGACTTCCTTGTGGTCAGAAGAGGACCCAGGGCAGCAGCTGCAGAATCTAAGAAGCCTTGTCTGTGGGGGAGTGGAAACTTCTATAGGACCGGTGGGGGGGCTCTCTTATCATCCATCTCAGGAGATGGCTCATGCTGTAAAATATTGCATAAGTATGCTCTGTGTGTCCGTGTCCGTGTCCGTGTCCGTGTGTGTGTGTGTGTGTGTGTGTGTGTGTGTGTGTGTGTCCGTGTGTGTCCGTGTGTGTGTGTGTGTGTGTGTGTGTGTGTGTATGTTTCTCTCTGTGTGTATGTATGTATCTCTGTGTGTGTCTCTCACTTTGTGTATATGTATGTCTCTCTCTGTGTGTATGTGTATCTCTCTGTGTATCTCTCTGTGTGTATGTATGTATGTCTCTCTGTGTAGATATGTATATATCTCTGTGTGTCTCTCTCTGTGTGTACATGTATGTTTCTGTGTATATCTGTGTGTTTCTTTCTTTATGTATATGTATGTCTCTGTGTATTTTTGTGTATATAAATATATGTATATCTCTGTGTGTATGTATGTCTCTCTCAGTTTCTCTCTCTGTGTGTGTATTCATGCACACACATGCACATGCATGCCCATTTCTAATTTCCTACCCCCCTCACTTCACTCTCTACCATATCACAGTGAGTTGTGGCACCAGAGGCACCTGGAGGAGTGTGCTGCCCAGGCTTGAAAAAGTTCCCTATCTATCCAATGGGTTTATGAACTTTTTACAAGGAAAGCACTGTGTTTAAATTAAATTACAAGGGCTTAAGGAGACAGTTCAGTCAGTAAAGTGCCTGCTGTACAAGGATTAGGGTCTGCGACTGGATTCCTGCTATTCACATAAAAAAATCAAGTATGGTGTCCTGCATCTTAACCTCAGTGTTGGGTATGTAGAGGCTGATGCAGGGAGACAGGCAAATCTATGGCATCCACTGGCCAGCCTGTTAAGTGAATGGATGAGCTCCAGAGTCAGTGAGAGATCACATCAAAAAATAAGTAGAGACACCTTACATCAGTGGTTCACAACCTTGCAATTCTGTGACCCTTTAAAACAGTTCCTCATACTGTGGTGACCCCCAGCCATGCAATTAGTTTGTTGCTACTTCATAACTATAATTTTTCTATTGCTATGAATCATAATGTAAAGACCTGATATGCAGGATATCTGATATGCAACCCCAAAAGGGTTGCACTCCACAGGTTGAGAACTGCTGCCTTATATAGACCTCAGGCCACCACACAAATGTGCACACAGGTGCATGTGTAACCACATGCATCACACACACACACACACACACACACACACACACACACACACACACACCATACACATGTCGAATTAGATGACAAGGCTTGTGGTGACCAAGTTTTAAACAAGGGCATCTGAGCTCATACCCTTCGAGAAAATGAGGCCATCCCAGGAGTTATAAACATAGGTGACATTAGACATTACGCTTGACAAAGTGACACTTAAGCCTTCTGATTGTCTTTGGAATTGTTCCTTGATTCTCAGGTTCCCTTCCAAAGAAGCCTGCAGCTCTCAGTCTGCAACCTTGAGAGTGAGATTAAGAATGTGCTGTGGTCAAAGCTGCCTCTAAATCCCTTTTAAGATCTTAGTTCTCCAGTCAGATCTGCCTTGAAACACCCCCGGCTTTAGATGCATCCTGCTTAACCTTCTGACACATCCTTCTCATTCTGAAAGTGCATTAAAGATGAACACATCACAGGCTTTCCCAGCTGAAGATGGGGACTAGAAGGGAAACACTGCAGTCCTGATGGCAATTACTTAGCAGGACGATAAAGGATAAGGGTAGGATAATGAAGAGGGAGGGCTCCATCCTGCAGAGGGAGGCTGGGAAGGCTGCTCAGAGGTGAGGAGGATTCCAGCCAGTTCTAGAAGGGTCACAGAGGCATGGATCGGCTTTTAGTATAGAGAGTAGCACATGTGTGGTTGTTTCCTATCGCCGAGTAACAGGGCAGACCAAGCTTGGCGCTTTAAAGCAAGAATATACAGTTAGACTTGCAAATGGTGCCTGGGGCTTAGAGATTAGTGATTTAGAACCTGCTGAGGTGTGTGTTTCTGGTTCTCAATTTTTTGTGAGTGGGAAGACTAGACATCTGTGAGGCTAGAGTTATCTTCAGTTTTACCCTGAGCCAGACGATCTGCATCCAAGTCAGCTTGCATTGCTGGGGAAGATGCTGGCTATTGGTCGGTGGCCTTGGTTCCCTACCATATGGAACACTCTATAGTGCTACTTTAGTGTGTTTGTAACACAGCGGTGGGCTTCACCCATAGCAAGAATGAAGACATGTAACTCAGGCTTGAGGTTCACACAGTGTAGTTGCTATTGTATACTACCAGCTTTGGAAGTCATCCCTTCTGGTAGGGAATGAGAGAAATGCACAGATGTGGGATCTGGCAGTCAGTCCTTCCCCTGGAACTGGCCTCCCAAAGAGTGTCATATGGATGGCCACCTTTTAGAGGGCCCTGGAGAACTTGACTTCACTGCTTTGACCAGCTGGGTCCCTCATCCAGGACTCAAACGGCAGCTTTTGGCTCCTAGTCTGTACAGCCTTATTCTGAAACAATCCCAGATCCTGTTTGCTGTTCTTCAGGCTTGGTAATGATTACCTTCACCTGCTGAGCCATCTTTCAGACCTCCAGACTTTAGGGTTGTGTATAGGCAAAGACTTGCCACGCCTCTGTAACACCAGCCTTTTATATGAACATGAGAGACATGATAGCTGTGTGCCACCCCTGGGTGGCTAAAATCCTGCACCTGCTCCCAACACTGCCCTTCTGTCCCCTCCCTTTTGAGGCTTTCACAGAGACTGGAGGAGCCAACATGAGGAATTTGGATGTCTCATTCCAGGAGATATATATATATATATATCTCCACATGTCACTGAGCAACTTATTGACAGGACACTAATTGCTCTCTTAAATGAATACATTTCCTATTTTGTTTAAAGCACCGCATCAACAAATGCTATTTTAAACATACATCCTTTGAAGCCACTGCTCTTGTCATCTGTTAGAGACCAGGTACTTTCATTATCTGACCTAATATCTGCTGCTGGCAGGGTTAGAACTGCTCTGTCTGGGCATCTGGTGGGCGGGATGAAGCTGCTGTTCCATCTTGCTAGAGCCCAGGGTGCTAAGTCTAGGTGGCAAGTACCCAGGTCATCTTCCACAAGTATGAAGGAAGTCATTAGTGGGAAGTCACTGCTCCCTACTGTCTGTCAGGAGGGACACTGGGCAGGTAGGCGGGAACATTCTGACAGCAATTAAACTCTTCTCTTACTCAATGGGAAACTTGAGGTGTTCTAGACTCTCTCCAGATATGCCATGTCATTGGTAGAGAAGAACAGAAGCTCAGGATGGCCAGTGACACAGGCTCGGGTTGCCTAGTGGAGGGGCTGGAGTGGTCCTACATCCAGGCTCTTCTACAGAGAGTAGAGCCTACTAAACCATACTCCCAGCATAAAAACCCTTTCTGAAGGCAGGTCTCTTTTTACTGTGTAAAAGTGGGCTAGGGCCAGGTGGCACCTGTGCTGTCCCTTCCACTTCAGGAAGGAGCTGAGCACCTGACTGGTGATATATACCCTAGTATGTGTGCTCTTTCTGAGTCTGATTCTCTAGTTTCCTTTACTACCCTCTCCCCAGTATACCTTCTCTCCCACCCATTCCACTGGGTAAAAGGTTCCTGGGATGGACACAGCTTGGGTGAATGTGGTCCATCATTTCCCACCCTGAGACTGGTCAGGGTAGAGACACTCTAAATCCAGTGTAAAGCATTAGCAAGCTTATCTGGCTATAGACTCATCACTTGTCAATCATCCCCATGGGTGCTAAAGCCTATGACTTGGTCCCCAGTCACCTGGCATTTTGGAAACATGACAAAGGATAGGGTTCACAGGCACCTCAACCCAATCCTACAGTTACAAGGATGAATGGAGGCCTTACTTTATGCCAGATGCTAAGCCAAGGATAGGGCCATTCTCAACATAGCTGGAATCCTATACCATGCTAACCACACAGGAGGCGAAGACCCACCCTGTTTGTGTAGACACTGTGAGGCAGGATCCAGTGGGCTCCTCTGTGCCCTTCATAAGAGCTGTAAGAAGGCCACTCTAAGATGTGGCTTCTGCTTCTTCCATTCCTTGGGGGGGTGGGCTTATATGGGAACCACCTAACCTTCTGAAGTAGGCTGGGCCTTCAGTACATGTGCCCCTTAGAAATCTGGCCAACGGTTGTATAGTTAGCACCTTGTTACTATGGTTGACAGAAATGACTTAAGAAGTTTAAATCTAGATCATGGTCTCAGAGCTGTCAGTCTATTGTGGTAGGGGAGGGGATGGGGGACAGTCTACCTCAGTGGTGATAGGAAGCACAGCAGGAACAAGGACATGTCTCCAGTACCCTACTTCTTCCAGCCAGGCCACATCTCTTCTTTTACAATTTCTCAGCAATGCCATCATATTATGGACCCATCAAAGGATGAACTGTTCCTTATGTCAGAAAACGCACAACCTAATCTTCTCTGGCAACCTGAGAGCTGTGCCTTGCCAATCTCCCAGGTGATTCTTGAACCAGTCAATTGACAAGATCAACCATTTTAGGGAATTTCACCTCTGTTTGGAACATGCCTGTGTCAGACCACTGGCAGCACAGCACCAAGGACTAAGTACCAAGTCCACAGTCAGATCCTGGCCCCTGTATGGGCTGTCTAATGGAAGAACTGGGCAAACTGAGTCAAGCTTACCACACATAAGAAGTCTCAGAGCAAAGAGCACAGGAGTTCCTGAAATGAGTCTTGTAAAATTCAAGGCTTCCCTTATAGATATTTGTTGAGATTCTCCAGGAACATGGCCCAGGTTTCTCCTCAGCAGCCTGGGAAGTGGATACATCAGAGGTTTGGGGGTCAAGTACAGCACTTCTTTGTCCAGCCTGTGACTCAGGCAAAGAAGCGTTACCTTTGGGTATTATTTTTACCAAACTCCAAATCTTAGTAGATATGTTATTTTCAGATCTTTGGAACTCCTTTGGGTCCTGTGGACCTTATTTAACTATCTGTCTGGAGACATGAGAAATGGTTGTCTGGTATTGAGGTGACACTCTCAAACACAAAAGATAAGAATAGAGAAATCTTCCAACTTATGCCTGTCCCAGAATGCCAGAGCTCAAGGGGACAGGAAACTGGAGTTTAGACACCAATGAGTCTTCTGTGGAAAACAATTCAGAAGACACTGGAGAGAAAACAGTGAACAGAATGGAATCCTGCTTCCCAGTATAGACATCTACAGAGATGCCACACACTGCATCTCATCTCATAGTCATTTTTACAACCCTTCTTTCCAAAAGGTCAAAAAGTGATTCCTCATGCCTATCTTGAAAATTCAGACACACACAACCTGGTCTGCTCACCACCTGCTGGGATGTGTAGGGGAGGCACAAGCAGCCAGTGAGTGTGTGTGTGACCATCACACCCAGCCATGTAAATGCACTGCCACTTCTGTGCCACATAGAGAAACTAGAATGTTTGTTGCTTCCTCTGCAGACGTGGTGACAAGGCTCACTTTAGTGTGACTACACAGGCACCCTCTCCTGATATCTGAAGTGCTTTGCTTGTGACTCGGCCTTGCTTTTATCCCTCAGAAGTCCGTTTTTTTTTTTTTTTTTGCCAGCTCTGAATCTCATTTCTGCAGAAGGCTGGTCCCTCTTCAATATGGGTTCAAATCTCAGTGACCTTGACTTTCCCTCTGTATAACTGGGGCTTCTTTGTCCACCTTGAGCGATTGTCATCAAGAGTCAATTAAGCATGAAGCACACACTTTTGTGCCTGACAAATGGTGGCACACAGCAGGAACTCAGCAGTCTCACTTCAGATTAGTTCTTATCACAGCCACAAGGTCAAATTCAGGGCTCACAGGCTCTGAATGAAATGTCCCAGGCCTGGTGCAGGGTGCCCCTTTCTGTCTTCAAGTGATGATGGAACATTTTATTTTCCCCGAAGGAACCCTGTTGAGCCTAAGGATATGCAGATATCCTCATATCTCCCACAGTGCTGCCAACAATTCCATCAGCTTCAAGTTCTGCTCAGAGAATTGGCCATCATCTGGAACCTTCCATCTCCACTGTGGGGCACTGTCCTGACAAACACAGCCCTTCCCAGATGGTCTCATCCCAAATTTTTGACATTTTAAGAGTTGATTAGCTAAAAAGTATTAAAAACATTTTTAATGGTTATTAACCATCTAAGTACCTATCCAGTATTCTCAGTGTCGCCCACAGGTCCACATTTGGACAGCACTTTCCATTTTATTATTCTTAGGTTGAACTCGTTTTGTTTTAATTATTGCAATCTGATGTTGAGTCAAGATTTAATTACGCAAAGTTAATCTGTTCCTTAATAACGAGGGAAATGGAGTTTGCTGTCAAAAGAATGAAGGCAGACCCACCATCCATGGGCTCACTTCTGTCCAGATAACTGCTCTTCAAGGGGTAATAAATAACTGTGATTCAGTACATGGAGTGGCCCTCAACGACAGACATGTGAGATAAGCGAGAATCAATATATGAGGCCACCACTTTTCAGCCATCTTGACCAGTGATCATTAAGGTCAGTGCCTGCTAATTATGGCCTGTGGGTCAAAGCCAACCTGATGTCTAGTTTTTGATTGCTTGCAAGCTGAAAAATGCACTTCTTTACATTCTAACATGTATCCATTCATCGTGAAATTACTGTGTAATAGTCTCATTTTGCTCATTAATCCTTTTAATATTTTTGAAATTTTAAAAAGACATTTTTATTACTGTTAATTATGTGTAAATGTCTATGCATAGGTGGATGAACTTGAGTGCAGGTGCCCATGGAGGATGGAGACAAAAGAATTTTCTGGAGCTGGAGTTATATATGTGGTTGTGAGCCACCCAGTGTGGGTGCTAGGAATTGAACCTGGGCCCTCTGCAAGAGCAGTGCATGCTCCTAACCACTGAACCCTCTCTGAAGATTACTCACGAGTCCTTCAGTCCAGAAAGATTTACTATCTGGGCATTAGTGAGAAAATTTGTTCATCTCTGACCTGATAGAAGGTCGAAAGCTTGCAGCCCCACTGGGTGTTGAACATGACATCACAGCACCAGGGTTCTGATTAACAATGACTGAGTTAAAGGCACCCAAGGAAGAGTGTCAACAGGAAGGTGCTCTCTAAAACCATACAGGAAGTAGCACCAGTCCTGGGCATGTGGGGATTTGTGTCTGGAAGCTGTGCCCTGCTAGTTTGTGCCAATCTGAGGTGGTAGCTTCTGTGTCACCTTTCTCCCAACTGCTTTATAGTGGAGACTGGCCACAGCCTTGACAGCAATCCTTATCTGGGCTAAAACCACGTGTACTAATGTTAAGTCTGAAGCAGTTGCACTCTGAGACCCCCCAGGCAGCTTGTCTTGAGATGATGGGCTTCCTCCTGTTGTAAACAGGTGTACATCTTCTCCCATTTCTCTCTATCACTGTATACCAGAACTCAAGCAAATCCTGTCCTAAATTAAAGGATACCCTTCAACGTGGACCATTAATGACAGGGGATTTCAGGAGAGTGCTATTTAAGTTTAATAACTAGAAAAGTCTGTTCATGAGGAAAACCTACAATAATACACTAATCAGTTCTTGACTGATATGAGAAAGGGAGAGAAAAAATCCTCTGAAAGAGATTTTTCTAGAAAAGAAAATGTCTTCATTTTTTTTTTAAAGGCAACTCCACATAAAGCGAGATGGAGAGGTTTAAGATGACAGAAGAGTCCTCCAGACTCACCAGCACCTCACATCTGAAGTTCTTTTTTGCTGTACAAGGACCAAAAAGAAAACAGAATGGAGTGAAGAGAAAATCCCAAGAATCAAAACATTTGTCAAAGCGCAAAAGATGAAGCTCTCTCAATGGCAAACTTGGGTCTTCATTCAACATATGCCACATGACTACTGACAAGCTAGTGCTCTAAGACACCCAGGAACAGGAGTCTCAAGCAGGCTGTTTATTAGCAGAAAGCCAGCTGCAGAATTCAGATTTGAGGCTGAGTCCCCATCACTGTCCTTGATTAGTGGGGGAACTCTGAGCATCCATTTGGTATCACCGAGTACCTTCTGTCCTCCTCCGTGATGCCCCTTCACTGGCCTTCATCATCTCCCCATCAGAGTAAGGACTCATCCCCCCAAGTCCAGCCTTGCAAACAGCATGATGAACAGAGCTGGGTCTGAGCACTAAGTGATGGCTGGTAGCTTCCTATTTATAGTTGAATATACCCATATCCTCAGAAAGGCATCAGAAGCCCCCCTGAGCTCCCAAAACAGCTTCCTGTCTTGTGTGGTGTCTCCACGCTACACCTTCACCCATCACCATCCCCAGGCTTTTCCCAGCTGCTCTTCCCACTGCCAGGCTCCAATCACTCCTTCTCCACCCAGCCCTCTACTCTTCCCATAGGCTCAGCCCTGGAAATGCCACTCTCCGTGTATTTGCTGTCACACTTCTGCTTTCCTGCCAGGCAGCTCCACACTGACCTCCACAACCTGCACGTTAAGCAAAGATCTGAAGGTGCTTGCTAATTCTCACCAACATTGAGCTCTGGGTTTTGGGAGCTTGGTGACCTTGGTCTTCACAGAACACAGTCTGCCACCTTCCCTATTGCACAGATAGGGTCTAGGTTGACTCTTGGGGCTCAAGGGATATACAATTTCCTGCATCTCCAGCCTCACTGTCAATGACAGAAGTGACTGACCTCAGCTCAAATTTATAGAGTGCTTTGGTACAAGTCATTTATTGCTCAGCACCGTGAGTGAGTGACCTCATACCCTGTGACCATCTGGTAAACTCACAAATAAGAAGCCAGAGAATATTACCTGAAGCCTATAGCAGTGAGGTCCCTGCTTTGCTGTAACCTACTTACCTGATGTTTCCAGAAACGTATTTGAAAAGTACCTTGATTTATATTTTTTTTACTATAAAAACTTCATAAAACTGTCACCATGCTGGAACATGGTATTTGGGGTAACTTGAATCTGTGTTCCTGGGCCATAGCCACTCTTCTTTGGCTTTGGAATAAACCCTCTCCTAGTCGCTTTGGCATGCATGAGAGCTGTGTTTTTATGTCAGCATGTCCAGAGTGTGAAGACAGCACCTGTGCCCATGGCTCCTAATCAGATTCCAGGTGAGCTGAGGTCATCCTGGGCAGCTAGACACACCTGTAGCTTTAACTCAGCCAACCCACAGATATGGAGAAGCAGTGAAGATGATGGGGGTGCCATTGGATGCACCCAGGTCTCTGGAATCTGCTGAGAGTGAAAAGAGAGGACGGCACATCCTAAGGACAAGCTACCTATTGGTTCTACCACAAATGTTGTCTGTGGGAGTCCAATATCACTACAACTCCCTGTCAGACCCAGGGGCCTTAGCATCCTGCCTTGGAAATGTCCTGTTCCATTGTCTTTGCTGACATGCAGTATGAGAGTGATCCCACAGTGCAATTCACCATCTGTGTTGCATTTGCAAGGATAATGTGTTATTTTAAAAATAATAAGACAATTTATTTACATCTGCTTTTTCTCCCTCTATTTGCTCAGCAGCAAGTGATAGAAAAACATGGAGAAAATTATCCAAACAAAAATATTTATGAGTAAATAGCTTATAGAGATGGTGAGGCTGTGACTATCTAATTCTGGTCCCGCCCACCAAAGCAAACAAAGACAGCGCTCCTGGCAGCGTGATTGAATTGTATGCAATTATCACCAATCTTTTAAACATGATGGTAACGAGGAAAGTATTAGCATAGATTAGAACGGGCCTCAGAACATTTATTTCCCTAAGAATATGACTACTGCTTCTAATTTTTATTCATGGAATAGAGGAGATGCTATCTTTTATTTTTCTCGGGCAGCTTGATCTGATATTATCATTTTCACAATTTCCTTCATGCAGTTACAAGACAACACAATAATGTGGGTCATTTTGACCAAGCACATGATTCTCTTCGGACTTCAGGATTTGCATCCAAATGCATCGAATACTTTTTTGCATAAGTTAATTCTTTGGGGGGTCTGGAGAGATGGCTCAGCAGTTAAGAGCGCTTGCCTCTCTTCTGGAGGACCACAGTTTGGTTCTCACCACCCATGTCAGGTGACTCCTAACTGCCTGCAACACCAGCTCTCAGGGAGCCTGAGGCCCTCTGCTGGTCTCTGTGGGCCACTACACAGAGATACAGTAGGCTCTCCGCTTTCATTTCTGACACATTCTAGAACTACCCAACTACCTCACAGCAGATAAATACAAATAAAGCTAAAAACAGATCTTTCACCATAGGAGGAAAAAAAAAGAATTGTCCTAATTTCCACATTTGGCCTAAAACTTTGGGCATTGATGAAGTCTTAGGGAATCCCTTACCAGCTGCAAATAGAAAATCAAGACATTCCTGGCTCTATGCTCTTTTTCAGTATGTGAATATTTATAGGCAGGCGATCACCTGCCTATATTATCTGCAAGATGATGCATAATAAGGAAGGCAAATTCAAACAAAGATGGGAAAGTGCTTGGTTTGAACCCCTTGAGAAAACCAAGGGCTCTTCTGCAGAGCAGGTGTGAGGTTCTCTTTTTAAGGGCCTCTTTTGGAAACCATTTATGTTTGAAAAAAATTCCCTGACCATTAGGTGCTATGAGTACTTGCAAATCGTGGTCGTGTTCAGAAAAGCTGGCAGATTCCAGCTGATGAATTCTCGCCTAGCAGCCAAGATGATCAGCTAAATAGACCATTTATCAACCGTGAGACCTTTATCTGATTTTATTTTGTAGTGCAGCCAGACATAGTTTAAAAACACAGATGGAGCTGTTAGAACGGAGTGGCTGAGTGTGGCTATAGAAAAGAAGAAAACAGTGCCCCAGACGAACCCAATTTCATTGAGTAGGATATATGGTTCTTATTTCCTACAAACATTTCCCTGAATATTTGAGCTGGAGGCACAGATCCCCACAGGCCTGCCATTTACTATATGGATCAATGGACTGTGTTTCAGGGCCTGGTGCAGCGCTTGGTACCAGCTAGGCATCAAGATCATTAACTAGACTGCTGGATGATGACAGAGGTAGAACTAAGCTAGCAATTAAAATAAAATGAGGACCCATTAGTATGTTCTGAGACAATACAAACTTAAGGAATATAGGTCATTTATGTATTTATCTATCATCTCACCCATCCATCCATCCATCCATCCACCATCTATTCACTCACCAAACAAACAATCACTTCATTCACTTATTCACTAACTCACCTGTACATCCATCCAGTCATCCAGTTACTCACCCACCAAGCTACCTATCTATCCAGCCAAAAATCCCAACTCTGTTACACATCTGATACTGTGTTGGCAATGCAAATATGTATATGGGTCAGGGAATCTAAGGATTCTTGTTTTAGCAAGTATCATTTTGGTGGAATATCAGAGAAAGAATATGATCAAGGTTGTAATGGAAAATGCATCAGATTTCCAAGTATAACACTGTCTTTTGACACTGAGATTCCAATATGGAATGGCAATCAGAGGCCTCACAATGGTAATCACTGATCCCACAAATCATCTGTTCCCTCCCTGTCATTCATTATTTTTAACGCAGTGAGCAGCTCCTTGGGTACATCCTTTGAACTAAGAGCAGGGGATATGTCAGGGAATAGGAGACAGAATCTTCTTCCTCCTGAACCTGTTTTATTTAAACTTAGGGCATCCCAGGGAGTGAGGAGGAAGTCGAGAAGAAAGGATGACAAGCCACATGCAGTGGATTAAAGGGCACCTCCTCGCTGCCGTACCTCACTGTCCCCATTGACAGGCTCAGTGAGAAAGTTGGCCATGAAAACAGGGAAGACAAATGGGCAGGTTGAAAGTACTTGCTCAGCATGTGCCATGTCTCCCAGATGCCAGCTCATCTGTGCTTCCCCAGAGCAAATGCTTCCTACTGGGTCCTCCTTGGTAGATGAAATCATGGAGGGAAATAAGCCACATGGAAAATCAACATGAGATTGCAATCTGAACTCATGGGAACTAGGGCTTTAGAGTCCTTGCTCCAGACAAGCTAGAGATGTAAGTTACTTGTTCTCTTCATGGGTCAGGACTGAGTAACCTGATGGGCTGGGAGCAATGAGAGAGCCACTGCTCTCAAAGGAGTCCTAACTTGTTTGCACTTGCTATTGCCAACACACACACACACACACACACTCACACGTCAAACTCAAATCACGCTATAGTTCATAGGTCTCACATGAAAAGTTTTATTTTCCCATTTTTAAAATACTTTAAAAGTTCTTTTATGTGTTTATGGATATTTTGCCTGCATGTATGTCTGAGTGTCTGGTGCCCGAGGAGGTCAGAAGAGGACATCAGATCCCCTGGAACTGATGTTACAGGTGGTTGTGAGCCACCATGTTGGTTCTGAGAATTGAACCCAGGTCTTCTACAAGAGAAACCAATGCTTTTAACTGCTGAGCATTCTCCAAGCCCCGCTTAACTTAAAAACAACCAACAAGTGTGAGGAGCACGTGCACCCTTGTGGGGGTACATGCATGTAGGCTGCAGGAAAACTTTGGAAACTTCATCCATCTCCTTTAGGGTCTGCCAGTGGCCTGGAGCTCACCAATTAGGCTAGACTGGCCAGCAGGTCCCAGAGAACCTCCAGTCTCTGTGTCCCCAGCGCCAGTGTTATGAACGTATGCTGCCGTATGCTGCCACATGCTGCGTTTTTACATGGGTTCTGGGGATCAAACCTTGGTCCTCATGCTTTCCAGGTAAATGCTTTAACCACCGAGCTGCCCTCTCAGGCCCCAAAGCATTTTCTTGAAAGAGGGTGTTGCAAGCTCTATGTTAAACACCCAGCTGGCTGAACATACCCAGAATAGCAAGGCTTCTCAGTAGTTTCCCAGAAATAAAACTGACTGTCCACACTCTGGCTGAAGGAACCTGACACATCCGTGTGAACCTTAGGAGAATGGCTGAGCCTAGTAAGATTGAGATACTGCAAACCAGGGAATCTGAACATGAAGGGCAGTTCCTGTCCCTTTAAAAAGCTAGAGCTGGAACTTCACGGGCTCAGCAACTGAGTGAAGCCTTCTTTCTCAGTGCACACACCCAAATCATGGACATTTCTTTCCTACAGATTGTGCTCATGTTGCCTGGCTCAGCACTGAACTCTGGAAACCCTCACAGAAGTGACACTCGTCATTCGTTGTCATTGATTTTCCAATTTCAGTTAAATTGAATTTCTCCTTTTTGGGACTGTTTATGTATTGTGGATTGGAATGCTTAATTCAGCTCCTATAATGATATACTTATTGCCACTCAACAAGAGCCAGAGGAGTGTCAGGAGTTTCAGATCCTCCGTGTGTCCCCACATAAACTTTAAGAATGTTGTATATGGTCCTCTGGTTTATAAGTAGACTCATGGGATGGTTTGTTTTAAAACAAAGAGATGCTGAGCTGGAAAAATCACAGCATTTGGTCCTGCCTCCTTGCAAAGAAATGGCAAGGACCTTTGGAATGCTTAAGGCTACCGGAAGGCTGGTGCATGGATGTGATGTGGTGTGTGTGTGTGTGTGTGTGTGTGTGTGTGTGTGTGTGTGTGTGTGTACATGTTGGGTGAACAATAAGGACCACACTGGGAAGTCAATAATCATCCTCAAAGAGAAAGGAAATATCTGGGCTGGATGGATGGTTCGGCAGGTAAAGTGCTTGCTGGGTAAGTTTAGGACCTGAGTTCAAATCCCTAACAACCACATAAATGCCAAACATGGTGTGGTGCATGTCTGTAGTCTTAGCTCTGGGAAAGCAGGGACAGGCAGATTACAGGGGCTTACTGGTCAGTCAGCCTAGCTAAAACTGTCAGATCAGTTCTGAGAGAGATCACATCTCTAAAAATAATAAGCAAGAGAGGAAGACACCAACATCTGATGTCGACCTCTGACATCTTCACACTTGTACACACATGTATGTGCACACCTATCTACACAATGTTTGTTCATGGACACATAAATACAATCCAGTAGTAATGAAATGGGGAAGGTTGGGAAGAATATGGGAAATTAAATAACAGAAAGGAATTCAAGATTTTCTACTTTCTGATTTGTTTTTAAACCAGAAATAATTAGATTTTCTAAATAGCCACCACAATTGAACACAAGTTTCTCTTTTTCTCTCCTTTCTAGCAATTTCCCATGCCTCCTTTTTGTTTCCTAGCCCTCAGAATAAATTTCAACTCAACTGACTTTTCTTCCCCTGTCAATGAACAGATAGTTAGAACTGTTACTGTGCTCGCACTGCACTGCACTTGGCAGCGAAGATGCAAACGTTCACAGACCACAGTCTTTGATTTCAAATTTATGATCTAGGCCAACAGACCTTTCTGGAAATGATATTATATTCTAGGTCAGCACTGCCTCCTGCATCAGCTTCTACTAGCCACGTGTGACTACTAAACACCAGAAAGAGGTGAGTGTGACTCAGAAACTGCTTTTTATAGTTTCAGTTCAATTAATATGAAGTTAAGTAACCACCCTTGACCAGTGGCTTCTTATTGAATGATGTGACATTAGGCCAATAGACCAGTAGATGGGCATGCTTTAATGAGACAGGTGACAGTTAGGACAGCATGTGCCTTGGCATTGGATGTCGGAATGAACCAGACTTGGGGGGTGGTTGGTGTAAGTCAGGAGGAGGCTGGTCTAACCCTGGCTTGATGAGACATGTGGAAAAGCGGAGAAAATGGAGATGGAAAGACATCCTAAGCCCTGGATGGCTCCACTGGAAACAGTGAATGGAAAACGCACAAAGCTGAGCTCATCAAGGAAGGCTGGAAGTCACACAGTGAGACAACATCCAGGGTCAAACCTGGATCCTGGTGTCTGCAGTAAGAGGCCACATTATAGGATCAGATCTTAGATAGAGGGAAAGGTGAGAGTTGTTTGGGGACTCACAATCGACTTCTGTGTAATGTGTGTGGACCTGGAACTTAGGAGAGGGCAGGACCACATGGGGGTGTATTTAACCAAAAATATAAGCAAAGATTGTGCACAGGCTCAATTTAAATGGGTCAGCTGACACCGGCTCTATCTGACCATTACACCTCATGAGACAAGTGGTGTGTGTGTGTGTGTGTGTGTGTGTGTGTGTGTGTGTGTGTAAATCAGGCCAAGGCTTTCCAAATTTCTCCTTTTCAGAAGACCTTTAAATTTAAATTTCTAAAAGAAGTACTAAATTGACATGTTTTGTTAGGGCCACTAATTCTGAAAGTTTAAAAACACTGGGCAAAGAAGCAAAGAACCAACAAGGGGTCCATTCAAAGCCCGGGGCATCAGTGAGGGATGGGTGACACAGAGAGAGGACACATGTGCATAGCTGCCTGGCTGTACCAAGGACAGCCTGGATGATCTTGGAGAGAGCTATGTTCTCTCTCTTCCCCTTTTCCATATGACCCTCCCTTCTCCTTTATAGGGACCAGAACCTCGAGAGTCTGAAGAGTAAGAGAATGGGTCACCAGCTGGAAAGACTAGAAATAACCAGGGCCACCCAGCCCCACAGAGTGTTTGGCTGGGTCACATCCCAGCCCATTTATCTTCAGAGATAAGGCCACCCAGCTGTGTGTAAACATCTCGTTTCTGCCTTTGCAGTCTCGAGTGCCCTTGACTCCCACATGTTTCCTTCTGTGGGAGCCTCGTTCTATTCTCATGAAGGAGAAAATATAATCCTTTCACCTACCTCCCGGTCTAGCAGCGCAGGTGACACCACGGTGACAATGTCTCCTTTCTCAGGATCGATGTAGAACATGTTGGGAGATGGTTTGTCAGGCGTTTGCTGACGGATGTTGTACCGCAGAAGGGCATTGTCAGTGGCCGGGTCATCTGCATCAAATGCTGTCATCCGCATCACTGTGGTCCCTAAGGGGGACGGGCAGGACCAAAGGGTGGGAGATAGTTATCAAAGGGGCAGGATGGTCAGGACCTCTCCCCCATGGGCAATGCGAGGGGAATAACCTGTCAATCACTCTCTGAATTAAAAAGACAAATCATTTGCCAAGCTCTGCTTTAGCTTTTCCTCCCAGCTCTATCACATTAAAGGACCTGAAATACAGAAAAGAAAGCTCTGCTGCTCGGCGGAGTGACAGCTTAATTTTTCCTTCTGCTGATGTGCGATTTATTTTTAAAGGCTTTCATTCCACTTTGGCTGTGCCTCTGTGACAACAGCTTTCATTTTAAAACTCTTATGGGTTGCCTGTCTGTGCCTGGGACAGGTACTGGGGAAATAGAAACACAAAGGGGGTCAGACATCAAGGTATCCTGGAGCTCAGAGAGGCAGAGACATAAAGAAGCAGAAATTATTAATAGGTCATGGAGCGGGCAAAGAGCAGCTTCATCTAGCCCAGGTTCAGGGAGGGGTCTTGATGAAGATATCCATGAAGTGAGGAGGTGTGAGCAAGGTGAAGGATAAAGCCCTTCAAGGGAAAGCTATTCCATGTAATGAGAACACAAGGCAATTTCATATGAGCACCTGCTAGGTAGGGGCCACCCTTTGTTAGGCACTTTAGATGCAGGGATGAGAGTGACATGGCACGATCTTGCCAAGACAACTAGGAGACACACAGGATTATGAAGAAGCACAGACTGCTTGGTAATGCTTGAGGTTGGGAGTTTGTCATCTTTGGTGAGGATCCTGCTCACACACAGCCAACATGGAGGGAAATCGTGATATTGACTTACAAGGATTACAGGGCTTCAATGAGCAAAAATAATGTTTGCCTTCTTGACATCTACTCTTTATTAATTAATTAATTAATTAATTAATTAATTTATTCATTTTTGAGACAGGTTTTCTCAGAAACTATGGAGCTAGTTCTGGAACTTGCTCTGTAGACCAGGCTGACCTCAAACTCACAGAGATCTGCCTGTCTCTGCTTCCCCAGTGCTAGGATTAAAGGCATGTGCCACCACCTGGCTTGACACCTACTCTTGAGAATGCTCATGCCAAGCAGTTTGCACACGAAAGTTCATGGAGAGATTATCTGTTGTGACAGGAAATTTGGAATCAACCTAGCTGTCCAGCAACAGGGTAATCAATAAGAGGATAACACCTACACATTATGAAACACTTTGAAGTTGTTTGGGGCAAGTTATAGACCTACTGTTGTCTCCCATGGACAGCACTCGAGGTAACACCACCAAATAAAATATATCAAGTTGGTGAGTGGCTGGTATGCCACTTGTGTGAATCTGCTTGCCAAGGAAACTCCCACAGCAGGAATGGATGGTGTGGGGACTATTTGCACCTAGGAAACACTGAGGGTTTGCACAGTGAACCTCACACTGGTCATGCTGGGTAAATCTGAGACCAAAGAGGAGACTGGGGTTGAGTTGGTCATGAGGGAACTTTTCACCCTAACCTGTCATGTTCTGGATAGTCTCAAAGGTTTGTCATCATGCTTCTGCAGCTATGATTTAACTTTAAAAATAGTGTAATTACCAACACCAATAGCAGCATGGTCTAGAATCCACTCAGAAAAACAAGGCTGCTTACTCTGATGACTCTGTGAGCTTCATGTGTTTGGCTCACGATGATGTGCCCAGTCAGAACTCCTACATGAAGTGACCTAACTGGCAGAACAGCTATACTTTTCCAGTGCAAATAGTTACATATAAAAAATCCATAAGCTTAAAGAAATTGTTGAGTTTACCGAGCTAAGCCAGTATTCCAGTTAAAGCTTACATGTTCCTCCTACCATCAAAGCTAGAACACTGATTTATTTCCCACACTTAATTAGAATCAGATTTTTAACCATTAGGTCTGAGTGGTTAGGTGAACAAAGGGAATTTAGCCACCCTAAAGTTTGGATGGTATTATATAATTTTGATTCATTTCACTCATGTTGCCATTAGCTGTATGATGCAAGGTACATCTACTACATATCTTGTTTCTTTGTTTTTGAAATGTTTCAGAGAAAATATAGGGTCCAACACAAGTATTTTTGGCAGAAGCAGACCCCTACCTCTGCTCCAGATGTTGGATGACTGTTAATTGTGCATGATGCTTCCCTCTAAGCCATACCGTGAGTGAAATCAGTTTCCTATCCAGTGGTTCTATGCAGTAACTCTCGGTCTTCTGAGTTGGTACCTTCCTAACCTAGGAAGAGAGGGCCACCCAAGGCTCTTTGCAAAAGTCATTGACAGATTTTAAGCCCAGGATCTCATCCAGGAAGATGTGAACTCCTTGTGGCTGAAGGCAGAGAAGGAACCTTGCCCTCATCAATTCTACACCAACATTTCAGGTTAAGTACACTTGACACAGTGTCTCTCTTGGCTAGTGCCTACTGAATGCCTAATTGATTGAAACTGCTCACTAATCTGCATTTAATTGAAGTTATAGCTGAAGGAGAAAAAGAAGGTAGAAAAAACGAAGTCATCATGGCCTGAGACTCTCATACGCATCTGGATGATTAGAGGAAGTGGAAAAGACTCAGGGTGAAGCACCTTCAGGGTGTACCAGGGAGCTCCTTCTGAGTGTCTTCTTTGTTCTCATAGAACTGATCAGATGACACAACCAGGGTTGCCCTGTGATAGTCCCTGAGATACACAGAAAATGTCTTCATTTTAATCAATGGTTGGGGAATAGGAAAAACTGGTTTGAAGCCCGCCTTTGTCTACACCCAGATGTGAACACACAATTGGGTTTTCTTCATAGTAAATTCCACTTCTATGGAGACTGTGAAGGGTCTACTCCATGCAGCACAGAAGGACAGAACTGATGTGGTTTTAATGTGAAATGTAGCCCTCAGGCTCATGTGTTCACACACTTGGTCCCAGCTGGTCGCGCTGTTTTTGGAAGTTGTAGAAACTTCGGGAGGTGGCGTCTCATTGGAGGAAGGAGGCCACTGGTGATGGGACTTTATATTTTATACCTTAAACCTACTTTCTATCTACTCTCTGCTTCCTGATCCACCCATATTTGAGGAGTTCAAGCTGCATAATCCTGCCATAAAGCCATGGGCTGCCATGCCTTCTTCACCATGATAGCCTGTTTCCCCTAAAACTATGAGCCAAACTAAAGTCTCTCTCTTTCAGGTGCTTCTTGTCAGGTATTTGTTCACAGCAATGAGAAAAGTGACTAATACAACGACCTTGGGGCTAACACACACACACACACACACACACACACACACACACACACACACACACACACTAGGTCCTAGGAGTGTGTTTGAATTTTCTGATGGTGGAATTCATTTTACAGTTCTATATACTGTCTTATCCACCAATGCACAGCATGTTGAATCATGCACTTGCTTGCACTGGACTTTATTTTAATTCCACTGACCAGAGCTGCAATCTTGCCTATAGAGGAGAGTGGCTATTCTCTTGCCCAACTTTCCTTGGCAGTTTTTGAAACTACACATCAGTCACCAGCCTGCCTCAGGTGGTTTGATGTTCCTTCAGGAGGTGAACCCAGTGGTCATAGACAATGCAAACCAATGGTTGCACCTGCGTGTTTATCCCCACTGTCTGTGAAGATACATTGGCCTCAGATCCACACTAGTTCATGCATCCTGAACTCCCCGGAGGAGAAGAATCCCTTCACCACCAGCCTGACAGCCTCCTGCCATGCCCATCTTATGCTATGTGTGTTTCTGGATGGCAGGGGAAGGATAATTACAAGACAAACACGTCTTGGGTCCTTCGCACAATACCTCTCTGTCTTCTCCCATCACGATATTTGGAGTGTCAAAATAAGCAATAATCACCCTGTCACTCCCAGAGCCAGGTGACCCAGCAGTAGTCTTCCAGAGAGAAATGAAAGAATTACAGGTTGGTGTCTGAGAGTCTCAAGCTAGCCAGTCATTTTCTGTCACAGAAGAATACAACTGCCAACCCGCCAGGCTGAGAACAGTGGTGGTCACCCTGACTTGGGCAGAGAGTCCCTTCCTCTCCACTGTAGTTCTCTGGTGGAGGAGACGCAGTGTCTGGTATCTGGTGTCTTGACCATGGGTTGAGAACATCTGAAGCTTGTTTACCTGTGACTGTTGAGTCTAAAGCCTTTGCCAGCAACGGACTCTTTCCAGCTGGCCTTAGAACAGGGAGGCTCTAAAAGATGCCCCAGTATGCATTGCCTGTGGTGTGTGATCCTATTGTTTAAATTTTTTCTTTTATTTATCATTTGAAGATTTCATACATGTGTATACTGACTCTCTCTATGTCCAGGCTCCCTTCATTAGTCCTGGAAAACTCCTACCACCATCCTTCCAGTGAATTCTCTCCCCTTTCTTTTCATGTTGGGTCCAGCAGTGCTGCCAGCTGGCTCTTGACTGATTTTGGTGGGTTGATCTTGTGATGGTCATTGCAGCTGCAATGAGTTCACAAGTGCCGCAGCCATATCGTATCCTGAAGATAGAATTTCACCACACTCCCAACACCCCTGGCTCTTACATTCCTCCTCACCCCTCCTATGATGATCCCAGAGCCTTCGGGGAGGGAAGGTGGTAGAGATGCCCTGTTCACGGCTGAGAACTCAGCAGTCACTAATTCTCAATATATTCATGGCATTTCTTGGACTTCATTCCAAAACATTGTCCTTTGCTTGGTCGCCAAGTATCAGACTCTGTTTTAGAAAAATCCTTATTCCTATAAGTGAATTATATATCACAGATGCTTCGGTCTGTGCACTGTATTTCCAGCAGTGTGGTGAGGGCAGTTGCAGGCCTTACAAGAGGTATGCAATGCTAAGACATATGAACAGAGCCAGTAGGTGTCACCAAGTGAACTCCTTGTGTGTCACAGACCAGTAGACACACTTGCACACATCACCTCTCTCTCCCTCTCTCTCTCTCTTTCTCTCTCTCTCCCTCCCTCTCCCTCCCTCTCTCTCTCTCTCTCCCTCTCTCTCCCTCTCTCTCTCTCTCTCCCCTCCCTCTCTCCTTCTCTCTCTCTCTCTCTCTCTCTCTCTCTCTCTCTCCCTCCCTCTCTCTCTCCTCTCTCTCTCTCCTCTCTCTCTCTCCCCTCTCCTCTCTCTCTCCTCTCTCTCTCTCTCCTCCCTCTCCCTCTCTCTCTCTCTCTCTCTCTCTCTCTCTCTCTCTCTCTCTCACACACACACACACACACACACACACATCACAGGATTTTCCCCACCTTCTCCATTCTATCATGAAGTGTTGGCTCCACAGACACCCTGTCATCTGTACACAATGTGGTATTTGTAGGTGAATGGACCATTGTGATATCTAATATTTTAACCCTATTCTTTAATGACAGTTCACTTTTCCTGCATTCATACTAAGTCCAGGAAAGACACAATATTATTTATTTATTTATTTATTTATTTAATGTGTATCTGCACATATTTAAAGATGTTTGAGGATACTATGGGTGCTGTTCCTCAGGTACTACCCACGTTTTTTAGAGGCAGGGTCCCTTAGTGGACTGGACTCACAGACTGGGGTATGCTGGGTGTTTCAGCAGTGTGGTTAGGGCAACTGCAGACCTTAAGTGGTATGTGAATGCAGAGAGACCCATATGTCTCTTCCTCCCCAGCCCTGGAATCATAAGTATCTCTCCAATGCCTGCCTTTTTTAAAAACATAGATTCTGGGGCTCAAACTCAGGTCCTCATGCTTGCAAAGCAAGCACTTCACTGACTGAACCACAACCCCAGGACCAGTATTATTATTTTTTGACAACCACACTTTAGAACTCAGTTTGGAGGGGCTCATTGCTCAGGGAAATGTTGACAGGGTATGCCTTGTGCAGACAGATCCCTTTGACTCTAGTTATGCTTTCTCTATGGCTACACTTTTGAGGAATGTATGCACATAGCATCATTAGGAACTGTTATGTAAACTGTTGAATGATAACTGTATGAAAGATAACCACCCAACCTGCTGGGCTCCAGAGGCAGCTCATGTTCCACACTGCCTGTGTTCCTGGAAAGCCACCCAAGTAAGGAACTGCAAATGACATCTTAGGCAGTTGTAAATAGTGTCCTCTTTCCAGTTGACCTGCATACATCTCAGGTCCACTTTATTTCCCTTTGATGGTGTGTATCCCTTAAGCCATGCACCCTAACTGGACTTGCGGTATGTACACCCTAAGCCACACTCCCTAACTGGACTTCATGTGTGTACAGCTAAGCCACACCCCCTAACTGGACTTCAGGTGTGTTTGTTCATTAACCCAATGCCCTCCTGGCCTGTGGGTTTGGAGAAGGAGGTCAACTCTTTGTTCTGGGGTGAAGGGCAGAGGGAGGGTTTCAAATTGGCTGGGAAAGGAGGAGGAATGGAGGATGAAGGTTCAAGACCTAATACCAGCCTGGGAGAAGCAGCTATTCATGCCCATCCCCTCTGGTTCATGATCATCCAGGGACCGTCACTCACCAATAAAGTCCCCTCCCACAGTTTTCAGGTGGTGGTAGACAGAAAAAGTTTGGGATAATGTAAGTTTTTGTGGAGATCTGTCAATGACTTTGGTCCCCTTTTAGACAGCAGTACTGCCCCATTGACCTCAATGTGTAGCTCTCTTTGTCAAGGCATCAGGTCAGGGGTGATTAGGTCAAGCATCCATGCAGCACCCTCTAAGACAGCTAACAAGATTATAGTGCTCTCAAGACATCAAGAGTGGTGGGGACAGGGGCACAGTCCAGCTAAGAGGTCAGCTGGTTTCCATCTCACAGTACCCACTGTACTATTGGCACACAGATCTGGGGGAAGCCAGACTTCCAACTTTTCAGGCAAAGATGGGAATTGGGAGTTTAAAATAAGCTGTCATCGTGTTTCTGTGTTGGACACTTGCTCACATTTTAAAAGTAAACGATAATTAAGTGGAACCAGACAAGTCAAACAAGGCAAGTGTCGTAGATGCTGCTTTGACTTTAGTACTTTATGTCTTTTGACCGTGACTGACATCGTCGCCGTGATTCTTTCCCCTGAAGCCCTGAACTGCACATCCTATGTGAGCTCTGGAGGTAGGCTCTGTAACAGATGAACTTCTATGTGAAGACGCCAATTTTGCTTAAGTCACTGTTTGAATTTGCTGTTTCCTACAGCCACAGCTAATCTCTCATAGAGGCATGAAGGAAAGCATGACAAAGCACAGACCTTTATCTCTCTCTTGCCTGCTTCTCTCTCAAGTGTATGCATGCCCACAGGCACATGCAGAGGCTAGAGAAAGACGTCAGAGGTCCTTCCCTGTCACTCTCTGCTTTGTTCCCTTAATACAGGGTAAACCTGGAGCTAGGCTGACAGCCAGCCAGCACTAGCCATCCACCCATACCTGCCCCATCAGTGTCCCCTAGGCATCCATGAGTACACCCTAGTTTTTTCATAGGTGCTGCTGATTTGAACTCAGAACCTGGTGCTTTCATAGAAAGGTCTCTTCTCTACTGAGCCATCTTCCAGGCTCCATGTGTACGTGTGTGTGTGTGTGTGTGTGTGTGTGTGTGTGTGTGTGTGTGTGTGTGTAATGTGTGGGAATGCATATATAAAGCATATAAATAGAGTCCAGAAGTGCAGGCATCTTCCTCTAGCATTCTCACTGAACTTAGAGCTCACTGATATGGGGAGACTAGCTGTCCAGTGGACCCCAAGAGCCCCCTTTCTCTCCTCTCCTCTCAGGGTCAGGGTTACAGGCACATGTCATCACTCCCAGCTTTATATGTAGAAGCTGGGGATCTCAACTCAGGTCTTAATGCTCATATGACAATTGCTGGCTGAGCCATATCCCCATGTCTACACTTTTGCTCCTTTAGACTAACAATGGGAAACACTAATTCAGGAAAGAAATACAAAATATGCAGTTATTTTCTCAGGTATGATCAAGTATTCAAATCAGACTCACTCATTGGAAATGCTCAGGAACCAGAGTTAAGTAAGCCCAGTGTTAGGGTTTAGGGAATGGTGACTCCATTAGCGGCTCCAGTAGCTCACACCTTCTTACAACCATACACTTGTGTTGTCCCTTCTCACAATGGCTGTGAAATTGGCTATGGGGCATTCTTGGACCTGTGGCACACAGACAAACCTTACACAAACAGGAGCTGGGCAGTTCCACGAACAGAACTTATCTTCCCAGAACCCAGCCTCCCTCTGTAAGAGCTAGGTTACTCTTGGCTGTCCCTGGCTGACACCCTTGACCGACTATCAGACATTGAAGGTTGAGGCCATCTTGTACCAGCGAGCATCCAGCTGAGATCAGCCTATGGAGAGCAGTCTCAGATGAGCAGAGGAGAGGAAACCACCCAGCTGAGCCCTTCCCAACTTACAAATGCGCAAATACATGACCGCTGTTTTAAGACATGGAGTTCTGGTGTGGTGACTGACAGCTGGTAAGGGCATATAAATTAATGACTCAGTACACATGAGTTAGAAAGTGATACATAATTCAACACAGACTTTAATTTCAATGTGGGACTTTTCCATTTCAAATAGATAACTCAGCAGGTTTAAGAGGTAGATTAAAAATACAAAGAAGCAGGTGCAGAAAAGAAAAAAAATGCTAAGAACAAACTGTATCACAGTTGCCAATTGTTAACCTTTCACAGTTGTGTTCTGGGGGCCCACCAAGGATGCCACCACCAAAGCAAAGCTAAGCAGAGCCATGTGTTGGCATTGGCTGCTTTGGTTGCTAGGTAGAGTTGGACTTTTATTTCCAGAACAACATAGAATTAAACTCTTACAAAGTCTACCCTCTGGTTGCAGGTCTATGTTGAGTAAACACCACCAACCAGGAGCACAACTCTGCTCTTCAAAGTGAGCAAGCACGCCTTCAGTTTTGAGCTGGTTGCTAACTCCGTTTAATTGCAGCCCCTAAGTGTCTCTGGGGCGGCTGCGATTACCACGGACTTGATTTGAAATGCAATAGACTTTGCCTCTCCAATTTTCTCTCCTTCCCTGGAGCTAGTTGGTTTTTTAAGTACAAATTGGCAGTCAAATATATAATAAGTTATGACAAGTTGCGCAATGGCTGTCTCCCATCTGCTTCCAAAGCTTGTTTATTTTGATGTGAATAAAGGAGTGGCGACAGACACACCTTAGGATTGTTTTAGTCTCTCAACAGTCTGTGTCTTGTTTATCCAGGGAGCCACTTTTTAATTAAGCTGGGGTGGGCCAGGCTTTAGGAAAAAATTGTTTCTGAGATACTAAGTAACAAACAACACAAACGGAGTTCCCTTCTATTGGTAGTCACTTTGTTGCTGTTCATCTGGGGACATGGGAAAGTGTGTGTGTGTGTGTGTGTGTGTGTGTGTGTGTGTGTGTGTGTGTGTGTGTGTCTGGGTGTGTCTGGGTGTGTCTGTGTGTGTGTCTGTGTGTGTGTGTGTGTGTTTCCTCAGGACCCAACCATCATCCATCTTTTTACTTTTTTTTTTTTGGTGAGGGAGCAGGGTCTCCCACTGACCTGGGCTAACCCAACCAGGTAAACTGTCTGGTCAGCAAGCCCCAGGAATCCTCTGGCTGTCTCCCAGCACAAGGTTTAAAGCCGCCATGTCTTGTTCTGCAGATCAAATCCAGGCCTCATGCTTGTGAGGAAGACATTTTACCAACTCCACTGAGCCCCCAGGCCCTTCATCTTTAAGGTGATATTTTTCTCAAACTTATTAAAATATTTTCTCTCTATATTTTTCCTAGTTATTGCCTTTTTTGATGAGGGTGCTCTGTGCTGAATTATTTGATCATGCCTAATACACTCTAAAGAAGCAAGTGTAAGTGGAGATACAATCCCAATGGTTCACCTTAATAAAGGGAAATCTGAATGTTACAGCAGCATGAAGCAACTGCAATTCTCAACTATGAAGGTTTTTACAAAGTGAGTCCAATATCCTTAGCTCTGTGTAATTTTACCACTGGGGGGCATTTGGCAACCTGTGCAGATGATTTGGTTGTCACAAAATGAGACATTGGCAACCTGTTGGCAGTGGCCAGGGGTGCTATCCTAATGGGAGCATAACAGACCTCAAGACAGAAAAAAATATGCTCTCTGCTCAGCAGGGTGTTAGTAAACAGAATTCGAGTCAAAAGAGAAGGAATAGAATGGTTTTAAATCATCTCTCTTTTAGCTTTAATATACTTCTTAAACATTTATTTTTATTGATGTGTATACGTGTGTGTGAGTGTAGAGGCAAGAACATAGGCCAGAAGAAGGCGCCAACCCCTCTGAAGCTGGAGTTACAGGTGGTTGTGAGGCACTCAGCATGGGTGCTAGGAACCAAAGCCAGGTCTTCTACAAGAACAATATATGCTCTTAACCTCTGAGTCATCTAACTCTTAGAAATATATCTTGAACTTTAATTATATTTATCTACTTGTGTGCATGCATGCATATGATCTGTGTGGATGGGCACATGTACAATAGCTTGCATGGGGAGGGGTCAAAGGCCAACTCCTTTCTCCTTTGTGTGGGTTATAGGACCTGAACTTGCCTTGCCCTCTAAGTCATCTCTCTGGACTCTTTACAAAGATAGCAATGAAGGTGGGGGTTGATTGATTTCTAACAGTAAGCTGACACTCCCTTATCTGTTTTAATGGCAACTTCCGGAGGTTCAGAGTCATCTAACTAACCCAGATTCCAGAGGCTTAGAGAGAAGCCTAATTTCTCATTCAAGTTTATCCCATTGAAGGGGGTTCCTGATCAAGGACAGGTTGGGGAAGCTTGCACACAAGGTAGGGCTGGGTGTGGTTACCATATTAAAAGATACCAAGGTGTAAGATGGTGCAATTCAACCCATCCTTGGACTCTGGTCCAGCAGGAAGAGAGTAAGGCAAATTGCTGGGAGAGGGGCGAAGCTGCTGATTTTACAAACAAATTCTTGAACTCGATAAGTAAATACACAATGGCTAGCATAGCACTGCTGCAAGCTGCTGTTTTATGGCTCGGAAGTTGGCTGTGATTGATGCAAGCTATGAAAGAATTTATAAAATAACAGTGAATTAGAAGAAGGCGTCTTTTGAGTCTAGGGAAATGGATCTTTTATGAAGAATAAAACTTGATGAAGTAGTTCCATCAGGACCACACAAATCTGAAATTAAACATGCTGAGATGGAAAGCCAAGAGAGGCGTGTTCTAGACCCTCTGGGCTTGCAGCCTGGAAAAGGGCAGCTTCCTCTCCTTGGTTCACCATGTCACGTGGAGTCCCTTCCACTCACCGTGAATCGTTTCTCTGCACTGTGAATGTCACTTTGGAAAGCTGCGTTCCTTCACCCAAGCCATCAGGAGGCCATTCAGTGAATAAGGCAGACACACAGAACTTAATGTACATTTGATTAATGTATTTGATTCACCTTTGTTCCCCACTGAAAGGAATAGGGTCAGGCACACAGTAGGTGCTCAATAAATGCTGAGTTAAGGGCAGAAGGAGAGCCCCATTAGTTTGTGGTACTCATGGATCTCATTTCATTTGAGGTTTTAAATAACCTTCCCTGTCCCCATGGGCACATCTCTACCGCCTGAGACCTCTGCTAGCCTAGATAAATGCTCATCTGGAAACAATATGGCAGGGCACAGACTGACAAGGACCTGCTCCCCACTGCAGAGGGCTGACAGGCACCTGGTACAAGTTGATGGCTGCAGTTCTCTGGCTTTGAAACTGAGCACCGTACCTGTACACGAGGCAGTTCCTTTTGGTCTCTAAATGTACCATGAGGCTGCCGCCCTCCTCAAGCTAGGTGTCTAGTCTCTTCTTAGGCCTGACAGCAAGAGAGGGATCAGTGGTTCCCCCATCTGTCCTCTGTGGAAGTAGAGGCTGGTTTCTTATGTGCAACCACAGGGCACTTGCTGCACTTCCAGAGAGCCTGAACTCAGTGCCAGCACCCATGCTGGATGGCTTACAGCCTCCTGTAACTCCAGTTCTAGGGGATGGGGTCCCATGTCCCTCTTTTTCTGATTTCTGCAGGTACCCAGACACATCATGCATGTGCTCAAGTGTGCACACACCCAACACACACACACACACACACACACACACACACACACACACACACACACACACAAATTGAAAAGAGCAAATGTGGGAGGGATATAGGTCAACAGGCTCTATGTTTGGTAACAATGAAGAAAACACCTCTTAGATGAAAGCAATGATGGTGAGAAATGGTTCTGACTTTAAGAGCTAACTCTAGGCTGTATATAGAGAGGTAGACATTGGTCAATGTTGTCTACATTCTAAGTATCTCCAACATTTCAGACAGATGGGTCCTTGTTAGAGCTATCTAACTCTGGGGTAAGCCATCCCTCCCAGATGTGTAGTGCAACCATTCTGCTTGGCTTGACTCTACCCTTTATGGACAGCTTGCTTTGAGTCTGTCCTGCACTGCAGTGTGTACACAGAAGAACAAGGCTGTCATAGCCTCCCAACCTGCTCACATTCTACTAGAGAGATGGTGATTCTTAAACACAGAATCATAGTGCAGTGTGCTACATGCAAGCAAGCAAGCAAGCAAGCAAACAACCCACACCAACTACTTTTAAGGGCTCACTAAAGACACTGTGTGGAGGGTGGCATGCCCCAGTGGCCCTTGATGAATGTGTTTAGTAATTCCCAGTTGAGATTCAGGGCAGAGCCAGTGTCTGCTTTCCCTTGCATTACAGCTTTGAAAGGCCTGATCACTTCCAGAACACTCCATTATCACTCAGACCTAAGCTGAAGAAACATTGGCTTTTCCAACAGGATGACTTGCCCAGTTGCTGAGTGCAAAGAGGCAAGAAAGCCTGCCAAACAGCCCTGTGGGCTCTTCCTAAATCCCCCCTGCTTGCTAGGAGACAGGCACACTAAAGCATTTTTTAAGAGCAGAGAATTTTTGGCCCCAATTTACAATTCAGATCGAAAAATCACAGGGGCTTTGAAAAGCCCTGGACACTCAGCAGTCAATGGCTGCATTCTTTGCTCTGGAACTTTCTGTTGCATTCTGTTCTACTAGACAAGATCCAGTGCAGCTGTAAAACCCCACTTCAGCAGAGAAGTGTTGAGTGCCATGCACCTGTGAGTTCAGGAGTCTCACCCAATGGCTGACACAAATGGAGGCGGGAAGAGCCTCTCCTCCGTGGGCAAGGGAGGCAAGAGTTCGCCAGTCAGGAGAGAGAGATTGAGACTTACACTGGGTGGCAATGCACAGGCAGGCAGGTAAATAGTTAAACTGAGGCTGGAGAGAGGGAAAGGTGGAAGTGGCATTTTGGGAATGACTACATCTAAATCCAGGAAGTGACTCTGGGAGGAGTAGCTGTACTGTGGTAACCAGGTTTCTGGTCTCCAAGGCTGATTTCCCAAGGAAGGGAATAGCTGAATACAATTCCTGGGGCTGCCAAACAAAGCACTACAAACCTAGGCAGAGGGCTGTGGATTCAGAACCATGGAAATGTATTCTTTTCTGCTGCTGGAGGTTCAAATCCAGCCTTAAGAGGTGGCCGGGCTGGGCTCCTGCAGAAGGTTTTAGAGCAGGGTTTGTTTATTGCCTTCAGCCTGGCATGGGTGTGTGACCTTGGGAGCCATACTTCTCCGTTTGTGCTGTCCCCTCGTTTCTGCTTTTCTGTGAGTTCTCTCCCTTCACCTCTCTCAAGACCCTTGAAAAGGCATTTGGGGTACACCTATGGAATCCAAGGTATTATTTTCATCTTTAGACTATTAGAAGGCTCCTCTTCCAAAGGTCACAGCTACATAGTGCAGGGATTGGATGTGCTCTCTTTTGCTGGTGACATAGCCCAGCACACTGAATGCTCAGTGTCCCAACTGCCCACCATGCTGGCATGCTTACTGAGACACACAAACCCTTGGCCCCTGGAGATTTTTTATCCCCCCCTTTTTTTTTTGAGAGGAAGTGGAAGAACCTGGCTGGAGACACACACCTGATCTTGATGGGATCACAACTGGGCATTCAAGGTTTTTAAGTCTGGGCAGGGGCTGTGCCTTTTATAGCCAAGAGCTCTGGGAACTGGTGTGGCAGGCCTGCAATCCCAGCTACTCGGGAGGCTATGGCTAGATGATAGAAGTTTCAATGACTGTTTGGGTTACAGAGATTTTGGGGCCCAACTAGGACAACTTAGTGAGACCTGTCTTTACAAAAATGGCTGAGACTGAAGGTCACTGGCAGAGTGCTCATTTAGCATGCATGGTGGTCCTGGGTTCAAAATCTAGTACCACAGGAAATAAAAAGTGTTTGGGATCCCTGTAGGCAGCAGGAACTGGTCCCCTAAATAGGAAACACAAATACTCAGTGCCCAGAAAATATGCTGGTGCCTGTTTTCCTGGGAATGCGCGCAGGGAAAGATAGCCCAAAGGCCATGGGCTCCATTCTGGGGATCAGCTAATGTTGTACTTGCTTCCCAGGCTCAGTTCTCACAGACACGTGAGGGCCAGCTCCTACTTCTCACAGGTTCTGCTCCCACTGCCTAAGCTGGGTTATCTTTTCAGAAGTCTAGCAAAGGGGCTCAGGAAGATGAATGGGTGATGTCGCCTCCCACTTGAGCTCTAGCAGGGGCTCAGTGGATTGAGAGTGAAACAAAGGTTGTTGTCAGGGAGCTCAGGTTCTTTAGATTTAACAACATGGCCAAGGCAAGCTGTTGCCTCAGTTCTTTTCAGTTTCTAAAGAAAGAAAACATGAGATGGATTTGGTTTCTCTTTGAACCTCAAAACATTTGAGCACAGAGAAGGGCACCACAGAAAGTTTTCAGTGAATGCCAGATCTTCCTGGTGACAGCTTTTGCTTGTGGTCACAGGGCAGGGCTAGACTCTCAGGTCACTTTTGTGCCTGTGAGCTTATGGGAAAGGAGAGGGACCAGAAGCTGCCTGAAGGAGGAGAGCAGGTTCGGGGCGGGGCAGGGTCTAGAGAGAGAGGAATGACCTTAGTGTCATTGTGGTCACCTTGCCTGAAAACTTAAGTCTTCTTTTCAGACTTAAAAAGAAGGATGCAAAGATAGAAACTGCTGTGACATCATCTGAAGCCCCCCTAAGAGCCTAGGAGGACTATGCTCCCTCCCACTCTTGCAGAGATTTCTTACTTTAACTGGGAACAGCTCCATGTGATCCAGCTGGGACCCAGAGACTGGGGTTCTTCAGCCTGATGGAGGAATCCTGCTCTGAGAAAGCCGAGCTCCCATGCTGAGCATATTCGCAGATGGAAAGACACATACTGTAGAATGGCAGAAGGGAACCTGCCTTGGTGGGAAGGGCTGAGAAGATGTCTCCAATGATAGCTCAACTAGCAGCATTGGTAATGCCAGCAGGTACATAGAACTGCAGAGGTGACGTCATGTCACCAATGTCTTACCCCTGGTGCCCAATGGACATGGAGGTGGGAGAGAGGAGAGTGTTTTGAGTTGTTTCGCAGCTGACAGCCCTATGGTAGCTGACAATGGAAACAATGGGAAGAGGAAGGCAATAGGAAGGAAAACCACCATCCTGGTTTTATTTCTGTTGCCGTGGTAAAATACCCAACAAAAAGCAACCTGCAGGAGAAAGAGGCTATTTCTTCTCATGATTCCAGGTTAGAGTCTATATTTGAGGCAGGAACCTCAAACATCTGGTCACAACCTATCCAGTCAAGAACAGAAAGAAATGAATGAATGCTTGCTGTGCTCAGTCCAATTTCTCTACTCTCATACAGTTCAGGATCCCCTGCATTGGGAATGTTGACACCCACAGTGGGCTGGATTTTCCCACATCTTTTAATTTAATTAGGACAATTCCCCATAGGCATGCCCACAGGCCAACTCAATGTAGACTATCCCTCATTGAGACACTTCCCAGGTGAGTCTAGGTCATGTCAAGTTGACAATTACAGCCAGCCCTTGTTCCCTTGTTTTCCCACCATGCCCTTTACCCCATAAAGACATCCAAAGTAACTACTTTCTAGTTCATTCTTAGAAATGGGGGATCTACCTTGTGTGGGGCAAAGAATACTCCCAATGTGGCCAGTAGGCACTACACTCTTCCTCTACCTCCTGGTTGCTCTTATCTGCTCATAGATGGGAATATTTGCTTAAGTCCATAAGGGAAATAGACCCAATAAGCCAGCAAGGGTCAGAGTCCCAATTTTCATGGGAACAGAGCTACTGCAACTGTAAAGTCAGGTCCAACACATGACCTAGACATTGCCCATATCTGATTTAGCCTTTTATAGTTCTACAAGGTCACCCAGTTCTGTTGTTTCCAACTTGAGAACTTTTTGGCCATTTCTGTCTTGCACACTGGTGCCAACAGCTTGTTTTCTATTTCAGACAGGCTCTAAACTCATATTGTCTCATTGTTGCTTTTATCCCTACATGATATTGCCATCTGAACATTATAAATTCCTTTGTTTAGCCTATTGATGGATGAGTGTCCTTTCCCTTCACCCAGTATAGTTAATATAAGCAAGGTATAAGGAAACAACAATCTGTCTTCGTTCCCATAAGAATCCTTTATGCTCATGCCTTTCCAGCTCCTTCCTCAAGCTCCTCCTCCCCTTCCTCCAAGAAATGACCATCTGCAATTATCTACTGTCCTGCTTTAGACTTTACTCCTCTGTTTCTAAACACATATTGTCCTATATACATGGACTAATACCATTGATAGTTCCTGGAAATGCTGCTCTTCATGCTATAGCATGTTCTAGAAACCCATTATGCCGTGGGGCAGGTCCTGGGATACTGCACTGTCCTTTGCTAGCCATGCTTAGGTCACTGAGCACTCAGACTGCTTGCTCCTGTTTTTTGCCTCTGCTATCAAAGTCCATGTGCACAGATGAAAATTCCTTCTAAGTGTTTTCCTGTGAATGGGCTCCACATCTTTTGCTTTGACAAAGACAAATCCAGTTTCCGAGTTATTCCAATATATAATCCCAACAGTTGTCACTGAGGGTCACTGTTTTCCTGTGCCATGGCCAATACATAACATTTCTAGACTTAATGTTTAGCAACCAGCTAGACAAAAAAAATTATGCACAATTGTATATAAATGTCACTTGGATTTTGCTGGTTGGTATGCTGGAAGAGCCTTCTGTACTGATTGGTCATATATGTTTATTTTGTCAAATGACTTTGTATCTGTCAGCTCTTTTAAACTGAATTCATTTGACTTTCTTATTAAGTACAGAGGTCCTTTTTATAATGGGATGACTAGTCTTTTATCAATAAATGTGCTGCAAATATCAGCTCTAAGACAGTGCTTTGAATTTCTATCTAACAAATACTATCCATCCTGGGTTCATTTCTGTTGCTGTGACTAAATGACTCTGACCAAAAGCAACTTAGGGGATGAAAAAGATTGTAATTCCCATTTCCACTCCATCACTGAGGGGATGGCGAGGCGAGATCTCAAGCGGATCCATCTGCATGGCACCCGCAGCCAGCAGGGAGAAAAGGCAACCGTGCTGCCCACTGCCTGAGAGCTCAGCTGGCTCTCTTCTTACACAGTCCAGGTCCAACCCGTGAAATGCTCACCCACAATCAGGGTGGGTGTACCCACCAAATCACCTAATCCAGACCATCCCACACACATTGTTAGGCCTCCGTGACCTAGACAAACCTCAGGTGAGGCTCTCTGTCCAGGGGGTGCTAGGCTGTAGCAAGTTGGCAGTGAAAAGGAACAACACTGTCATGTTTTTTTTTTTTTTTTCATTGCTAAGACTTCATGGATGAACTTGGTTATATCAGTATATCAGGTTAAAATCTATACACAATGTCCTGGCAACTGCTTCCCACCAGTTGACAAGTGACAATACTGGAAATGACAGTGCTCCTGGTCCATTTTCACTTCAGTTCAGGCTACACTTCTTTGTTCCATTCACGAGAAGCTCACTGACATGGGTATAATTCGATCTTTCTGAAAGAAAAATAAGTTATTCTTCTTCTTTTCTCCCTCTCTGTCCCTCTCCCTCCCCTTCTCCTCCCCTCTCCCTGTCTCTGTGTACGCTCATGTGCAGGTATGTTTGCTAGAGTGCCCATGCCTACTTCTATGGAGACAGTGCTGAGTGTCTTCCTCAGTTGTTTCCCCATCTTATCTTTTGAGACAGTGTGGTTCACAGACCCTGGAGCTCTCTGTGTGGGCTAGATCATTGAGCCCCTGGTTCTTTTGTATCTTCCCTGGACCTCTGTAGTTACAAGTACTCATCACTGCATGACCTTTACACACACACACACACACACATACACACACACACACACACACACACACACACACACACACACACACACGGTTTTTACATGGGTGTTGCAGATATGAACTCAGTTCCTTATGCTTGCATAGCAAACACTTAACCCACCCTTCCCCAAAAAGAACTTCGATATAGATTTGACCGTTAACAATTACTTCAAACTGAAGCTGGATGGTGGTGCACACCTTTAACCCCAGCACTCAGGAGGCAGAGGCAGTCGGATCTCTGAGAGTTCAAGACCAGCCTGGTCTACAAGAGCTAGTTCCAGGACAGCCTCCAAAGCCACAGAGAAACCCTCTCTTGAAAATCTAAAAAACCCAAACCAAACCAAATCAAACCAAAACATTTACCCCAAACCATCACAAGTTCCCTCAACCCTTTCCACTTCCTTGTTAGACTAGCCACAAGTCCGAGACTCCTTCAGCCATTTTCCCGGGGCTCTGGCACAGTACAGCAAAACCTAGTCAGAACATTTAATTAGTTAGCTTACTTCAAGATGAATGCAAATCAAAAAATGTTTCCATTCTCACCTGTTTATGAGCCTACAGCAAAATTAATTAAAGCTCTAATGGAGAAAAGTAAACAAACACTTTTGAAATAAAGGAAATAAAGATTGTGAGGTCTGAGGGAAGGCTCATGAAACATGAGTGAGTTGGTTATTTAGAGTCCTGTGTTCCTGCCTGATAATTTAATCACCCTCACTGCAGCCTCTCTCCTGTCGGGACACAGGCTAAGAAGGTGGACAGGGCGGGTCTTTTATCAGCCTCAACCCAGCACTGCAGCAACAGCACCAGATGACATTGTGTGCGTTTTCTGAGATACTATTTTCATTAAAATGTTTTATTACTTTTCTTTCTTTCTATAAACTTGTAAAATGTGCACTTTCCCCATAATTTTGCTTAATTTCCAAGGACCAAAAGAAGCGGCTGCTGTGCCACTCAGCCTGTAAATTTGTCTTGCAGGGCTGGAGTGAGGGTTCAGCGGTTAAGAGTGAGGACTACTCTTCCAGAGGATCCACATTCAGCTCCCAGCTCTCAAATCCTGCAGCCCACAACTGCCTGTAACTCCTGCCCTAGGGGAGTCTGACACCCTCTTCTGGTCTCTGCTGGCACCTGCATTTATGTGCACATATCTACATGTATACATATAATTAAAAATAAATACAAATCTTTCAATCAGACTGGCATAGAGGAAAAGCCACGTGTGCCTGGTGAGATTGACAGATGTGCTGTCAGATGAACAGGAAAGCTGTATGGAAAACGGTGGCTCCCTTGTCTAGGAGAACATATTGGTTTGCATGAAAACTCTGGTGCTCCTGGACCATATCCAGAGGCAGTCCCTAGCGATGGCGCCTTGTGGCTGCAGTGTGCAGTGGAGCTGAAATTTCATCACAGTTGGGCGGGGTGGGAGAAGGAGGCAGCAGATGCTGGGCCCAGGCTCAGGGAATGAATGTCAGAATAAGTATTCCTGCCATAGGGGAATTGAGTTAAGGAGCCAGAAAGGAAAGATAAGACAGGATGAAGCGTTTTGCTAGATGACAGGACAGGATGAAGGGTTTTGCTAGATGGCTCAGGTTTGTAAACAACCAGAAGCCTAAGAATGAGGCATGGGAAACTGACCCCTAAGGCTTCAACAACAGTTAAAGCAACAACAACACAGCATAAACAACACAACAACAACAACAGCAACGAGAGGCTGAGGTGATAGCCCAGTTGGTAAAGTGCTTGCCACACAAACATGAGGACCTGAGTTCAGATCCCCAGAGCCCACGTAAAACCAGGTGTGGTATTTTGTGTTTGTCCGGACAGGGCTTCTTGGGGTGCAGGGTGTGAACCCAAGTTCAGTAACAATAGGTCTGTGTATTGATGACTTTTCTTATTGCCTTGACCATGTCCCAGACAATGGCTTCTTAAGAGAGGGATGTTTGATTGTGGCTTACAGTTTAAGAAGGGGTTGCTGCCCATTCTTGATGGGAAGGTAAGGGTGACAGAGCATGAGGCAGTCATGGAGAGCATGAGGCAGCAGGTCACATTGTATCCACAGTCAAGAAACAGACAGAAGACAGGAAGTGCCCACCCCAATGACTCACTTCCTCCAGTGTGGCTCCACATCTTAAAAGTTGTGGCTCCACAACCTCCCAACACAATGCTACCCACTGGGACCAAGTGTTCAAACACATGAGTCTGTGGGGGACACTTCACATTCAAACCCCCCAAACCTTATAGGCAGCCCTATCACAAGATTTAGGGGTTCTCTATGTTGATTCACTTCTGTACCCCCAAACTATGACACATTCCTGGCTCCATGTGTATTTGGCCCTGAACATATACTTTAGCTTAAATACCCACAGACACCTGAAATTGCCAAGACCTGCCACCCCATTTACCTGGACATTTTTCTAAACTAAAAAATCTGTCACTTGAATGCTGTGTCACCAGAGGGAGGTGCATTGTGCCTGGTGCCTAGTCAATTCCCTGTCAAGGCTTGGTGCCTGAGGGATGTAGCCTTCCTGGACTCTACCAAGCCAGGGCTGGCTGCTGGTCTGAAATACAGACCAGAAACATCCCGAGTAACTCCAGCTCCACCAAAGACCGCACAGGGGATAAGATCTGGGGTACAGGTGGGGGACTTCACCTCTCAACCCTCATGTCTTCACAGGATGCAATATGTTTTCATTTAACACTGTGACCGAAGTTAATTGGAGGCACTAGACTGTCACTTCATAGAGCTCTGCAAGGCAAAATTCAATTAGGGATTTGTTTCCAGCTAGCACAGAGGACAGGGAGGTGTGGGTGCAGGGAAGACTGTGCCACCAGTAAATAGGGGTGCTGCCTCCCCAGACTCCATCTGCTTTTTAAGTGATTCTGGAAAACTAACCCAAAACAGCCTTTGACTAGGTCTTATGCACTCCTCCAAAGTCCATGGAGCAGTATATTGGATTCCCGAGGAGGATAAATGGCAAATCTGGGGCTCTTGGTCACCAGAAGCCTTCATGGAAAAGGTTGCTGGAAATACAGGACAACATGTGAGGCTATAGGAGGGTGTTATCTGGTGATTTCTCTAGGGCTCTCAGTCTTATGGCCCCAAGACAAGATCTCTCACTGAACCAGAAACCCATCATTAGGGCTAAGCTGGCTGAACAGAGAGATCAGGATCAGCCTTTCTCTGCTCCCCAGGGCTGGGGTTACATGCACTTACAGCCATATGGGCACTGGGGTTTTGAACTTGGGTCCTCAGGCTTGCAGAGAAGGTGCTCTTGCCCACTGAACTACATCCCCAGCCCCTATAATCACTTATTGTCTCTTGTTGCTCTCCTTGTATCAGCCCATGTGGTCTAATTTGAACACAGACTCACTGAGAATCTGAGCTCCGAGGTCTGAGGAGCCTGGACTCATGCCCCATGCGTATAATCAGCTATATCTGAGATTTTGAGCATGTGGGGCACCTGTTTTCGCATCAGGAAGTAGGCTAATAATGGCTCCTATTTCACAGGGTACTTAGGAAAAGTAAACAGGCTGAAGTATTCACAAAGAATCAATAGAACATATCTGGGTCCTTCCTATAGATTCTTAAAACACGGTTGCTGCAGTTACAAATGTCTGAAAATCAATGGCCTAGATGTTTAACCATAGGAAAATGACCAAATAAATTAGGCTTGGCCATTTGACGGGGCCATTATGTAGTCATTAAAGATCGTCATTGTAAGGACCATGCAGAGATCTTGGATATGCTTATGATACATTAACTGAAAAGTACGCCAGGCATGGGAATGCACACCTATAATCCTCACAGGCAGAGATAGGACTCCCATGAGTTTGAGTCCACCTTGATCCACATAGCAAGTTTAAGGCAAGATCTTGTCTCAAAGCAAGTGTAAAACATGTAATACAACAGAGTGGAGGTGGATGCAGACTAGGAGATAGAAGAAGGGCAGTGTCACAGGGGAGAAATCAAGGCTGGTTTCTATGCCAATACTGCACAGGTATTTTTGGAATTAAAAAAGGTAAATCCTTGGGGGGAGAGATGGCCCATGTGTTAGACGTTCTTGCTGATTTTACCAAGGACCTGAGTTTGGCTCCCAAAACCTGGGGAGGTCACTACTCCAGTTCCTGGGATCTGGCAGCCTCTTCTGGCCTCTATAGGCACCTGAATTCAGGTACACATTCCCACAGATATAGACAGGCAATTAAGTATTTTTTTAAAATCACTGAAAAGAGGCTTTGAAAAGGTAAATCTGCCAGCCCTGATTCTGTAATCTTATTTGGGAAGGTTGTGGAATACCAAAGAGATCTTATGTTTGAATCACTCTCTGTCTCCCTCCCCTTCTCCCCCTTTCCCTCTCTCACTCTCTCCCTCTCCCCATCCACACAAGCTATGCCCAGCAAAGTGTGTAATCTTAAGGCTCCTTCTAACTAGCCTTTTCTGAAACAGTGTCTTTCCCTTCAGTGACTTATCATCCTTCACAAGTTTGTATTGAATCTATGCAGTAGCCAAGCAGGGCCTCTTGTGTTTTATAAAGTATGTCAGTTAAATGATCTCCCCCCACCAGAGCTCCATGGCACATCCAAGTCCCCAAGAGGCTCTGAGGGACAAATCCTCAAAGATAAGGATGGGATGCTTCCCATAACCAGCTCCTCAGTAGGTGTGGCGCACACGCCCTGTCTGGGAAAGCAGGGGGCATGGTATGGCACTGCTCTGAACTAGAAGCCATCCTTCCTAAAACAAATACAGTCAGCAAATCTGGGGGCAGTGTGATCTGGGGAGACTAGGAACCAAAGTGCCATTTGCTGGATTCCAGTTCTCACAGATTCACACTGTGAAAACTGTTTCCTTTTCAATCTGCTGTTACTGCAGCAGAAAAGATGCACCCAGGCCATTCATGATGTTCCTCGTCTGTGGGCATCTCAGACAACTCCACCATTAGCTAGACTCAAATGCTCAATTTCCCAGACATGACTTGACTTACTTTGTACCGTGTGGCACATATCTCATGCACAATAGTTAAATAACTAAAGCAACTATACATTTACAGATTTAGTTATTTTCTTTTTAATGTCCATGTGTGCCTGTATGAGTTTATGTGCACCACATGCATGCAGGGGCCTGGGGAAGCCAGAAGAGGGTGCCAGATCTTCCAGAATTGGAGTTACAGATTGTTGTGAACTGCCCATTGTGGGTGCTAAGAATCAAACCTGGGTCCTCTGCAAGAGCAGCAAGTGTTCTTAACCTCTGAGCTGTCTCTCCAGCCAAAACAACTATCATTTAATCAAGAGCTTGTACCCTGTCAGAGACTGTGCTAAGTGCCTTCAATATATCACATATTTTTCTTCCAGTGTTCCTTTGTGGGATAGCATTCTTCTCCTTTTTAGGGAAGGAAACTGAAGCTCAAAAAGTTAAAATGATCTTGGCCAAGGCAACAGCAGAAGGGAGAGGCAGAGCTGGGTTTCTTCTCACGAACTTGGATTCAGCCCTGTGCACAACTGTCTCAGCTGGATTGAAGGGTGGCTTCTGCAGCCAAGTAAGCAGAAATTATGCTCAGTGTGAGAATAGTATTTCCCTTTCTTGAAGCCAGCTCTGACATCCCCCACTGAGGAAGGCTTCAGTGTACATCTCAGGGAAATAAATCAATTGCCCCACTTAAAATCTACAATTCCTCACCACATATAATTTTTATTTTTAATGTGTGCATGTGTACCCACATGCTCATGCACACGGGAGCCAGAAGAGGGTGTCAGGTGTCCCCTCTATCACTCTCCACCTGCTTCTTTCAGGCAGAGTCTCTCCCTGAACCTGGGTCTCATTATCAGCTGGGCTTGAAGCCAGTAAGCCCCAGTGACCTTCCCATTTCACTCCTTAGAGTGGGGCTTGCTGGGACAACCCACTTGCAATACAGGTGCTGGGATCCAGTCCTCATGACTGCAGAGCAAGTACTCTTAACCACTGAGCCATCTTGTTGGCCTCTGTTTATACTTTTCAGATGTTTAATTTTTGTATTGGCGAACAGTTTTTTTAAAAATCCCTTCTTCGTTTCCATGAGAACTCACCACTTCTGGGAATTATATATTGTTTCCTTACAGGAGCTACTGGGTAGGAAATAAGTCTCATCCCAAATAAAATGGCATGCAAAAACCAACCAAATGCAGAACCAACCAAATGAACTGTCACTATGGCACAGCCCAGAAATACCTGCATCCCAATACAGCTGAAGACCCACTGTGCAGCTCTTGAAACCTGCAAACACAGTCAGGATTTGTTTCTATTTTCACAGCCTCACTTAGAGCTTGGCATCAGTAGATAATAATAATCACTTGGTAAAAATGTGTGAGTAAATAAAGCGATGAATAACCTAATGTGGGAGTAAGATTTTACAGAATAATGTCAGCTAAATCATATGAACAATAAAGCCATGAACATAGCCATCTCTGATATATTGCCATACTACTAACCACCAAAAGCTGGATTAGAAACATCCATTCTAAGAGAGTATTTCAGACAAGTTCTCCTTTTCCAGTCTTAGGAATATCATAGTTTCGGAACATGGAATTGGAATGTGTCCCTTGCCTTATGGTGGGTGAGGGCATATGACATTAGAACTCCCTGGGCTGGAAGACAGGTTTCTGTTTGTCACAAATAGGAAATTAGAAAGTTCAGCCATTACATTCTTGGGTCCGGAGAGATGAGCCAAGATTAACCAGAAGCCTAAATCCCCGAGCTGCATCCAGTCTACACACAACAGATGCGTAGAGACCATCTAGTCTGAAAGAACCCTGAACAATGTCATCCCCATGTGAGTGAACATGGCACTGTAGTGGAAGGACATTTACTACACATAAGATCTGTGAGTCCTTGACCTTGAACTCCCTGGACTTGAGAACAGTGAAAGACAAAGTTCTGTCATTCTTTCAAAAAGTTCCAAGGTGAAAGACAGAAACTAAGGGGAGAAAAAAACATCACCAGGAGATGAGTATCATCTAGTGCCTTTGATTTCCCCTTTCAGTGTTTTGAAATTTTCACTGTAGAGGTCTATGGCTTCCTCATTGGGTTTATTCCTAGGTGTTGTGACTTCTTTGAAGCTACCATGAATGGGATTGTTTTCCTGGTTTCTTGCTTGGCATTCCCACTGTTGGTTTATGTTGCAGATTAGTTTTGTATCTTGTTCCTTTACTCAAAGTGTGTCTTAGTGACAAGGCTGAGGTCTTGCGGGGGGAGTCTATAAAGTATAGGATCACATCATCTGCAACAAGGAATACCTTGATTTCTTCCTTTACTATTTGTATACCATTTAGCTTATTCCCTGTCTCAGTGTTCTAGCTGAGATTTCAGGAATTACCTTGAGTAAGATGGAGACCATGCTCCTGATATTAGGGGGGGATGCTTTGGGTTTTCCCCCATTTTGTGTGGTACTTAACCTCGATTATGTTGCTTATTTTTCTGTATGTGTCTGTTCATGTGAGAGCACACACAAATGCACGAGCACGTGTGTGCTATTTTGCATGGAGGCAAGAGGTGAAAGTTGGGTGTCTTCCTTGATTGCCCTTCACTGGTCAAGCCATTTACCCAGATTCTGGGGCATGATCCTGAGAGTCCTTGCTTCTTCACGCATCTTACTATACAAAGAAAAGGAACTCAGACTCAGAAAGACAAATATCATGTTTTTCTCTTGAGTGTGGGTCATCCATTTATGCATTCATCTATTGACATAGACATAGATGGTAGAAGTGGGACAGTCTGACAAAAGGGAAGGGACTATCCAGTGGGAGGAAGATGATGTGGAGGTGATTGTGGTCAAAGCACACGATATTCTTGCGTGCACATGCCTATCCAGCCTGCCCCTGGATACTGTAACTGTACGTTAGAAGAAACAATTTGTCTTTGTTCAAAGCTAAGGGTTTCATGGAGTTATTGGCTCAAGCATCACTGGGGAGTTTGTGGGAAGTGTAGACTCTCAGGCTACCCCCTGGGATGGGGCTCCAGGTGAGCCTGAGACACCTGAAAGTTTGGGGAAGGCTACTTTAGCACATAATCCCTTATTAGCAATTTTAATACAGGCATAATTTCTTTATGTTTCATTTTAATATGGCCATGTAGCCATGTTTGGGATACACCTGAAATGTGAAAAGTCACACAATGGGACTGCTATTCCTAAGTAGGAAGTCCCTCCCCATCCTATCCCTTCACAGATAAGCACAGGGAGGCTCATCAGGGGTAGGTCATGTGTGGCTAGTCTAACTCTGGGGCCTGTGTAATTCTGACCCATAGAAAATTTCCATACCAAACCCATAGTGTAGAGGTCAACAGAAAAGACCCCTAATGGCCCAGGCAGCACATCTGGACTCTGGGCTCATAGGTGGGTATGCAGCATCCCTGTAGGGGCTACCAGGATATGAACATCCATCCTTCAGTCATGGCATGGGTCACAGCAGGCTGCCATGGCTACTGTATCTCCCCAGAAGGCTTTCCTGGACAGTTATGGGGCACCTATTGTGAAGGAAGACACTCCTGCCTCCATCTAGTGAAGAATCTTCTCAATTCAAACACTGAATGCACTCTGTTTAGAAAATAGCAGACATCACTACTGTGGCACCTTCTACACACCAGGCTGAGGTAGAAGCTTCATCTCATTTACATGAACTCATTTATTCTCAAAACAATTTGTGAAGTAGTTCCCAGTGTCAACCCATTTTGTTGGTAAGTTCACCAAGGACAACCTACCTCAGATCACACAGTGAGAATAAGGGGCTTTGAACCCATCACTGCCTCTCCAGAGACATGTCGGTAGTGTGGTTAGTGGGTGGACCCAGCATAGAAGGAGGATGGTGTGAGAACCGGATACTGAAAATCAGATACTGAAACCCAGATACTGTAGCCCTGGTGCCATAAAGAACCAGAAAGAACATCTGGTAGATGTGAAACAGCAAGGATTGGATGCCATGCTCATGGAGACTACAGGAGAGAACTAACTTCCCTTTGATACATGGAGTAATACAGACAGGCAGAGCACTACTCAGAAGTCAACAGCATTCCTACTCCCAGTCAGAGTTGCATTTCAGCACCATGGAAAGGTACTTGCCTGGCCCAGCCATGTCAATCATCTTCTTGCCCAGTGAGTGAAGGTTCAGAGACTCTGGATTTCTTGGGAGTGTCATTGGATCTTTACTGTTAACTTAAGCTGCCATATGCTTTGAGTATGTGATGTGATGTGTGTGTGTGTGGGGGGGGGGTGCATGCCTGTGGAGGCCAGCAGTTAGTGATGGCTTCCTCAACCATTTCCACTTTCTTATTTATTTGTGAATGACAAGATCTGTCTTTGAACTGGGAACTCACCACATAGGCTATTCTGGTTGTCCAGAAAGCCCCAGTGAGTTTCCTTCCTGTTTCTTTATCCCCAGAGTGGTAATTACAGGCACACACCACCCCTCTCAGCTTTTATGCAGGTGTTGGATACTGAATTCAGGTCCTCAGGCTTGGGCTATAAGCACTTCACTGACTGAACCATCACTGTGCTTTTCCTGACCACCCTCTTACCTCATGGAGGCATTTATGATTCTTGTCCCTAAGGGCTGGACAAGCATTTCAGTTAAGAAGGCTCATCATAGAAAATTCTAGGGCACTGTGGGGACAAATCACATCGGAGATGGGCAATTTTATACGAGGAATGTAAGAAATCTGTGATGCAGGTTCACAAGGGTGCCATTGCCAGAATAGTCCACTCACGATGCAGTGTTCAGCCCGACACTCTCACTGGGCCCTAGTCATCTCTAGCCTAGGGCTGTAGGGCTGTGGAAGTTCCGAACCCAGGGGTGTTTTGTGTCTTTTCCTCCACTCCACCTTCATTGCCTTAGTCTCTACACAAGGAATCCTGTATTCATGTGTTCCTAGCAAAGCCACCAATAACCTTGAGTGACCCTGTACTGTGTCCTTCATTCAGAGGCCTCTGGGGTCTCTGCTGCCCCAGGAACATAGAGCCAGTCCCCCAGCCCAGCTTCCTCAGGAAGAGGGGACTTTCTTCATTGCTGCCCTCTCATTCAACAAGTCCCACATTTTCTCCAATTAACAATGACAGGAGGGGCTCAACAACAGTGACACCATGCCCAGGCTCCCAGGGGACTGGCCACTCTTTCCAAGCTAACCATAGAAGAATCAGCAAGACTCCTCCAGCACTTCCTCAGATCACACCTCTCCAGTGGCCTTTATGTGTACACCATGGTCAGCCAGGCTTTTCCACGACCCACAGCACACATTAGCTCATCATCATCATCAAACACATTGTGGCATAAATTGTCAGATTCTTTTAGGGTGTAGTAGAACCTGTTTTGAGCATTTCCTGGCTATCTAACCCCCACCCCAAATGCAGGTACACAGCCACCAGGTGGCAGTAAAGCATCACTATAGAGATTGTTTTGAGTGTCTAAAGGTGGCAACCAAGGTCCTCGCCTTTTATTACACATAAAGATATAACTTTATAGAGTATGTGACCTTTGCTCTTTAATTACAGTATCACTGAGGTCATCTGAGGTAACCCACATTTCTGGTTCAGTCACTCTTTTACACCACAGGGTAGAGGTAACTGGAGTCCACTGAGTTTGGCTTAAGTTAACAATGGAAAGGTCTTCCATCCTTGATTCCTATTCCTGTGATTCCCACAGGAAGGATAAGGATGAGGAGAGAGGTGCAAAGCAGCCCCAGGGTTAGATGGTACACCTCTGCACACTGTGATGGATCTTAGTTTACCATCTTCTAAGCTTCAAACCCTGGGACAAATGGCTGAAGCACCTGTTTTTAACATATCAAAGTGGACCTGGCCTCCAGATTCTTCCAGCATCCCCCAGTCCCTACCTGTTATACCCCACCCTCTACCTGGAACTCTTCAGCTCAGGAGATAGGCCCTGCCTGAAAGCCATGCCTCCCTGGTGTGTGATTATTCCCATTGGGGTTTTTGAGCATGAAGCTTCGAGAAGGAGAAAGATGCCCTTCTTGGGGCTAATGCCAGTGCAGTTCTGCATACCCAGGTACTGATTGCTCTGAGCTTGGTGTCTGGCTGGTCTGCAGTTCCAAGTCCCTTCCACTCCATCACCTATTTCTCCAGTCCCCACTGCAGGGAAGACAGGCACTCAAGTCATGTTCCAACACTAAATATTTCTCCCTGCTTCATGAAATTTGTAGCTGCTTCTCAAGACGTTTAACTATGAAATTTAGAAAGCCATTTGTATTTCTCAGCTAAGCGATGGAGAGCCTGTTCTGAATGCTCAGGCCAAAAGAGGGGGGAAGAAGAGGGAAGGAGGAGGAAAGAAAGACAAGATTATAATTATTTCCAACAAAAACTCTGTGTGTTGGGGGGTGCTCAATGGGTAAGAACACTTTCTGTCAAGCATGAGGCCCTGAGTCTGGATCCCAGAAGACACTAAAAAGTCTGGGTGTGGCTGCACATGCATCGAGAACACAAATGCTGTGTGGGGCAGAGATAGGGAGCTCACTGGATACAGCATGGCTCCAGGTTCATTAAGAGACTCAAAGGCACAGGGTGGAGCATGACAGTATAGGGCACTCAAAGTGTTTTCTGGTTTCCACCTGTACATGTACCTGCACACACTCGTGCACACAGACCACACCTACACAGATTATACTCCCATAGATATATACACACATGCTCACATGCATGCACATAAAAATAAATGAATAAATGGATTAGTAACCACACAATAATAAAAATAAAATATGTGTGTGGGGGAATTAAGGCCAGGAACAAAAACTCCCAAATCAAGGAGTTAATCCTTTGTGTGACTACTCAGATCCAGCAGCTTCCAGTTCTGTAGATATCCCTTTTGCAGCTGGGTGACAAATCTGTCCATAAATGACACAGACACATGAAGAAATTGAGGCCAAGACTGAACACACCAGCCATGATCCCAAGGCCAGAATGTTTTCTTAGGGGAAATTTAGACTTTTCCTTCTGTGTGGAGAGGGCTGCTGGGGGAAGGCAGCGTGGAGGCGCTGGTCTGGTGTGTATCACTTAACACTGTAGCCTTGGGTTCTTCTCCTGTGAGATGCACACACTCTTTCCTCCCTACTGTCAGAACTACAAGATGATTGAACCGTTGAGTAAGAGCTGGAGACCATGGAAGAAGACTGGACAGGTGAGATCTTGTGTGTGTGTGTGTGTGTGTGTGTGTGTGTGTTTCATAAAACTCACTCCCAGCCAGTGTCACAGCACTCACAGGTGAAGTTTCACAAAACTTACTGCCTTGCCTTGCCTTGCCTTGCCTTGCCTTGCCTTGCAGGAAAGACTATTTGGGAGGAGGAAGGGGGCAAATAGAGAAGGTATGGGGCCTAGGCAGGGATAGGAGGGGGAGATGAATAAAAACAAACTAATATGACTGACAGCCATGAGCATGCCACAATGAAGCACTATTCTGTATGCTAACTAAAAGTTACTAACAGAATGGGAAATGAAAAAATGCTTAGTACTTTAAAACTTGAAAGAGAAAAGAACCCTGGGTGGGGGCAGCAAAGCCTTAACATAGCATGACTTCATTGGAAAACCCCATCCATCCTTTAAACGCTACACCACCAGCTTTGCAGAAGCAGAAACTGTCTGTACTCAGTGCACCTGTGGAATGGCATCGCTGTGCATTATGGGAGGCTTCCTTGTACTTCTCTCTCCAGTAGAGAGGAACGCTTCACTGATTCGGGAACTTGGACGTGTTCCCCTGCACCGTCTTGAATCTCCATCTCCAGGGACTTGGGCTTCTAATGAATACAGACACAAAAAAGCTGGAATTTTATACCTCCAGGCAAAAATCGCTGTGAGCACAGTCTCAACTTAGGATGGACTATTGCGAATGAAACCAAAATTAGCTTGGTGGGCAGAGATTTAAACCGCTTCTAGCACGCTGCCCAGTGCATGATGTATCACTCTAGCAGAAGTATGGTCCACTGCCTATTGCTATACAAAACAGCATGGGTGGCGAGTGCAGACTGACTTGTGGACCAAGGCAGTTCCCTGGAGTGTTCCGGAGGAGAGTGCCCAGTGCCATGGGAGGCCTTGGGGCTCCAGGCTCAGTGAGCAGGTAATGGATCTGCCCTGCTGCTTCTCTGCTAGGTATCTTCAGGCACACGGCTCAGGCAGTGGTTCAGGATTTTAAATCATCTTTTTTCTAGGAGATGGCATGGGTACTGTCCTAGGCACTTCCCTTACTGTCTTTGAGTCTGTTTTATCATCTTTAAAATGAGAAGACTCATGGGGCAATGTGGTGTGCTGGAGTGATGACAGCTCAGGGATTAGGCATTTAGCACATTACTTGGTATACGGCAAGGGAACAATAAATGTAGGCCGCTATCACTACCATTACCACCACCATCCTCATCACACTATGCTCACCATTCTCCTCCTCCTCATCATCATCATTTTCATCATCATCATAGTCATCATCATTCTTACCGTCACCATCATCACCATCATGACCGTACCACAGTCATCACCATTGTCACCATCACCACCATCTTTGTAGTCACCATCATTGTAGTCATTATTATGGTCACTGTCATCACCATTGACATTGCCAGAATAACTGTAATTACCATCATCACCATCGTCACCATGGTGCCGTCATTATTCCCACCACCATTATTACCATTATCACAATAGCCACCATCACTATTGTCCCCACAGGAAGACAACAGCATCTTCACTGTAGCCATCATAATTATTCTCATCAGCCTTATTTTCATCATTTTGACTCTGGCCATCCACCACAGTTACCATGGCCACTACCGTCATCATCTCATTACCACCTCCATCATCAACACTGCACCTGTCTCTTTAGGAGGGGACACAGCTTCCTTCAGAAAGCTCCTCAGGGCTCAATGTGTTTATCTTGAATTCTCAGTTGTTTTCAGTCCTTTGGGGAATTCAAAGATGCTATAAACTAGGAAGATTTCCCTGCGTACTAGGGGTTTTGATTTTGATCTATTCAGGTCAAAACTGCATAAATTCCACCCTCCTGGAACACTTCAGATGCATTAGTAAGAAGTTACTGATGCTGATTCTGTCTACAGCGGCAGCGCTTCAGGCTTAGTCCCTCACCACAACACCTATGTGGAAGGGCTCTCTCTGACAACCTTCTCAAAGGTGGTGCTTAAAGTGGGCCAAACCGTTAGTTGTGACAGGGACTCCATCAGGCATTCTGAGCACCTCTGCAGGGCAGCTTGCCCACCAGCTCAGCTTCTCAGCTTCGGACAGGTTCCTCTTTGCATTTGTTATGGGGGATGAGAAGTATTCTCCGAGCGATATTTCAGCTGCAAGCCTCAGTGTGCTGAGCTGAAATATGCAGATTGAGGCCTGAGCAGCTGCAGTGCTGCAAAAGTGGCTGGTATTTTGGTGGGCATTATTTTAAAGTCCCTGACAGTTCAATCTCACTAAATAATTCAGCTGTTTGGGAAACGCCATCTGATCTTAAAATAAGTCCCTGAAGGTCAAGAAAATAGTTTGAATTTTTATTTTTGGCGAACAGTATTTGACAAAATAACAGAAATGCCCCTTATAATACCTTTCTCTTTACATCTGGAATGAAATTACTAAGCACACACCTTTGGATGTTTGTCTATAAACACTCAGTGTCTTCCCTGGCTGTTTCTGGCAGGATGCTAACATTCAGATCTCACTGTTCCCAGTGGAGTCCCGGGTTTGAATGAAGTCCCAGTCTTGAAAGCACAATGCAGGCACTGATCCTTTAGGAGACCTGTCTATATCTAGTGTAGGAAGACACAAGTCTCAGGTCACAGAAAAGCTAAAGTATTGACTTAGAAATTAGCCGACAAGGACAAGCAAGAAAGCAAGAAAACCAAGAAAGCCAGTGAATCCCCCAACTTTGCAAAGTTTTTCAGAACTGAGCTGGAGGTTGCTTGTCCAACCCTGGGATCCCCCATGGTGACATCCAAGTTAAGAGTACACCCTTAACTTCCAGAAAGACACTGGGCAGGAATTCCTTCATTCTCTCTGGAGATGGGCTTCTGGGTAGAGTCACATGGTGGGTGATTGTGAATGGCTTGTGGTGTTGAGAGGCAGGACATGCAGGCCTGTGGCTCAGACCCATGTGGACTCTCGTAAAGCCCCATGCTCTGTGGCCAACAGGAGCTCTGTTCATACATAGCAAACACTCCCTGCCTTCTAAGATGGAGGCCAAGGAAGAATAAAGAACACATGTCACAGATTCATTTAGTGACAGAACCAGACTGAGGATGCTGATGTCACTGGGGTTGGCATGGGACACATCAGAGGTGGCACAGGGCAAGCACAGCCATTTTCTCACCATGGTCTGATTTGTCATCCTAAATGTGTGACTTCATGCAGCTCATTCCACCTTCCCCCCTGGCTTCCAGCCTCCTTATACAGAAACCCCACTGTCATTCCCCACTTCATAAGTATGGTGTTAAACATAAAATTCTTCATTGAAATTACTATAAGAAATCTGGGCACCATAGCTCACAAATGCCAACACTTGGTAAGCTGAAGTCGGAGGATTGCTCCCCAGCTCAAGCCCAGCCTCGGTTTCATAGAATCTGCCTCAAAAACAAAACAAACCCCCCTCCAAAGGTCATGGGAGGAAAAGCTTTATACACACTTCCACAGAGCAATGACTCATTTATAAGTGTATCTTCTGTGCTAACCTACAACCCCCCCCCCGCCCCCTGCCGCCCTGGACTAGAATGTTGGCCCATTGCTATGGGAAGCCCATGCTTTCCAGAGCTGACATCAGCAGGTTTCCCAGCAGCGTGCCAGCAGGTACCACCCTGCTCATACACTACAGGCTGGTGGTGGTCAGTGGCTCAGGTTCACTTTCCCTGGCAAATGCCACCAAGTGTACAATTAGGAAAAACTATGTAGCTTTGTCAGGAGGGTCACAAGACTGCCTCTTTGTCCCAGATCAGTCTTTTCACTGTGCCTTGTCATATCTTCTTCCTGCCCCTGCATGGCATACTCCTACTTCTACAAATTCTCACATCACCATACAAGAGCCACCCCTGTTTCCTTTACATCCCAAGCATCCATTCTCAATCCTCCGGAATAAAAGTATTTTAAGAAGTAAGTGTGAAACATGAAGGAATGATTCATTTTACATATTATCTCTAAGGACAGCAAGACCCCCAAGCATGATGCAGATCCACATGGTTCCCCTTCCCCACACTCTCTCTCTTGGGTGCTATGTTGGGAGAAAGTCCCATTCACACTGGGCATCTCACCGGAGAGCCTGAAAAGTGCCCATCATTTTGGCTGGTCCACCATCTCCAAGACTTTCTGCAGCTGGACTTCCAAGCTTCTACACCTCTGCTAGGGACACCCTTTCTTTGTATCCTGCTTGTCTTGATACCTTGCTTCAACACTAGTTCTCTAAGAGGGCCCATTCGGCCATCTCAATTCAAGTCAGTCTCCTACTCAGTCGCACCAAACCATAGTATATTATTTTTTTCCTAATGTCTACCACATTACCCTGTTCTATTGACTGCAAAGTTTTAATACGTATATATAGAATTTGAACAGTGTTCAAGAAAGGACACTCAGAATTGAAAATACTTACTAGCTATGAGTTGATTAAGTTTGACAAGAAAGAGAAACATTGCCACTGATAACCAAAAGCAGGCCTGGACCCAGGAGTTTGATACCACCGTTCTGTCAATCACAGTGTCTAAGAAATCAACATCCAACAAACCTCCCTGTGACCCACAGGACACAATTCAGACCACCATATAACCATTCCCATGGCAATATGAATGTTACCTTGGCTGTGTGAGTGAACACCACACTGTGGCTTCACTGGCCACAGCTGTAATCCCCCTGTAGTCAGCCCTACTTAGAGATAGGATCCAGATAGTCACCCTTGAGTCATCCAAACAGTCTCAAACTCACAGCCACACTCCACTTTCAGTAACTTCTCCCAAATCTATAACTTTTTTTAACACCTTCCTATTGAGACACCCACAGTCCCTCATGGTTCCCTACTCTGATCACAGCAAGCAATAAAGCTTGCTGGGCACACTACACATGTGTCTCTGGAAGTCTTGGATGAAGACATAAGAATAAATAAATAGCTATTAGGCTAGAGAGATGGCTCATAATGTAAAGTGCTCATCATGCAAGCACGAGGACCCAAGTTTGGACCCTCATAACCAGGTGAGGCACTGCACACCTGTAACCCCAGTATGGGGCGGTAGAGATAGTTGAATCCCTGGAGTTCATATTGGCTGGCCAGACAGCTTAGCTGAATCAATGAGCTCCTGATTCAGTGGGAGATCCGATCTCAAAAAAATGAGAGGGAGAGTGATGGAAAATTACACCTGATGCCAATCTATGTCGTCCACTCACACATGCACACTGGAATGCATACCTACAAATGCACACACACACAGGAACATGCATACAAGACACACACACACACACACACACACACACACACACACACACACACACACACACATCAAAATACAAAATAAAGCAAAAGAAGGAGCATTCTCTTTTTCTGAAGAGACATTGCAGTGCCCATGAGCCAGACCTGTCTGTGTGAAGCAGCGCTGGCATGCGGCTGTCCCTGTTACCATTCTGACTTTAAAGATGAAGAAGCCAAGGCACAAATCAGACATTTCTGAGGTCACAGGGCTCCTGGTGGGGAAGCTGTAGCTTGGATATACGCCTTCCTGGCTCTGAGCCTCTAATGATTGCTGTACACCTTTGCTCTTAGTAACTCTATGGGTGGCTCTGAGCTAGCATTCAGCACATCCCTGGCTGTGCATCCTTGGATGACTGCTCCATTGGCAATGGTGAGCACTGCCAGGAATTACTCTGGGTGGCCAACGGTGTCTCCATTGCTGTTCTATCTTACAATGCTGCCGTGTCCTTCTAGAACCATCTGAAACACTCAGAAGACAGGTAAAATCATATTTTCAGGGAAACATTCTTCCATTTTGGAGGGACTTTTTAAGAAATTGAGAAAATATGTTTCAAATAAAGATTTGGGGGCTGGGAAGTGCTGCCCACAGATTTGAGTACAAGGGCAGTTCTCAGCACCCTGAACTTTTTGGGTAATGGCTCCTTTCTCCTGCCAGCAATCACTGAGTAATAAATGAATCTGAATTTAATAGTTATTTGAGGAATGAAGACTCCAGGTTGCTGCCAAGGGAATAAATTTGCCTCTTGACATCACAGGCTGTTACTGAGAGCAGGTGACCCTGCCCTGTCCTGTGTGCTGTCGGCTGTGACATGGCACCTACATTCCTCTTATGGGCTCCATTCCTGGCTCAAGCCACGAGAGGAGGCACTGCGGGCCTGGCTCGACAGCCCTGCTCAGGTGGGACTCAGTACCTCTCTGTATGATTTAGAGTTTCCAGAGCTGGAAATCAACTTGGGACCGGGCTGAGAGGGCACAGAGAATGCCAAAGACAAACACTCCAGCTTCATCTGATTCTACAACAGCTTTTAGGAGAAGCTTCTGCCATGTGGGACCCCCGAGGTCCATGGATTGGTGATGTCACAGGGTCTAGAGAGGGATGTTAGTCTGATAAGGGTTCTGTCTCAGAGGCCACTTTAGCAGCAAAGGCTAGTGGAATGCAGTAGGCAGGGGTGGTATGGTAGTTGCCCAAGGTGCAGGGGAGAGAGCTAGAGAGCTAGGCGGGGGTGGATGTGTGGAGCAGAGGGGAGCGACTTGGAAGAGGCAGGAGCACAGGGATCTAAATAAGGAGGTCGGTGCCTGTTCAGAATCAACATTCTTTGCTTCTTCCTCTGAGTGGATACTACACCCCCTCACACATTTTGACCAAACTGTTTTAGAGCAGAGCACTGTGGTCAGTGGGACAGGGAACATTGGAGATTTCCTTTATTTTACCTGGCTTCAAATGCATTCTTCATTTTAAAAACTTCCATGTTGGTGATGTTTTACAGTTATTAGTTTAATATTAATTCTATTCTTATGAAGTAGGGTCTGCTATCACCTCATCTACCACGGGAGAGGACTGAGGCACAGAGGGGTCAAGTAACTTGACCAAGATCCCACAGATAATGAACAATCACAGTTGAAGCTTGCTGCTGACTATCATAGGCCCTAGCTTCTTCCTGGAGGCAGATGCTAGACCAAATCCCCATGACTTCCAGCTCCATGGAAGGTAGAATGGCATCCAGTATGCTCCAAGGACAGCCAAGGGCAAGTAAGAAATATCCATCTGACTTTGATTTAATTTTGTCTCAAGTACCACAGCAAAGAAACAACTCCATCATCGTATCTTAGTCTCTCTTGGTTGAAAAAAAAATAGTGGCAATTTTCTCATGGAGGCTCTGGTGGAGTTTTAAACCTAATTATTTGAAGCCTGTTTATCCATACAGAGAGCTACCAGTGGCTCATGATGATTTATCTCTATGGATTAAATGTCACAACAGAGGAGTTGTGATCTAAATCATACATTCACTGTGGACCTTGAAAACGTCAGGAAGGTCTCCCAGCTACAGGCACCAAAGTCAACCTATGTCTCCCAACTTTTCTTTCTGTGCTGTCAGGTATCTGGAATCATACACAGGATCCTCTTCTCAGCCTAGCTTGGGTGGATTGGTATTTAAATCCATGTGTTCTTTTAGGGAGATAAAATTTTAGTAAGCTAAGTAAATCTAACAGATTCATCATCAGCTTGACAACCCCACTCAGCTTTGAGATAGCCCTGAAAGTATTCAAAGCCAAGAACACACCACTGGTGCCTGGGTGTGTTGTTAGGCATTGTCTTATAGGTACTTTTAAAACCATCTACACATCAGAAACCCACTACAGGGGAACATATGGTGGAAATATCCCAAAAGGATGCCACTAAAAAGATGGGACTTTAGGAAAGGTGTGTGTGTGTGTGTGTGTGTGTGTGTGTGTGTGTGTGTGTGTATGCATGTGTGTATGCGTGTGGTATGTAGGCAAAAGCTTCATATTAGGTGCCTTTCTCAATCACTCTCCACCTTATATTTTGTGACAGGATCTCTCACCAAACCCAGAGTCACCAATTTTGCCTTACTGGCTGGCCAGTGAACTCCAGGGATCCTTCTGTCTCTACTTCTCCCAGCAGTGGAATAATAAACACAAGTGCCTGGCTTTGTAGGTGAGAGCTTCGGGTCTGGATTTAGGTCTTAATATTTGCATGGCAAGCACTTTACCTGACTCCACACCACACACCCTTCTTCTTATGCTGTACTTGGCCTTAGTCCCATTGGTAATCTCCTGAGCAGGGCATCCAGACCTTGGACTTGGGTTTAGACTATCCTTCACACTGCAGGATTGAATCTCTGGGCCTCCCTGCTGGATGCCAGGAACACCTTTAGTTTGTGCCATAAAAACTGCTTCCAGGCAGTTTTGGATGTCTGTTAGAGAGCAGGGAGTAACCTAGGGTGCTGGCTGGCTGGATAGCTCTCTGGAAATCATTCCTTCAGACCTTGTCTCTCCAGTGGGATTTGCTATTGTTGTGTTTTGAGTGTCAAATGTCCCACACAGGCTCATGTGTTTGAACACTGGATTCTCAGCTGCTTTTGCACACAGCTTTTGAACACTAGGCCTGGTTGACAGACATGTCTGGAGTGGACAGTGCCAATGAGTTGTTCCAGGTAGTCTGCTGATTTCCCGCCTGACCTCATGTATGGACAGCCTCATGTTCATGCTACCACAGACAGAAGCTTGCCTGGCCATCATGCCTTCCCCATCATGATGGGCCTCGTTTCTTCTCTGAAGCTGCTTCTTGTTGGGCATTTGGTCACAGAGAAGAGACAAGAAACAAGTGCAGCTATCAAAATCTTTTTGGCAAAGGATTATTACTGGGTGTCTGAGACCCCAGAAATGGAGACTCCCCAGTACTCACTTATGCAATAACTGTTTATTACATGCCCATGTAGATAAGGGGAAGGCCAAGAGGTAACAGTAGACAGAACACAATGAGCACAGGGCAGAATAAACTTGATAGAATAAGGTTGACTTTGCTATCTTGACAGTTCTCATATGGAAGATAAGAGCTATTAAATAAAATCAGAATCCATGCAAACCACAAAAATGCCAGACGAAAGCAGCACAATGGAGAGGTAATACACCATAAGCCCTGAGAAAGGCAAAGGGGATGGCTGTAATGGTCAAACAACAGGCTAGGTTGGAACACTGGCTGATGTGGCAGGGACCTGCTTCATTCTTTATAGTTATTTCTCTTGTAACTTTTCTTTTTCATTTCAGTAATCTTCAGTGCTGGATGTGAGTGTGTGAAAGTGTTTGTGGCAGGGTATGTATCTATTTGTGTGTGACCTCATTCTCTATCTTACGGCTATGGCCACAGGAAGATACTTGCTTGGCACAGGAGGTATAAGGAGGACTTGAGCCCAGGAAGGTTCTTGCCTTTTTCTAAAGGGCTGCACCAAAGGAGAGCCCTGCAAATGACACTTATGCTCCAGAAAAGCTAAACTGAATGCTAGTCCAAGAGGAATCCAAATGACCTGCCCTGCCGTGATTATAGGGTAAAACACCAGTTCCAAAATACCATAAGTTTTCTACAAGAAAGTGATGGATGATCTGGATCCAGTCTAGGGAAAACATTAAGAAGCCATAGGCAATTCAGACTGTAGCAGCCTCTCCCTCAAAGACACAGTCAACCCAGACCAGTGGTTCTCAACCTTCCAAATGCTGAGACCTTATACTACAGTTCCTCATGTTGTGGTGACCCCCCCCACCATAAAATTATTTCATTTCTGCTTCATAACTGTGATTGCTACTGTTATGAATCATAATATGAATATCTGATATGTGACCCCCCCAAAGGAGTCACGATGCCCAGGTTGAGAACCACTGCAACAGCCTCTCCCACCACAGTACAGATAGACTCACTGTCTTCTAAATGATGGGCTTCCCTCTCTTCTCCTTCTGCAATCATTTTTTAAGCCAAGAAGAGAAGAGAACCATTGTACAGAGCTCTGTGAGCAGATATCTACACCCTTAACAGCAAAAGTGATTAAACAACCAACCCTAATAGTGGTCATTAAAGATAAACATAATGGATTGGTCTAGTGCTATGGTTATTTTAGCAAATTACTCAAGAACAGTGGGGTATGCACTGGAAGCTAGGGAGATCTGAAACAACTGATTAAGTCTGAAAACCAAGAATCAATGCACCAATCAGACCTCCAACACACAAAGGAGTGAATATGTGTATCTTATTTCACAAAGACAGGAGGGTGTAGCTTTGATATGTGCCTGGGGTTACCCACTGTCTAGCATGTGTGCTTATTTCTTTGTTATTCAACAAATTTTATTTGCCTTCATGCGTGCATGTGTGTGTGTGTGTGTGTGTGTGTGTGTGTGTGTGAGAGAGAGAGAGAGAGAGAGAGAGAGAGAGAGAGAGAGATGCACTTATGTGCATGTGCACATGGAGGCCAGAGGTGGATGTTAGCTGTCCTGCTCTAAGCCCCTCTGTTGTATTCTCGAGACAGGGTCTCAGTGAATCTGGAGTGAAGCTGACAACTGTCAAGCTTCTGCTTCTGGCTCCACCCCCAGTGCAGACCTCACCTTTGCACCCAGATTTTTTAATATGGTACTAGAATCAGAACTCAGGTCCTCAAGCTTGCACAGCAATCACTCTTATCCACTGAGCCCTCTCACCATCCCCTTAATAGATATTATTGAGCAATTCTTTTTGTTTTTTGTTTGTTTCAAGACAGAGTTTCTCTGTAGACCAGGCTGGCCTCGAACTCACTAAGATCCACCTGCCTCTGCCTCCTGAGTGCTGGGATTAAAGGCATGCACCGCCAATGCCCAGCCATTTTTGAGCAATTCTTATGCTTTCTACATATCAAGACTGCAAATTTGCATTCTGTGTGTTGGTTACCATTGCTGTGATTTACTGGGGGTGGGGGCTGATAGCTCAACAGAGCATTATAAATCAGGAAGTGGAACTCTGGTCTCTCTACTCCACAGCATCTTTGTAAGAAGTAGAATTTTCTTTTCTCAGTTGACAACATAAAGAAACCTAGCTCATGAACAAACAAACCCCAAAATCACACAGAAAAAGACTGGAGCTAAAATAAAAATGTGGCAACTGAGGTCAGGTGAACTTGGGGTGTGTGCTCCCAGTGTTCTTAAAACTAAAACTGAATTTCCCAAGGCATTAGCTCATTCAGCCTCTTGCTACCCTGTGGTCACTGAATCCTTTCCCACTCCAGAGAAGGTCAGATATGAGTCCAATAAAAAAAAAAAAAAACACTCACTCACAGGATAAACACAAGCAATCAAAACACACTGCTTCCCCACTATTGAAATGCCAGTACCTGCTGCTTCCTATGTGTAGGGCAGATGCTTGGAGCTCACTTCCAGGTTTGAAGACCCACCAAACCCCACCAATCTCTGAGCTCAAAATCCCACCAATCCGTGGGCTTGCCCCAAGATCAGGACTTAACATTCCACCATACCCACCCTGGAAAACTCCACTCCCCAAAAAACCCTATATAAGCCTGTCTGCTGCTCTGTTCTTTGCTGCTTCTTACCAACAGAGGCAGCCACCCTCCTGTGTTTCCCTGCCAATAAACCTCTTGTGTAAGGCTCGTGATATGACTTTGTGGTATTCCTTGGCTCTCAACTGCCAGGATACCTTTTCCTTCAGAGCTGTAACACTTCCATAGGGGAAACCTTCCCCCTCAGAGCTATGACGACGCCACTTCCACTAGGGAAGCCTTTCCCCTCAAGCCACCCCTCCCCACCAGCTGTAACACTTCCATGATGGCTGCTCAGATTCCTTGGCTCATGGCTGCATCCAAACTCTGTTGTATGAAACCTGTTGTATGACCATATCTCTTTTTCTTTGTATGTGTGCATGTGCGTACACCTGTGGGTGTTGGGGCCAGGGGACAACTTCAGGTGTTCTTTGGGGATGTACATCTTGTTTTGGGAAACAAAGTCTCTCACTGGTCTAGAATTCACTAAGTAGACTAGGCTGGCCAGACATCGAACCCCAGTGATCCATTTTTCCTCCTCTGCAGCACTGGTATTGCCAGGGCCAACAAAATCAGCCTCCTCTCCTCTCCTCTCCTCTCCTCTCCTCTCCTCTCCTCTCCTCTCCTCTCCTCTCCTCTCCTCTCCTCTCTTCTCTCCCAGCCCTCCCTCCCTCCCTCCCTTCCCTCCCTTCCTTCTTTCCTTTATACATGAATTCTGAGGTCAAAGCATTTTACCAAATGAGTCATCTCCTTAGCCCCCAACATCTTGTTTTTTGACTCTGATCAGCCTTTATGCCTCATAGAGAGATCTCTGTGATTCTACTGGGTCCACCTGGATCAAGCAGAGCTTCACATTGATCTCCATATCACTCACTTCCAAAAGGTCTCTTAGGTATCCTTGGGGTTAAGTTCCAGGATCTCAATGAGTGTGTGTGTGTGAGAGAGACAGTCTAATCAGACACCATCAACTTTGAGAGCAAGAGGCTGATAAGAGAGGATGATCGAAGGGTGGACTTGGAATTTTTTGTTGTTGTTGGTTTTTCGAGACAGGGTTTCTCTGTGGCTTTGGAGGCTGTCCTGGAACTAGTTCTTGTAGACCAGGCTGGTCTCGAACTCACAGAGATCCACCTGCCTCTGCCTCCTGAGTGCTGGGATTAAAGGAGTGCATCACCACTGACCTGCAGTCACCAGGAATGTTGATGTCACCTTGTGTCTTAGAAACCTTAAGGTTAAGAGGATGGGGAAATGGAAGAAGGAACCAATGCCATTTAAAAAAGAAACACAAATGATTTAAAATAGGTTGTTCTTGCATTTGACTTACTGTCGGTTTTTTAAAAAAATGATGTTTATTTTCTTTCTCTTTTCTTTTTCTGAGACAGAATTTCTCTGTGTAGCTTTGACTGTCCTGGAACTCTTTATGTAGACCAGGCTATCCTGAAACTCACAAAGATCCTCTTGCTTCTGCCTCCCAAATGCTGGGATTAAAGATGTGCACCAACATGCCTAGCTTATTTTCTTTCTCCATGATAGAATGCTAGTCAACTCAGTGATAGAGGTTCAAGGTTAGGGCTATGCCTTAGGACAGGACTGAGGCAGGTGCTATTAGGTTTTTTATGAGTAATTCATTCAAAAAAATGCTTATGCTTATGTGTGCGTGCATGGGCATGCAGATGCTTGTAGAAGGCTCTGGTTCCCCTGGAGCTGGAACCACAGGCAGTTGTGAACAGCTGCCTATTGTGGGTACTGCACACCAAACATGGACCCTTCACAAAAGTAGCAAGTACTCTTAACTACTGAGCCATCTTTTTAGTCCCAATAACTCCTGAATGAGAGGATGGATGGATACAGAAAGAGAAATAAAAGCAAGAAATAAGGTATATGGTAAGAAGAAAGAAAGGGCTGAAGGATGAGGCGAAAGGAAGGCAGATATTCGTATAGAGTATGCTCCCACAGAAGGGCTAGGATTCTCTATGGTGAGAGTGGAATGTGGTCTAGGTAGTAACTACAACCCATAGAAAGTTCAAAACGTAACATGGGAGGGACGGAGAGGGAGGGGAGGAAATAACAGGAGAAACATATCTTGAAGGGAGTTGATAAGCCATGTGAGTAATTATCTGGGCTGTGTGAGCAAAGTGGGGTTCATTCTACAATCTCACTCCTGTTTCCTGTGGGACTTGGGAGTACAGGGAGCTTGTTTTAGATAAGACTGGCACCTGGCAGAGTGAGCACTTAGCATTGTGGTGGCCAGTTACAAAGGAAGAACCCTAAGGGTTGTCCACCCTTACAGATGACTTCGATTCTCAGATTCAAGCAACAGTTTGGGGGCTATAAAACTTATAAAGCCCCTCTGATGATGATTGTACTAGGCCCCAGTCTACAAATATAGCAGAGTATCATTAGGAATCATTTCAATGACTTTTTTGCCCATTGTGTTTTATTCTATCCTAGGTCTCTGTGCTATCCAGCCTCTGGGTCCTGGCCCTCCAGGCAGTGTCAAGTATGGGCTCACTCTTGTCACATGGGACTCAAATTGGATCAGTCATTAGTTGGCCACTCCTACAAGTTCTGTGCCATCTTTAACCCAGCACATTCTGCAGATAGAACAAATCAAGTCAAAGGTTGTGTGGCTGGGGCTAGCGCCCTAGTCCCTCCACTGGAATCCTGTGCCTGGCTATAGAAGATGGCTAGTTCAGGTTCTACATCTCTCATTACTAGGAGGCTTCACTATGGTAGCCCTCATAGATTACTGGGAGATTCCCTTACACCAGATTTTTACCTGACCCCAAAAACCCCACTTTCTAGTAGTCTCTTTTGGTACTCTTCCCCCTGCACCTGCCCTCAACCTGCTCTCTCCTGTTCCTATCCTGACCCACCCCAGTCCACTCACAAAATCTCCTCTATTTCCCCTTCCAAGGGAGACCTGGGCTTCATCATCAGAGAGGCTTCATCCAGCAGCTCATGGGAGCCTATGCAGAGACCCACAGCCAGACAGAATTCCTCAGAAGAGGGTGAGGAAGGATTGTAGGAGCCAGAGGGGTTAAAGATATCAGAAGAACACAGCCTACAGAATCAGCTAGCCAGAACTCATAGGGGGCTCATGGAGACTGAACCAATAACCAGGGAGCCTGCATGGGACTGACCTAGGCCCTCTGTATATATGTTACAGTTGTGTAGCTTGATGTTCTTATGGGACTCCTAAAAGCGGGAGTGGGGGCTGTCTCTGACTCTTTCGACTGCTTTTGGGACTCTTTTGCTCTTACTGGGTTGCCTCATCTAGCCTTGATATGAGGCTATGTGCCTCTTCTAACTTGATATGCCATGTTTGGTTGATATACCTGAGGGGCCCGCTTTTTTCTAAAGGGAAATGGAGGAGGAGTAAATCTGGGGGAGAGGAATGGTGGAGGGGGAACTTGGATGAGAGGAAGGAGGGGAAACTGCTGTTGGGATGCAATATATGAGAAAAAAAAACTTATAAAGCCCAAGATACAAGCAACTTAAGTCTCTGAAGTTCTAGAAACTTAGGAGATTCATAGACACCCTCTCTGGGGTTATTTAAATAGCTACTGCTGAGGAGAGGAGTATCTCCAACCTGCCAGGCTACCTACAAGCTGATGGGGGATGTCCTTCTGTGTGCTATGACTATATGTTTCTCTTATTGGTTGATGAATAAAGCTGTTTGGCCATTGGACAGGCAGAATTTAGATAGGTGGGAATTCCAAACAAAGAGGCAGGGAGAAGGAAGAGAAAGGAGAGACACCATGTAGCAGCCAGGGAGTCAAGAGATCCAGGCATTACCAGTAAGCCAAGGTCACGTGGAAATACATAGATTAATAAAATGGGTTAATAATTAAGTGAGCTAGCCAGTAAGAAGCCTAAAACATTGGTCAAACAATTGTAACTGATAAGTCGCAGATTGGTTATTTCGTTAAGTGGCTGTGGGACCCAGGGGGTGGAGAGAAAAATCAGTCCAGTGGGACTGAGATAGACAGAGAAAATCTCCTTCTAAAGCAAGCCTTGCAGAGAGACCCAGGGATGCAGCTGCCTTGGACCATCCCTCGTGCTGGGATGGGCTTTTCTGTCCTTAAGTCCTCAGAATCCTATGAGTAGAAGCTAACAACCCCACTTGTTCAATAAGTTAAACATGGGTGGAACTGGTTTTTTGTTCCATCATGAGTTTCCTATCTGAGGTGAACAGACACTAGATTTCCTAGGAAAAGCCACACAACAGCAACTGTCTTTCAGGGATATCCTGTGGTGAAAACACAGTCTGAAGCTAATACTAGATGACATCCTGGGTCTTTGAATTTCTAAGTCATCAAATGGCCAATGAAACAATCTGTCCCCCTTAGTCCCAATTTATACTCCAGCTGCTGCATCCATCTCAATGACAGTGGAACAGACGGGCCTTTGGCAAATGTCACCCATGGCTCAGCCTTTATGGCAAATGGCAGAATCTGCTCTGGTCTGACCCCACTGGAAGTGTGCTGTGATGCAATAGCTCACCAGAGCCACTCTGGGAGAAGGAGGCTCTATGGACTGAATTTGCCATTACTATGGCAATCTTGAGACCTTTGTTGCAGAGAAAGGTTAAATGTGACCAAACATTCATCAAGACACTTAGCTAATGAATGAGGCCAAATCCTTTTCCTGTGTGTAAATCTGTAGCTGATGAATAGATGGCTGTCACATAGAGGATAGTGTTGAAGCTTGGGATAGCTTATTGTGTAATCAACCTTGGGATTAAATTAGTCTCTGGCTGATAAAATGGCTACATCTGTAACATACATGAAACACTAACTCAGAGAGGGGGGATCGGACATGACACAATAATATTCTGAGAGCATTTGTCTGAGACCAAAGATTATTTATTTTCCATCTTGCAAAACCAAATCCATTTTTGAAAATGTCTCATTTCTTCCTTTGTATCTTTGAGAGGCCATTGCAATCTTTCTAAAATTAATAGCTATTTCTTCCATGAGTTTAATGCCATCTAAACAACCCACTGTCCCTCATTACTCCATACCACAGTTTCTTAAAGAAATAGCATTGAGCAAGAGAGACCTCTGGAGTGCAGCAGAGAGTCATCAGAGGGCCTCAGAAGGTCAGCAGGTACTGATCTGCCTAGGGTTCCAATGGTATATTAGCTATGAGCTATTGCTCATTCACAACAGAGGGCAATTTCTAGAGCAGGCAGTAAGCTAGCAGGCAGCACATCTTCAGCCCATGCTAGCCTTCCCTCCCTTGAGTTGTCTTCAAGGTGATTCTTTCATTTGCATTTTTTTACTGGTGGGAGCCTAAAGGTGTAACCATGGTGCCCAGTCTTGTTTCAGGTGCCACAGGGTGGCAGGAGCTGGGTGGAGGTGAGCCATTAGGATCTTTACGTTCTCTAAAGTCTTGAAGGTTGCGAGGGATGTCCAAGGGCCACCTGAGGCAGAGATGAGACTTGTGGGTCTTTTAACCCTCCAAACAGAAATATATTTTGACCCTATGACATGTCACAGCTTCACACATTGCTTATGATAAATAACCTCACCGTTGTTGCTAGTATTTGGTACAGTGTCTGAGGAAGAGTCAAGAAATTGCCATGTTCTCTTCCCTCAGTCTCCATCATCACCACAGACTTTATTGTCACCTGACATTTTTTAGTGCCAGACAGCATTCTAAACACCTTCTCTGGGTTCACATGAAATAGTTAAGACAGTCCTATAGATAAAGTACCACATTAGCCTCCTTGTAAAACACTTTTTATATTTTTGGTTGTGAGCCTAGCCCTTAATGGCTGAGCCATCTCTCCAGCCTGTAAAACATTTTTGAAAGATTAATTTATCTTATATGTGTGCATTTGTGTGTGCACATGCAGGCAGTACCCATGGAATCTAGAGGAGAACATTGTATCTCTTGGAACTGGAGTTATAGGTGGTTGTTTGCTGCCTGATGTGGGTGCTGGAACAAAACCAACGTCCCTTGCTATTCTTGGAAGAATAGCAAGTTCTCTTAAAGACTAAGCCATTTCTCTAGCTCCCATTTCACTTTACATTTTAAAATTACACTAATTTCTTTATTTGTGTGGATATGCGGGCATGTGTATGGATATATACATGCCATGCACTGTGTGTGGAGATAGAGGACCGTTCTCTAAAGTTTGTTCTTTCCTTCTTCCCATATGAATACCAGGGACTGAACTCAGGTTATGAGCCTTGGTAGGTGTTCTTATCTTCTGAGCCATTTCCCTGTTTTAGGAAGAGGGAAAGCAGGACTTAGATAAACTCAGTAGCCTCATTTCCCTCCTTGGGTTTCCTCTCCCTTCTGACATCCCCTGGGTACCTGTAACTGTGAATGCTGCTCTAGGTACCAGGATCTACATGAGCTAGACTCACAGAGTATGTATTTTAGTGGTCAGTCACTGAGCCAGTCATCCACTGCTGGAGGATTTGAACTGCATACAGTGAAAACAATAGGGCAGGTTACATCTTTGTGCAACATCCTGAGTGCTTTCAAGATGTGACCTGGGCTGAGTATGCCCTCTGTGGTGCAGCCTGAGAAACTGTCATCTGCTTTACCTTCACCAGAGGCCCCAACACTGATGGATTGTGTACCTTCAGGGAGTGGGGTGTGTGTGGGGACTCCAGCTTCTGCTTGGGTTCAGCATGTGCTAATAAGGGATAAGTCAAGACTGTAAGAGAGCCTCAGGAGATAGTTGACTGGTCCAAGACTGCTTTCTCAGGGCAGAGGCCAGGCACCCTGGCAGTTTCCTTTTCTACACAGAGTGGGTAAGTCACACCACACAGGACTTTCTTACCAATGAGCTGAGACAGTGTGTTTGTGACACCCACCTGTGAGTGAGAGGGTTGGGTGGTCTAGAAGAAAGTGTGTGTTGGGAGGGCCACCGTCTGTGTCCGAAAAGCCATCATTGCCTCTTGACAGCAGGGCCACTCAAAACAGTGAAGGAAAAGATATCCTCCCTAGATTCCTGTGCCTTCAGGAATGGAAGTTTCCCAGAGAGCTCATCTAAGTGTCTCACAATATGTACTTGTTCTGTAACCTCATTAGAAACAGGCAAGCCAGTGGTGTCTCATGGATATCTCTCCGCAGTAATGAAAGGCCTGTCACAATCACGGAGGTCAATGTGTCAAGTGTGTGGGTCATTCAGCTCTATTAGAAGAACTGAGCTGAGGGTCACTATGACTCTCTCTGGTTTTGATTCTGAGACTTTTGAATAGCCATCTCCTTCAGAGGTTTAAATGAGGCCATATTAAGACAGCTCAAGACAACAGGCAGGAGTCACCTGGGTCCCAGTTTAACACTCTCAGAAATATTTCCCCTTCCAAACTTTGCCTCCTGTGTTCTATAAGGAACTGAAATGTTAACATTCTGGGAGTGCCTTCGGCGATAAGATTGACAACTGAATATTCCTGATATCTAATTATCCCAGCATTTGTGAATCCACCTCTGTCTTGTTTCTATTCATTCTCCAGTTAATTCGCCATGAACAGCAGCTTGCTAAATGACAGCCCAAACAAGCATATCCTAGACAGACCTCAGTCCACACTTCTAACACCAACTGATGCTCTGTTTTGATCTGATGTCTACTAGGTCACACTTTAGACATGGGGGTGAGGAGTTTAGCAATAAACAAGACACAAAGAACTCCCGTTCTCTGGTCTGGGTGGTTGGTGTTTGCGCCACAGCAGGGAAACACATGATAAACAAGTAACACCTCATGGAAGTAAGTGCTGTGTGAAGAATGAAAATGAGATGGCATGAGGAGGATAGGCAGGGCTTTTGTTTTGGCTTTGAGTTGGGTTTTAGGTGGCAGGTGTCTCTGTTTCTGTTGTGGTGGTCTTGACATAGTCATCTTCCATGAACAGGCAATGCCATGTCTGAAGGTGATCCTGTGACTCAGAGGCTGGGGAAGTTAGATGCTCTCTAATTCATTAGCTTTGGCAGTTGTGGCCAAACCTTCCAGGTCTTTCCATTTGAAAAGTGTTTCGTAGACAGAAAGAACTCCAAGTGTTTTTGTTTGAGAGAGAGAGAGAGAGAGAGAGAGAGAGAGAGAGAGAGAGAGAGAGAGAGAGAGAGAGAGAGAGAGAGACAGAGAAAGACAGAGAGAGAGAGTGTGTGTGTGTGTGTGTGTGTGTGTGTGTGTGTGTTTTTTTGTGTGTGTGTGTGTGTGTGTTGCTTGGCATGTGGAGGTCAGAAGATACCTTGGGTGTTAGTCTTCATCTTCCACCTTGAGACAGGATCTTTTCATCACTGTGAGCCAAGCTGGCTCATGAGCTCCCAGGGATCATCCTGTCTCCACCTTCCATCACTCCACAGTCACACTACGTGCCTGGCTTTACACAGCTTCTGGGGATCTAAACCCAGGTCCTCATATCTGCACAGCAAGTGCTTTATCCATGGAGCCATCTGCCCAGCCCTAAGAACTCCAATCTGTGATCAGACTATCTAGCGGAGGTGTTAAGTAATCTGTGAAAGAATTTAAAGTCTGTTCTGTTTCAAATTAGGAATGTTGATCCTAAGAGAGCAGCAAGCTGACTCACTGTCTCAAAAACCTCTGAGTCAGCATATTTCTCAGGGTCCTGGCCTGGCTGGAACCAGGATGCTTCAGGACCCAAAGAAGTCCCAGACCCCTTACTGGAAGTAGGAATCCAAACCGCATACACAAAATCTTACCTGAGCAGTTCCAGTATGAACCCACAGGTTTGGAATTTCCCCTAAAGCTTGAAAATATTCAGACCCTTGCTACAAATGAGTTAGGAGCTGACTTAATTCTTTCAAATATATGTGCTCATGTGTGTGTCTGTATTTGGTATGAACATATTAGGACTTTGCCTAAAGAGGCCCAACCCATGGCAGTAGAGTTACTGGTGAGGGTCGGGAACCAATTTCAGACCCATGAAAGAGCAGCAAGTGCTCTTAGTTGCTGAGCCATTTCTCTAGCTCCGGAGGAACCTCCAATGTTAAAAAAAATGAAGAACTAAGTGCTGCTTCACATGGTGTTATTATTGTGATTTATTATGATGATGATTTTATATACCATTATTGTATATTAATAATTAATAATAATATTATTATGCTGAGGTAAAAACTGAGCCCAGGGCAACAGGGTAAGCATTTTCCCACTGAGCCACACCCCCAGAGTAGGTGATAATTTAAAAAAAAAAACAAATGCCACCATTTTAACAAAGGAAATATAAGAGTTGAAGGTTGTCAAATTTTGTTTCCTTCATCTATTAGAAGTGGCTTTGTTTAACCTTAACAATTTCATTAGCTTGTTGAGAAAGATTAAGCATGGAAAGACACTTCAGTGCCTGGAGAGAATACTGATGGAGTTGGAAAGTGGGGGCCCAAATGCTATTGACATCTGTGGTTACCAAGAAAACCACTTCTAACCTCCAAGACCTTCAACCAGCCAGGCTCCCCTCTGATTGCACATTCACTGACCTTAGCTGAATTCCTCTCCTGGCTCCTACCTTAGGGGCATTTTTAGTCATCTTCACAACTGCTCAGAGAGGTTGAGAATTAAACATAATTCTTTGTGGGTTGGGATCCAGCATCACTTCAGTTTTAACATCTACAGCCCAAGCCCCCTGTCCTGACCTTGAGAGCTCTCTTCTATTGCATAACTTTATCCCGCTCATATGTTGAAGACTCCTTTCTTACTGTGTAACTATCATTCTATAAAACTGCCAGTAGTTAATTTACCCTCCAAGATAAAATGAACCAATATTTTTTTTAAAAAAAATCTGGAGTCTGTGCACATATTAAGAGGGTTCAAAACAACATTACAATCTTTTAAAGGAGGTTAGATTGTAGGGTGTGGTGGCTCATGCCTGTATTCCTAACACTCAAGCGGCTGAGGCAGGGGGATGGTTGTAAACTTGAGGCTTGAGTGGACTGAGTGAAGGACTGCTTGGCTTACTTAGTGAGACCCTATGACAGACAGACAGACAGACAGACAGACAGACAGACATAAAGACAGATACACACAGATTGGATGAGTCATAGCAAAGTAGTCTTATCACCATATACAGAGAAACCAATTACTCATAGTTTGCAGCTTCTTTGGGTTAGGAGTAGGATGTCTGGTCCCCTAACCCACTGGAAATAAGGAACAAGAGAAGAATGTAGTGTATCTGTGGGAATGCCCAGGGACAACTTGTTAGGGAAACACGAGGCCTAACTCTATGAGTTGGAGGTAGCCTGTGTGGGATGGAGTTGAATGAGCCCCACTCCTGTGAGAGAGCACTGTGGTTAGGGTGACTGTTGGTGGCAGCTGCTCTAAACGGCCCGGTTCAATTGCCAGCAGTGTAAGGCTTGGATCTCTGCCCAGATTTGAGCTGTGACAATAGATTCTACCCATAGGCTGCTATGGGATTGACTGAGATAATACAAATGAGATTGATTGATTGATGGTTCTTCTGCCATTTGACCTCATGGTCAATTATTATGAAACTGTCCTGACAGGGGTGAAAATATTCTAAAGAGATCCTTGCACCCTCATTCTGAGTATCTGACTATGGAAACAATGGACCTCAAGAAATTACTGAGAGTCTCACCCTGGGAAAAGGTAAAGGCAGAAGCCTGGTGCCAGCCATGGGGGAAGCCTGTCTCCTGTGAAGAGATTTTACATATTGCTAAGAACTTGTTAGACCACTTTACAGGTGAGAATGGAGCCCAGAAGATGATGGCCAGCGATGGATAGGACACTTCGAGCAAGATTGCTCAGCTATGAACTTTAACTATCTACATGGTACAGCCTAGAGTCATTTGAGAAGGGACTTACCAGATCACACCGGCCTGTGGGTGTGTCTGTGGGAGTTTGTCTTGATTATTAATTAATGTAGGAGACCCCAGGCAACTATGGGTGGCACCCTTCCCTGGACAGGTGGTCCAGGTCTGTGTAAGAAAGTTGAGAATAGATCTGTGAATGAACCAGGAAGCTACATTCCTCCATGAATTCTGCTTCAAGTTTTCGCCTGAGTTCCTGCCCTACCTTCTGCCAATGAGACTGTGATCTGGAAGCTGAAATTAACTCTATCCACTCTAAATTGTTTTTTGTTTTTTGTTTTTTGTTTTTTTTTTGACAATTAGCGCAGCAACAGAAAGGAAACCAGAACACTAACTAAGCTTCAGCTAAGTGTTAGGACCCTGAAGTTGGATTTGGTTAGGGGTAACACTGCATTTCTTTGCAGCTTTTCCCAATGTTACTGCACCATTAAATCTCCTTTGTCTGCTTTTCGGTATGGATTGCCTGTTGATTGGCTTGTTGAGGATGGTGGCTGAGCCTGCCTTGTCAGGGCCTATGTATGACAGATCATGGATGGTATCTTCCGTGATGTGGTCAACAGCACTTCTGTGTATCACTGGGGTACACAGTGATACCTTCATGGATGGAGCTACACCTTCCAAAGATGGAGTTGATGAAAGCTAGAGTCATCTCAGGAAACCCACAAGTCAACTCAGCAGTCTGGTTGCAAAGGTTGGAAGTGGGATGGGACAAGGGAGTTATAGGTTTTGAGGAAGACAACAGTGGACTGATGACAATTCCAGCTGCCAAGAGGATCACAGCCACTTCTGCATCTGTCTTTCCAGCCCAGGCTCTGCATGCCTCTGGCTTGTTCCATGCACAGACACAGCGTTACAAAAGAAGAGAAGTCTTCATCAGACCATGACCCTGTGGACCAACAGTATCGGTGGAAGCATCTCCCTTCATCATTGCTTTTGCCAAACGGGGCTGCAGCTCCTCAAAGGAGCAGGTACCTTTCTGGCAAAAGTGAAGGGCTGGCTGCCCTTTGCCACTGAAATCTATACTCTCACCATCTCTTTCCTTTTAGACCACCTCCTCCCTGGCACCTGGTCAGTCGCACTACAACCCTCTGTCCTTCTTCTCCCTCATTTACAAGAATGAACCTACAGCAGGCAGAGGTCAGAAGTCCAGCCCTCACAGCAACCCCTCTTCACAGCAGTTCTTGGCCAGAACCTTGGCTCTTACGGTTCGGCCATCTGCCTGCAGCAGATCACAGCCCAACATGGAGTCACAGCGTTGGTCCACATCCTCCCTGCCTTGCCTCTCCTTCCCACCCTGCAGAGACAGCTTACTGACCTCCGGGAATGTAAGTGACTTGGGCTGTTCTTTTTTTTCTCTCTCTCTCTCTCTCTCTCTCTCTCTCTCTCTCTCTCTCTCTCTCTCTCTCTCTCTCTAAGTAATGGGCACTTACTTAGAGAGAGAGAGAGAGAGATAGAGAGAGAGAGAGAGAATATTAGACCCTCCTTTGATTTGAAATCTTCTGTGAGTGTCTACTGCTCCGGGTTCTGCTGTGTATTTTATGGCTGTCATTTCAGTGCATCACCATTACTGGTGACACAGTTGTGTCAGGCACTTGGCCAATGCTTCTCATGATGTTTTTCTCTTCTTCTCCCCTACAGTCATATGGGCAGTGAGGTGGGGTGGGGCTGATCCTACCTTCTGCCTTTCAAATCTGAAAGGCAAGTGTGACTTGCTGAAGGCCACATAGTAAACAAAATATAAAGCCAGTATCAGACTGTTGTGGGACACTGGGTGAAAAGCTCAGAAGCTCACTCTGCCACACAATTCAAGGGGAGGCAAGTTGGGGGAGCTTAGTGAAGGCTTAACAGAGAGGCATTTCTCTTGGCTTTAAAGGATGTGTAGGAGTTGGGGGGATGAGAGAGAGAGAGAGAGAGAGAGAGAGAGAGAGAGAGAGAGAGAGAGAGAGAGAGAGAGAGAGAGAGAGAATCATCACTTAGTTAATGTGAGCCAGTAAGGCAAGTTGCAACCTGGAGAAGACAGTTCCACTGGCCTGAGACTTTGTACAGGGAGTGTGACCTCTGTTTGTGTATGTATGGTAGGGAGGGTGCTCCCTGCAGCATGAGCTCCTGCTAGAGAGGGCAAAAGGCTGTGAGGTCCTGGAGGAAACAGGACAGGGAGGCAGTTTCTTGGAGGAGAAAATGAAGCGACCCCAACTTTGTCTGAAGGGAAGGGAAGAGTGGGGGTTGGCACTGTGTGGTCGAAGCCAGTTGTGGCCCAAACACTGTTATGTGGCCCTTGGTTGGTTCATCAACACCCCTCTGCCTCTGTTTACTGATTTGTGAGGTGGGAGCCAGAATAGTGACTGTCTCAGGCTGGCTTGAAGGAGAAGTGAGACCATTCAGGCCCAGCACTTCCATGATACTTGGGGAATGCTGTTGGTCATACCCCTGATTTCAGAAATTATTACCTATCATGGTTAATGGTTGGAGAGTAATTAAGATCTGCCAGACACTGTTTTAAAAGATTTGCACTCATCATTTAGTACAAAATTATAAGAAGCCTAAAAAGGATGTTACTTATATATAATAGTGAATTTCACCATAATATTTTCAAAACTGTACTTAATATATCTTGATCAAATTCTGCCCCATTGCTCTCTCCATACCTTCCCACTCTGGCTGACTCCTCCCCTTCCTCTTCTGATAATTTGGTGGCAGTATATGTATAAAAACACTCTGTAGGCTGGTTTTGTATTCTGGCAACTTCAATGAATGCTGGCGCCTTAATTCTAAAGATATTTCATATGGAGACTTTTGTGTTTTCTCTATATAAAATAATTTTTACCTACAAACAGGCTAATTTTTCATCTTACTTTCTGACTTGGGTTTCCCTTATCTCCCTTTCTTGATTCATTGCTCCTGCTAGGATCTCCAGCACTATAGAGTAGAAGAGAGGTCACCCTGCCCTGCTTCTAACCTAAAAGAAAACCTTTCTGTTTTCTACTGTGGAGGGTGAGGTTCCATGGTTGGCTATTGTTATGTTAGATGCTTTTCTTCTATTTTCTAATTCATTCAAGAGTTTTGCTTGTCAAAGGGCTGAATATTCTTAAAGATTTATTTTTATTTTAAATTGTGCATAATGGGTATGTATGAGAGTGGGAGAGGGTGGGGCTTGTGTACTTGAATACCAATGCCTGTGGAGTCCAGGGCTTTGGATCACCTGGATCTGGAATTACAGGTGGTTGTGAGCTCCCTGACATGGGTTCTGGGAACTGAACTTGGATCCTCTGCAAGAATGGAGGACACTCTCACTGAGCTGCTTCACCAGGCCAAGTGATAAATTTTATTAACGATTTCTCTGCATGTGAGACAGTCACATAGTTTTTGTTTTTATTCTATGTGATGACTATGCTGATCGACTTTTGTGCATGAAAACATCCATATCTCCCAGGGACAAACCCCACTTGATCATGGTACAGGACCTCTTTAATGTGCTCCTGGATTTAGTCTGCAATGTTTGCCAAGGATCTTTGCCTCAGCATCCATCAGGGAACTCTAGCCAGTCACTTCTTGGTAGCATTCTCTTTTGCCTTTGCTATGAGGGTGAAGATTCATGGGATGAATTTGGCAAGGTTCTTTCCTCATCTATCTTTTGGAAAGTTTCAGAAAGATTGCTGAAATCCTCCTTTCCATGCTCAATGGAACAAATGCCTGGCTTTGGCTTTTGTTTTGGTCTGTTTAGATTTTGTATTTCTGCATGAGTCAGGCTTGCTGGGTTGTCTGCCTCTAGAAATGTGCTCATTATTCTAGAGTGTTCCATCTGTGGGGATACAACTCTCCTGTGGCCCTTTCTAACCCTGTGCCCTCAGTTGTACTGCCTTGATTTTCATTTCTGATGATTATGTTTTAATTTTACTCAAATCTTCCCTTCCTTTCTTCTTAGTCTAGCCAAATCATTGTCAATTTTATATTTTCAAAACTATCCAGGTTTCTGCTACACAATCTGGCCAGCCTACTTCTGTTTATTTACCCAGGATTGAAATCAGGGTCTCAAAGAGGTATGTCAAAGACATAAAGCAATGGAAGCATCCATTGCAGATGAATAGATACAGAATATATGGTCTGTACACCCAGTGGAATAGTTTTCAGCCTTGAAAAAGGAAGCCGTGAAATGCACTACATTAAAGATGGCCTTTGAGGACACTGCTGAATGAAATAAGCCCCACACAGAAAAGTAAATATTGTTTGAGCCATATCCTGTGAGCTTTAACTGTCAACTTGACACAGCCCAGAGTCACCTGAGAGGAGACCCTCAGTTGAGAATTTGCCTACATCAGTGTGGCCTGCAGGATTATCTTGTCTGTTAATTGGTGACGAAGGGCTCAGCCCATTGTGGGCAGCATCATCCCACAATGGGCAGGTGGTACTCAACTGAATACAAGCTGGCCTGAAAGCCAGCAAGCAGTATCCTCCGGGGTTCCTGCTGTACTTGTTGGCCGTGAGTCAGTTCCTTCATTAGAGGTAGTGCTGTAGCATGGCAAACAGGCCTGCTTTTAAGTTTCTGCTTTGGTCCCTATACTGATGGCTCTCAGTGACACAGTATGACCTGGAATGTGAGCAGAAATAAACCCTTTCCTTTCCTGAGTTGCTTTTGTCATGGCAACAGAGATGAAACTAGTGTCAGATACACTCAAGGACATAGACTCGGTGAGTGGGACTGTGACCATCTAGGGCTGCAGAGAGGGGGCAGTGAAGATTCACTCTAAGCAGCAGGCCTGAAGCTCCAGGTGAGCAGATGGACACATGCCAAATCCCCTGCGCAGCAATGTACCCAGAGTCAACAATATGGCACTGTACACTTATACAGTTTGCAGAGTGAATTTCTAAAGAGATCAAGTAAGAGAAGCCACTATTGGATTTAGCTGCTAGAGGATCTTTCAGGAAACTGTAGCTGGTGGGGAAGACAGGATTTGACAGGGAAGTGCAGGCCCCAGGACTTAACCTGACTGGCCACTGCTTAAGAGGGAGAGCAGCAGGTGGTGAGTGAGGAAGGCCTGCCTGGCCAGGAGGGCTTTCCCAAGGGTGTTTCTTTTGTTTTAATGTTCTTGTCCACGACTTTCCCCAGATCTCTAGTGAAGGGGCATCACCGGGTTGAACCCTGACAGTTATTCCATCCCATTTATAAGGAGCTGTTTGGCAAAGACATGATTAGTTTGCCTGGTGATAAATGCAATCCACTGTCTTATCCTGATGGAGGAGGGGAGGAGGAGGTGGATAATAGTTGGGGGGAGTGCTCTGTTTTTATTATAGCCTGGGGCCATGATCACATTAAAACTAAATACTCTTCTGTGCTGCTTTAAAATGTCATTGACTAGGAGCTGCGAAGCCATTTCCCAGAGACCTGTGGATAGAAGACAATGTGCCTTATGGAACTTAATGGATTCTAAAATATTTTAAAGCAAAACAGAGAGTGGTCCTCAGTGCAACACTCAATACTGTGGTAATGTTAGAGTGAAATATTCTCTGCCTACAGAGGCAGGGATGCCAGAGGACCCTTGCTTGATGCTGTGCTGTCTCTGGCACCTTGTACTGTACTGGAAAGCCACTTCCTCAGATAAAGGGATTCACTAGTGTGTCCATGATTTCCTACAAACACACCTGCTGGTTATGGAAGTCAGTTATGCTCTTAAAACAGGAGGCGACATTGTTGTTGTTGATTTCAATAATCACCTTGATCAGATTGAGAAATTACTATGGTGGGGCTCTGGAGATGGTTCCCTAGACAGAGGGTTTGCTGGCAAGCATGAAGACCAGACTTCTGATCCCTGGGACCTAGTCCAGTGGGCATGGCAGTCTGCCTGTGATCCTATGGAGGTGGCGACAGGCCTTACAGAGCTGGGTGGATAGTCTAGTGGGTGAAGTTGCTTGCTATGCAAGCATGAGAACCTCATCTCCCAGAGCCCACATCAACGCCAGGTACAGTGATGTGGGTGGAGGCAAGCAGATCCTAAATGAGACAGGCAGTGACTGGGGACAGTTATACAGACTGGATGGCTTCCAGCGGTGAAAAGCCCACAGAGGAAGCAGAAATGGGTGGTTTCAGAGTCTTCAGAGTGGGTGTCATGCATATAGAGCCACAGTGAGTGCTCTGAGGAGGGAACACGGGGTGAGATGGGAGAGCAGGGAGGACTCGGTGCTGCAGTGAGGATGGGGACTGCTTCAGTACAGAGAAACATAGAATGCAAAGGCCCTGGGGTAAGGATGAATTTGGCCCCTGGGAGCAGGACAAGGAGCCAGCTGTGAGGAACTCTGAAGAAGGCCAGCTGGAGTGGGGTCTGCTGCTGCTGAGGATAGAGCAGAATGGGTTGCACAAACAGCTGGATGGGGGACAAGGTGACTTTGTCATTTCACAGTGCTGTCTGTTTGGGTCACAAGTGTCTGTGACATTCTCTGTGTTCTAACACTTATTCATCTTCATGGTGCCTGGGGTGGCTGAATAGAGCTGGGGAGGGAGAATACTTATTGCTGTGGCTGCACACCCAAGAACACAGAAAAACTCTGTGTGATAAATTGCCAATGATTAAGCTACTTGAGAGGGATTAAATAGAATCTTTTTTGAATGCTTTGGGGAAAAAAGTGTGTGTGTGTGTGTGTGTGTGTGTGTGTGTGTGAGAGAGAGAGAGAGAGAGAGAGAGAGAGAGAGAGAGAGAGAGAGAGAGAGAGAGAGAGAGAGAGAGAACACCTTGACTGGGCTACATAAATGGTGTATTTTAACCAACCAAAAAGACAGAGCGGCAGAAAGAAGAAACATTCCACCGTGTTCCCTGTGTCTGCAGTCTGCAGAAGATCCTGCTGCACAGTATGGGGTTTGAATTGGCATCAACATTATTTTTTTTCTGTTCTTTCAAAGGCCATTAGCCAAGAACCTTTATTCATCAGCACACTGAAATTAGAGGCACACGCCATCTCTGTCTATCGACGGCGGTCAGACACTTCCAAACCAAGTTTTCAAATTCGGTTCATTTGCTAACATTTTCAGCAGGCAGAAGGAATTACTGCCTAAGAGATAAAAAGGGTTGGAAAGGGGGGAAATCAGAAAACAAAACAAAGCAAAACAAAAAAACCCTAGCCTTTTCCCCTAGAGAAGAAGCAATAATAAATTTCTAATAAATATCTACTCCACGCTCAGGTATAGCTGGGATTCTGTAGGTAATTTAGATAACATTGAACTTTGTCTAGTTAGAAACCCATGAAAGACACAGATGCTGAATTCCATTAGCAACTTGGCATCTCAGCGCTTCGCTCCAGCTGATAAAACCACGTGTCCGACATGGGCTGCATGTAATCACATTACCTACTAACAGGATTTGTGCTTGGAATTCCCAGGGAACGCCTTCACCAGTTCACCCACATGCCCAGTGTCAAATGCATTTTGATAACAGTTGGCTCAGACAGAACATAAGACTCACTAACCTGCCTAGGGAGGCTTTATGGCATCCTGAAACAGGCGCATCTTGTAATACAGAAGTTCAGTGTTAACACACAGTAAGCAACCAGACACAAGAATTTGGATGTATCGATATTCCCAGACTGAAAATCCTTTTGTCTTGTTGAGAAATCACAAGACAATGATCAAGTCACCTTAGACCCTGCTCCTGGGGAAGAGAGGAATGCTGTCCCTGTTCTACACAAAGTGTGGGGCTTCACTTTGGAGAGACACCATTTGTTAAGAGCAAAGCACATGAAGAGAACACAAGCCTACTAGTTGACCATTATGACCTATGTGCCATGTTCTGACTGGCCCCACAAATATCCCAGTCACCTTTAGGGAGGCCTGAGACCCATCACCTTGAGTGAGGAGACCTGAACTAAGTAGCTTTGACTCTAAATGAGCTTAGCCAGTTCTTTTCTCTTCTTGAAGCAAGACGCCCAGTCTAGCCCCAGGTGCCTGCCTCACCAGCTGCCTGTAGACTTTTGACTAGGCACCTCTTCTGCTCCCTCACCACCCTGAAAAGCACAGCTGGTGGCCCTGCTCAGCAAGCATTTGGGGAAAACACACCTGTAGCCTCCAAGCAAACATGGATGGGGCTGGTGTTTCTACACTCTAGCTCCTACCCGTTCTATGAATGGAGGCCACTTCCCCCTTCTCTTTTCATCCTCTTCCTCCTCCTTCCCCTCCTTTAATATTGTTCTCTAGTGCTTCCTGGTATCCAGGATTTCTTTGTGTTTCTCTTAAAAATGCTGAAATACCCAGTCAGTGTGGGTATGTGTCTGGAGACACCCAGCCAGTGTTGGCATGTTTTAGGATGTAGCATGAATTCTCTTTGGTCTTAATAATAAAAACTCAAAGTCAGCCAACCAGTGGGCGAAAGCTGAAGGATCAGAGAAGCAGAGCAGCCAGTCACCAGACAGTTGTTCTACCAATGCTCAGACCAAAGGGGTGATCTCGTCCTCAGACTGCCTCCTCAGACTGCATCCTCAGACTGACTGCTCCTCAGAATGAATGCAATGAACTCCTATCTCCTTCCGGCTTATATTCCTCTCTCTATCTAGCCATATCATTCCTGTATCCACCTCCCTCCCTAGTGCTGGGATTAAAGGTGTGGGCCATCACTGCCTGGCTCTATTTCTTTTTTAGACTGGATCAATCTCGTGTAGCCCAGGGTGGCCTTGAACTCTGATATGCACCTACCCCTGCCTCCCTAGTGCTAGGACTGAAGGTATGTGCCACCACTGCCTGGCAAATATGGCTAACTAGTGATTAGCTCCGCACTCTAATATTCAGGCAAACTTTATCTGTTAAAACACAAAATATCACCACATTAGAGATAGGGTTTCATTTTGTCAATAGTGCCTCTGGGACTCTGCTATTCAGGAGATTTGTTTGTCTTAAGTCTAACCAGAGAGATGTGCATGTTGTCTCCTGGATCACAGGGCAAGACACAAATCCATACTGGGAGCACATGACCAGATCCATGTTTAGTTGAGAATGAGGTCTCTGAAAATTGTTTCTGACCCAGCCACATCTTCTGGTGCCATGGCTGCCAGGACAAGAGGTGCCTTACAGTCAGATGCCAGCAGGGTGGTTGCTCTCTGTGAACGAAGCCCCGAAGAATGAGACATAATGCCACGGGAAGTGGGCTCCCAAAAGCAAACACCCGAAAAGAAATCAAGAAACAACTGGAAACTTTGCCCTCTTAAAATGCCATGCATAGTCAATTATGCATTTGTGAGTCAATTATGCATTTGTAAGTCAATTACAAAAAAAAAAAAGAAAAGAAAACAGATGAGTTTTAAGACTTTAAATGTGCCATGCTGGAAAGAGCTTCGATTTAGGAGAACAATAATTTTAAAAAATGGTTTTAGGTCAAAAGAGAAGGGAAGGCTTCCAAAATGCCTCTTGGGAATTAAATTAAAAATGAGTAAACTAATTTTATTTGCGGCTTAAATAAAACTCCCCTGAACTGTTTAATGGGCACCTACCTCCTTTAGGTACATTCTAGAGAAAACTCAATTTGCAATTATAAGGCTAAGGAGATTAATGAATCACTACATTTTATTTGTAGTAGAACCAGTGATTAGAGAGAACTTTTTCCCCCTCTGAGTTAGAGTCACAGCAAGCTAGCTAGACAAAGTGGGGGGCTGAGCTTGTCATTGACCTAGTTAGGTGGCAGTATGTTATCTTTTAAGTTCAGGGACCAGGGTTATTTATCTTCCTATAAGGAGGACTCAACCCTGCTGCATGCATATAGAAGGCACTGAAAACTATAGGTAGAATAAATAAGCCTATATTTGAAGTAAAGGGGCCAAGGGAAGGCTGTATTTCTAGAGGTGACAACTGCATCCTCCTTGCCTCAACCTCTAGGATGCAAATTTCACCTGTTGAGTGACCCTACTTGCACTTGAGCACCACATCAGCATGACTTTGTGTCTTTTTTCATTTACCAATGTGTCCTTGTCCCCAGACAGCTGCTTTGCACACAGTGGGTATTCAACATTGCCTATTGAATAAGCATGTTAGAAAAATTGAAAACTCCTTTGGAGACTTTGGAGACCATGAAGGGTGATACCAACCAACAATGTCACATGGTCGTGGATCCCCAAGGACATAAGCCTCTAGGTATGTCTGTGAGGGGTTATCTGAATTGGGTAGCTGAGTAAGGAAGAATTGCTTGGATGTGATGACACCATTGGGGTCCACCCCTCTCCTGGGACATGGTCTTCCCTACTTCTGGGCCACCCTGTATTAGTAGTGATTCCCTGTAACTGGAGGAGCAGCAGGCACAGAATGAGATGGTGCTGGTGTGAAGACCACTCAGCTCCACCCAGCTCCAAGAGGTCCCAGCATCTCGGGCCTCCCACAATAACTGAGCCCTTGGTGTCTATTTATAGTTTTAACTAAAGAAGCCTCATCTCCTCCCACTGAAACAGGGACACACACACACCCTATGAAGAGGGCCACTGCCTTCAAAAAGCTCCTAACGCTGATGTGCTGTGAAAGATGGGTAGTGAAACACTGTTTATGAAGAACACTGAGTGCCAGCCTTAAACAAATAAAAATGCACAAACCCTAGGCTATTAGTTCCCGGGAACTGCTGGGAGAGAGGAGTGGGGACTTTAGAAGACGGGAGACGTGTCCTTCTCAGACTGTGTTGATATTATCCCTGCTCTATCTTCATTTTTACCATCTACATCTGTTACTTTCACTACACCCCAAGGGGAGAAAAACTATGAATTTGCTTATCTGGGTCCTGAGGTTATGGGTGACTTCATTTTCTGTCTGAGACATTTTCTGCATTATGGAAACAACATTCTGCAACACACACACACAATGTGTACACATTATACACACACACACACACACACACACACACACACACACACACACGCAATGTATACACATTACACACACAATGTATACACATTACAAACACACACAATGTATACACATCACACACACAATGTATACACATTACACACACACAATGTATACACATTACACACACACACAATATATACACATTACACACACAATGTATACACATTACACACACACACAATGTATACACATTACACACACAATATATATATACACATTACACACACACACACACACACACACACACACACACACACACGTAATTTTATTCATGACATGAATTACCACAAGGCCATTATGGAGGAAGGGGAGCCACATGCATTGAGGAACCCTAAGGAGGAGGCAGGTGTACAGTCAGCTGAAGGTGGGCCTCCACTCTGGCAGCGCAAGTCACAGTAGGGCTGTGTATGTTTCTGAATCAAACTCCTCCTGTGAGGATGCACCATGACTGGAGGCTTCCTAGGAAAGGTGCTGAGGAAGATTTGGGAATAGAGGGGGAAGTGTTCAATGTTCCTATTTTCAGCCCTCTGCATCCATGGGCTCTGCACCTTGTGTTCAACCAATTTCCACACAGAAACATTAGGAGAAACAGTGGTATTCGCATCAAGCATGTGCAGACTTTTCTGTCATCATTTCCTAAACACAGTTCAGCAAAAAATCTACATTGCATTTACATTCCATTAGGCGCTGAAGGTGATGCAGAGATGATGCGCCAGGAGTGGGAGAATGCCTGTGGACCCTTCTATGCCCACAGCACACCAGCTTAGAATCTGCTGACTCAGGCATCTTTGGGAGGTGGTGATAGTTGGTAATGCCATTTGCCACAAACTAGGGTCCCTGGGCTGGAAGCCTCATCTGAGAAATTGTATTGATAGTGTTTTGGGAAAACCCACCCCAGGAGTGGGTGGCATCTACTGGTGGTAGCCCAGATGGTAGGGACATGGCAGAAGGAAGATTATTTAATCTCCACTTGCTTGCTTGGCCTTCCCTCTTGAGCTGAGTTGACTTACCCTGTTGCTGTTGCTGCTGTAGATTTCATTTTGGCAGAGAAATGCATGCTAGGCCCTTCTTTACCAAGTTAGATGGTCGGTGAGACAAACAAGATGGCTCGGAAAGGACCTGCTCACTCAGGTCTACTGAGAAAGGACCCATGGGGGACTGTCTACTCTCCTAAAAGCATCTAAGTTTGCATCCCCCAAAGACTGCTGGGAAAATAAATGTAAGAGTCATCTCCCAGCTTGAGGACTCATCACTAAGGACTTTATTCTGGAAATGCTGAGTCACTGTGAGGCAGCCGGTGGCCAACAAAATGTCTGTCTGCTAATCTGTGTGGAAGAAGCAGCTTGTCTCCAAAGTGTTATCCTCACACAGTACGCCTCAGCTTTTCATTCTCATAAGACATATTTCAGTATAGCAGAATGGGGCTAACCTGCACTGTGAGCTGTTATGTTTATATGGTTGCTAGGTAACCAATTTGCCCCTTGGATTTCCGAGGTGAATGAGGGTGGTAAACTTCACACTATAAATCAGGTTGTTAGAGGAACTCAGGTCAGCCTTAGGAATATCTGAAGGGTAGGTTTGTGACTGGTGACTGATGGGGTTCATGATGAGGGTTCAAATTAAGCTTAAATTGTTGGATTCTAAGCAAGGAGAATTGAGGGTTAATCATATCTATGTTTAAAGGGGATGGGATAAAGTACACGGAAATAAAAAAAATACATGAACATAAACACAAAATGTACATACATTAGATATCAATTTGAAAAGACCAAGAATTAAATCTGTCACTAATGACGGTGGTCATAACTTCTGACTCCAGCTTGTAGACAGAGGTTTCTGTCTCACCTGGTCCTACAGCTCTTCGATTCCAAATAAACACACGGAGGCTTATATTGGTTATAAACTGCTTGGCTGATGGCTCAGGCTTCTTACTGGCTAGCTCTCTCTTAATTATTAACCCATTTCTATTAGACTACATATTGCCACAAGGCTGTGGCTTACCCGTAATGCTCTGGCATGTTACTCCCTTGGTGGGAACTTGGTGTCTCCCTGGTGGCTCCTCTCTCCTTTCCCTTCCCAGAATTCTCCTAGTCTGGTAGCCCCGCCTATACTTCCTGCTTGTTTGCTGGCCAATCAGCATTTATTCATCAATCAATAAGAGAAACATATATGATGGGGAATGTACTTCTGTGTATGTTCTTCTTATTGATTGTTGAATAAAGTACTGTTTGGCCAATGAGGCAGCAAGTTAGGAGGGACTAAGAGTCAAGGAGGATTCTGGGAAATGTAGTAAAGAAGTGGTGATCTGCAGGAAATGACACAGCAGGAAGACTCGTATATTAACCAGGGCAAGAAGGAAGTGGGCCCCTTCTCTCTTCCTCCAGAGTCACCATGTGGTCCCGGGATGAGGACGCCAATGGAAGGCATCCTAAATAAGATAAGTCTTATAAAATATATAGATTTATGATAATTAAGACTGAGCTAACAGATGAGAAATCCTAGTCATTGGCCAAGCAGCATTTGTACTTAATAGAAGTTTCTGTGTATTATTTGGGGCCCTAATGCAGTGAGCGGAACTCAAGTGGGTGGCGGAAAGATTTATTGTAACACATATACTCATAGCATACAGGAGGATATCTCCCACCACCAGCTGGCTTCTGATTTGTCAGAAGCCACTCTGGTGCTCTCCTGTGTCCTGCCGTGACACAAGGCAGATCTTTCATGTTTTTATCCATTGGAAAAATGAGGTGCCATAGACTACACAGTGGACCTGGGTTTTCCACCCATGGACTGTGCCAACTGCTACTCTCAGGAGAGCCAGAGTTCAGTGAGGAGGAGAAGGCTGTATGAGTTTGCTTGCTTGTCTATACATTTATTTGAGATGGGGGCTCATGTATCCCAGGCTGACATTGCACTCTCTACAAAAGAGCCAAGGATGACCTTGAACTTCTGATCTTATTGCTTCTATCTCCCCAGTGCTAGGATGACAGGCATGTACCATTGTACTCACGTGGTGCTGAGGGTGGGGTCCAACCAAGAGTTTTGTACAAATGGGTGAGCACTGTACCTAATGAGCTACATCTCCAGCCCCATGTAGTGTATTTCCATTTTAGTAAGAAGAATCAGTGTGTACCACATCAGACTGACCAGCGGGGTTGGGCTGGCCGGAAAGCCTTGGACTTAAGGCAGTCTGGGTTGTCACCTCCCAGAGGTACAAGGAGAAGGTGTTAGGGGACAATATTTTCAGTATAGACCTGTGAGAATTGCAGAGGAGCACATGCTCCTTCAAAATATGAAGTGGTCCTACAGACACTAGCAAAGAGCAAATTCTGTCTCTAACATCTATGTAAGAAGACACAAGAGAAAAAACAAACAAACAAACAAAAAAACCCCACTGACAGTTTAGAACTATTTACCTCACTTTCTTTTAAAAAATTATTGATTGATTGGTGTGTGTGCACATGCATGCATGCATGCACGTGTGTGTGTGTGTGTGTGTGTGTGTGTGTGTGTGTGTGTGTATACACTGTGGCACACATATGGAGGTCAGGAAACAACTTGTGGGATTCAGTTCTCTCCTTCTACCATGTGGATTCTGGTGATTTAACTCAGGGTTGTCAGCCTTGGCCACAAGCACTTTTGCCCACTGAGCCATTTAGTTAGTCTTTCCCCATGTTTTTAAAGCCATGCCTTTGATAACTACTGAATTCTGGAATTCCTTATGAAGATAGGAGCCTCAGAGTCAGACTGGGCTCTTCATTTCCCCCCTTCATTTCATTCTTGGCAAAAACTGCTTAACCCCTCTGCATTTCCATTTTTCTTGTTGTTGTTGCTATTGTTGTTTTTTTTTTAAATCTGTAAAAATATAATTATTACTGTTACAAACTTTTCATGGGAATGTTGGTGATTAAATTATATTATCTGTGTAAAGAACTTAGCATAACTAGTTCTCAGAAAGGCCATCCATCAGTACCTTCACTGATAGTAGTAATTAAAGCAGTGACAGCCACACAAGGTCAAAGAATAGAATAACCTCAGCAGGCTTGCCACAGTGCAAGTGACCATGCAAGCCATTACAAATAGCACAGACATCAAGTGGCACAGATGGACAGACTGCAGACTTCTGGGACTCCGTTTGTACTTGATTCCATGTTCTGTTCTGTAGATCCTGCCATGTTTGGGGATTTCTCTGAGCCTCAGCACCATTATGATCAAAGGTTGATTGGCACACAGATATGAGATGGCTTCTCCATCCTGAACACTATGAGCAGGCAGGCCCAGAGCTGCTGAGCTAGGTTAGCGTGGGAGGTGCCATCTGTGTGGAACCCCACAGGGCATACAGAGCTACCTTTCCTAGCTTACATGGTGACCATGCTGGACCTGGCTCTCTGGTACCTTCCCAACCCATGGGTTAATGGCTTAGGGGATGAGAAACATGCCTAACAAAGCAGATGGACTTCCGAATCCAAAAGGCACAACAGTACTCACACCAATGCCAGTCTTCACTGAGGAGATCCCTGAGGGGAGACACAGAGGCAGCCTGCAGATGTTTCTGCAAATGTATTTGCAAGTCATTCCTTCTGTGACCAAAAAGTCCCAAGATTCCTGAGTTTTCTCAGATGTCTGTCAAATCCTTTCTAGAGAGAACCTTCTGCATTCCAGGCTAGGATGTACCTTCCCTTCTCAGTCTCTCAAGGTTGCACGAGAAGACAGAGCTAACAACAGGCACCACCCAATTCCAGGAAACTAATAAGTCATTATTTTCATTCCCCTAATGTTCTATTTACTCACTTTGGTTAACTATGAGAACAATTTAAAACAAGTTGGGCACAATTCTATTTGTTTGTCTGTCTTAACAGGGTTAAAAACAACCCGCTGTCAGGGACTGTACCAGAAAAGGAGAGATATTGGTGAGAGGTCCCGCTCTCCTGGAACCCAGAGTCTAGGGTTGGTTGGTTGAGATTCCTCAGAATACAGCAGCGTTAGCCTTTTCTGAACTTCCCTGAGAAATCACCCAGCACTGATTCCACATAGAGTCATCCTGTTAGCTTGGATGTCTGTGAAGATCCAAAGGCGTGATACAAACCTCATACCTCAGTGGATGAAGTGGCAAGGGCAGATAGAAGATGTGGGCGGAAGAGTGGTTTTCAGAAAAGGGTGAACCCAAACATGGAAGAACCTGAAGTGGCTGTGCTATGCAAACGCGCCTTAGAGTTTCCTTAAGAACCGGCTTTAGGACTGACTTCCATGCCTGAACTTTACTTACTCAATGAGGTCTTTATGGAAAGTGTTTTAAACACTTGGCAGTTTATGAAGTGCTTCTAAGGGATTATCATAACAAGCCCGCTGGTTATCAGGGCAGAATATCATCACCCACACTGTAAAGGCAAGAAAACCAAGACCCATCCTCCACAAAAGAACAGAGTTGGGACCTGAATCCAGAATTAACTGAAGCACCCACAGCCATGCACCACATACTCACTCACACCACAGGCACTAAGGACACAATCTCTGAGTTTTACATTTAAAACACATTCGTGTGTGTGTGTGTGTGTGTGTGTGTGTGTGTGTGTGTTATGTATGTTTCTTGTGGTGTGCTTATGCTCACCACAGTCAATTGTCTTTGTTTTTATATATCATCTCCACCTTATTTTTTGAGGCAGGGTCTCTCGCTGACCCTGCAGCTCACCCTTTGAGCTAGGATGCCTGCCAGTGACCTCCCTGGGTCTGCTTATCTCTGACCCTCAATGCTGGTCCACATGCCTTGCTTTTACATGGATACTGGGGACTTGAACTCAGGTCCTTTTGCTTTTACAGGCAGTGTATTTACTCACGGAGTCATCTCCCCAGCCCAGCTCTATATCTCTTTGTGGGTAGAGAGCCTCAGAGCAGCCTTGGCTTTGAATATGAGATGCATCATTTATGTATGGCCACGAAAAGCCATTGTTTAAAATAACATCCATTACAGACCAAATCTAAAGACTATTTCCAAATCGCTGCCAACATTTTTTGGTTCTATCTTCTTCAAATAATTAAGGGTTAGCAACTTCAAAATTAATTCCAGTGGCAAGCTGTGCATCTAGCTTAATGGATATCATAAATCAATCCCGTGAGGTAAAATCTATTTTAAGAAGTCTACGGAAGAGGTGCTGTTTCAAAGGCAGAACTACGTTATTTCTTTCTCTTCAGAGCAGTCCAAGGCCCCACCCCAACCCTGAAGAACTTCTAGCACTAATTGTGACTAGGTCAGAATGGATTGGCTGACACCCTGAATCTGGGTTATAGCATCTGGATTTGACAGAGACTAAGTTTTTGTCATCCTAAGTCACCAAGCCCATAGAGATTGTCACTGCAACTCCACAAGATCAAGACACCTGCCAAGTAAAGTACTAGGTCTTGGGCCCAGCAGTCAGGATGGGAAGAAGCCTCCTGGGGAGGAGGGTTCACAGTCAAGGTAAGAACTAGGTCCTGAGTGACTGACCAGATAGCTCTGCTTGTGGCTAGGTCATCTTCCCTATAGAACCGCACACAGAGCAGGCATGGGCACAGAGAGGAGTCTTTAGGCAGGTGTGTGAATCTAGATGGGCTCTCTGGAGCTTTCTAGTTTACCAGAAACGATCCCCCACTCCAGCAAGTACAGCAGTAATAAGACCACTTAAGAAGTCTCCCCATCCAGAGTTTTACAAACTCATTGGAGAAGAGAGAAGTGGTAACATATACAAACATTTCTGTCCCAAGTGTCACGCAGGCCTACTAACACCTTCCAAACACCCTCTCAGATCTCACCAGTAAGCAAGGCTTCAAGCTGTGAATGTGTCTCCAGCCAGCCACATTCCTTCTGGCTCTGGGGCAACATTAAATCCATGCCGGCACTCGCCAATTTCTGAAGCATAGACTGGCCTGTCCCAAGTCTAATGGATCCTGCTTGCCCTCCCCCGGCCCTCCTCATACTTGTATCATGCATCATCAACAGCTAGATGATCTTCAAGTTGCCTCTGAGCAGAAAATGTCTGCTTGTAGCCACATTCTCTGGCAGTGCCTGCTGAGGGTGAGTTCATTCAAGAGCACCTGCGCCTGTACTGGGTCCGGCAGTTGAAGAGACACATTTGGATATTCACCCAGGCTTTGATTCAGCTGAAAGACCGAGGGGCAACCACAGCAGCCTTTTGTAACCAAAGTACCCAGCATGCCATCGTGATCATCAAAAGCCTTGGGCTGTGCAGCCTGCAGGGAGAGGATTACCTGGGAAGGAGGATGATCCATATTGGGGGGGGGCATCCTGGGACATGGTTAGAAGTATGGGACCCATTGGTGAGCATGAGTCATGGCACTAGGGGTTTGGAACTAAAGCAGCTGGGTTCATAGACCTGAAGCCACCACCCAGCGGGACTGTGTGACTTGGGCAAGTCCTGGATGTCGCAGAGCCTCCGTAATTCCACTGTAACACAGGGTAGACAAGGGTTAGTGCACAGGGTGACATGAGGACTCAAAATACCTCAGAAAATTGTGTTTTCTGAGAAAACTATTTGGGGAATTCAGGGTGCTCAATGTCCTAGGTAGTCTACCGCAGATGTGAAAGCAAAGGCTCTGCCATGATTCAAGATGAGGCTGTGGGGTCCCCAAGGGGAAGAGAAAGGTTTACAGAAAGGAGGCTACCCAAGCAGAAGAGACAGGGACTCAGGCTTCCTCCCCCCAAAAATCTTGGTCATGAGGAGGGTTAGCTACCTCTGGCAAACCTAGCTCATCACCTCCCTTTGCTTATTTGTAGGGCGGTGATGTGTGGATCAGCCCCTCGGCAGCCCCAAGGCTCAGAATGGATTTCTGTTGTGCAGACCTGGAAACTGATGTCCAACCCACAACCATGGGGCATAATGTGCACCTACAGGGATCACCCTGGACCTCTACACTCGCCTGACAAGTGTCTATATTCACCATCTTTGAACAGAGACAGATGGAAGGAGAGCTGCAAAGGCCCTTGGTCTACCTTCCATGTGAGAGAATCTTCTGGAATGACTGTCACATCCACCCCATTTCCTTCCAGGACAGGTCTCCTATAGGAGCTGTAAGAGGAAGCGACTTCTAGTCATCAGACCCCACAGGGGAGATAGGGTGGTCCCAGCAGACAGAACCTCCATGGAGACCTGGGATTCCCCATTTTTCTCTCCTACCACATACTTTCCATCAGTAATCCAGTCCTTCCTTCCAAACTTGCACAGGTCCTGGCCCTTTTGCCACCTCCACAGCCACTTTCCTGCCAAACATTGATCAGAATGTAGCAGTCCCTTCCCGGGCCACCTTGACTTTCTTCTCATCCAGGTCAACATTCCATACACAGGATAGAGAATCTCATGAAACTGTTTGGATCACATGACTCCTAGGCTCAAGACCCTCGCTGGCTCACCTCTCCTTGAAAACAAATGCCGGGCTACTTCTATCTATTGCCTACACAGTTGGGTATGATCAGTGTTCTCTCCTTCCTCCAACTCACCTCTGGATTCTGTCTCACTGTGCCACCCTTAGAGCAGGCTCAATGCATCAGATGTGCCTCTGCCTCAGCACTTTGGTACACACCGTTCCCTCTGTTTGGGACAGTTTCCTTCCAGTTGTCAAGTGGTTTCTTCCCTTACCGTTTTCAGGCCCAGGTGCAAATAGAACTTTATCAGACTAGCCTTGGCCACTCTACTGAAAATGGCACAGCTGCCACTCACCCATTTTTAGTGCTTGTTTTGCCCTATGTCTCTTCTGACCCCTTGATACTCTGTTTTCATTTGCCTGGTTCTCTGTTTCCCTCCACTAGAGGGAGGCCATGTACATATGTTTGTTGAGTGAATAAAAGAATGTAAGTGTGCATGTATGTATAGGCTTATCCTTGCTCCCTGACTTCAGTAGACAACACCACAATCATTTATGAACTTGTTCCTATAGCATACAACACTGGCTTAGACACTAGTAGCCCAATAGTCATGACCTGCCGGGGGAAGTGAATTTTGCTAGTCACTGGGCTCTGGCAGGGGGTCATGATGGGAAATCTAGACTGACTTCTGATGCTATTTCCAGAAAGGCCCTAGCCACTCATTATCACAAGCAAGCCTGTCCTTTGGAAAGTCCCTTGACGGGGGCTACATGCTCCCACACTCCCCCCAGAAGGTGGGAACCATGATTTTCTCATGACACTTCCTTTTTCAGGGGATAGAAACGAACATGGAGCCTGGGACAGCTCAGCTCTGCCTCTGGGAGACATGATACTCATGTATCTCTGGAGCCCCCCCTGTCTGGATATTGAGGACACTCTGGTTTTGCATTAAGAAGTACTAATATCATTTGTCTGGCAGGGAGCTTTCTGTTCCTCTCAAAAAGGCTGCTGACAGGTCTGTGCTTCCAAGCCTAGCTGCTGACCCATGTGTGACCCTCCATGACCCTGCTCCCAGAGCCTCTTGCTGCTCTGTGCTTTGCTCCATTCTCCCTGCTGACCTAGATTCTCCAAAGCTCCCTGGGGCCAGCTTGGGAGGAATTCCTCTCTTCGTGGACTATTTCATTTCTCTATCTGCTACATAATTTAAACATGGCACCACATAATTTAGCATGGAATCCTAGAAGTTACTCTCCATGCGTGCTGATTCTGTCTTTGAACCCGATGGGAGTCTGGTTCATCCTGTGGTTGGTTGATGCTGCAGACGAGAGCTTGGTCTGGGATACACTTGTCCCAGTGAAGCCCCAGAGCACAGAACCACCATAGCTCTGGCCAGTGCTGAACAGGGAAAGGACACCTGCCATGCTCTAGCTGTGACTCCATGACATAAGGCATCTACAGTGTTCTATCAGGGGAGCCATCGCCATGGTAATGGTGGTTCTAGAATCTAATTTAGCTCTCTAAAACCCATGAAATAGCACTCAGAATCTTAGCTCATTGCTTTCAAGTACTTACTCATGGTAATTTTAAGGGCAATCAGAAATAATATATAAATTATGAATAATAACCGCATTCATTTATTCCTTCTAACTCCAAGGGCCTGAGCTAAGGACCCTCTGAGATTGGAACTGTTACTCACATTCCACACCCATCCTGCAAAAGAAGCCATGGTTTGGGAAGGGGTTGTGGTTTGCACAGGACCAGGAAGCTATTAGGCAGAGAGGCCAGGATGACAATTTAAGCAACTTCAGTCATTCAAAGTAAATAAGAATAACATGTCTGCAGGGGTGTTTAGGACACACATGAGGTGGTTTTTGCTTGTTTCAACAATTGCAGTATTATTGATGTTTATTGGGAGTGGCAATGGGTGCACTACTTTTTGTGACATTAGCACAGGGCTTTGTACAATGAGGAATGGCCCTCTATACATTTTGAAATGTTTAATGTGTGTGTGTGTGTGTGTGTGTGTGTGTGTGTGTGTGTGTGTGTGTGTGTGTGTGTGTTGCATGTGCAGGTACCTGTGGAAGCCAGAAGAGGGTATCAGATCCTCTGGAGCTGGAGGTATACAGGCAGATGTGAACTGCCCAGTATGGGTGCTGTAAACCAAACTTGGGTCTTTGGAAAGAGTGGTAAGCTCTCTTCCCCCACTGCACCCCCTCTCCAGGTACCCCGCCCATATATTCTGAATGGCCCTGTTCTTCTGTGGATAGAATCAAGAACTCTTTATAATTATTTGAGTCAAGAGTCCTGAATCAGATTGACATTAAAAATCAAAGATTTTGACCTGGCTGCAGGTACTCAATGCCCAGCCCTTATGAACAAAGGGGTTGGTAAATGTTGAATTCAGACCCAAAAGACTGATAGAAAATCACTGAGCAAGTGGTCTGCCCAGTGTGACTCAAATGACAGATGCCGTACAGACTTACATGTATCTTCCAGGGCACTGAGGCTAGTGGAATCCTCTCTGGCCAGAGTGTTTCATCCCCTGCACAGCCACACCCATAGACTCCACATGTTATGTGATTTGAATAAGGGAAGAGCTTGCTCAGGTACAGGAGAAGCCTGACGAGCCAGATCTCCAGTGGTCCTACTGTCTCCTCTGGCACAGGTGCTGAGAGAGACCTCAGTCTGGTCTGAGGTGGTCCCTCTCCTGCTTCATCTACTCCTGAAAAGAGCTGTCCCCTCCAAGGCACACCTGAGGAGCAGAGAACATTGCCTGATGAGCAGAGGATTCCAGCAGGCAGTGAGTACAGCCCAAGCCACAGAAACCTGAGGGAGTGGGGAGGAAGCAGCCAGCACTCACCTGCACATCTGCAGTACATAGTGCATTTGTTCACTGCATTTGTCGAGCAAGAGAAGCCAGATTTCATAGGATGTACCGTGGAAACTTAGTAATCAGGCAGCCTCCTGGGCTGAGGATGCAAGACACTGTCCGTCTTTCTTCCTGCTCCTGACTGTACCCTTAGCCAAGGGCAGTGTGGGTGGCCAAAGTGATGGGGGCCCTCGCATGGATGGAGCTCAACTTTTCTTGGTTTAGATTTGCTAAAGCTGAATTTTTGAGATGAGGAAAAACATCCTCCAGGAGAAAACAGAGGGGCCATGTGTGTGGTGTGGAAAGAGTTAGGATGCCCTTGGTCCTTGTTGGCAAAAGAAATGATGAAGAAATCTTTGGCTGGGAGCAGATCATGGGCTGTGGGTATCAGTCCATGGAGAAGTTGCCCTAAGACAACCCAATGTTTCCAATGAGAAGAAATGTCAAAGAGGAGGCCTGTCTGCCCTGTGTTCAGGTGTATGCTCATGAAAAGTGCCTAGAAAAACAGTTGTAGGGGCCTAGGTATGGTGGTGCACACCTGTAATCCAACACTTAAGGAGGGGAGATCAATGAGTCTGAGGTTAGCTTGGGCTATGTTGTAAGGCCTTTACTTAACAAACGAACAAAAAAAGAAAGAAAAAATCTATAATGATACACAGGCCTTATTAGATGTAATTTCTGGGTGATTTTATGTTTTAGCCTTGCCAATCTGACTTTTCTAAATTTCTATAATATACATGGAATGCTTTTATGACAGTGGTATTTTCTTTAAATAAAAACAACTTGGGCATACTAGCAATGAATATCTGAAATCCTAGCACTTGGGAAGCAGAGGCAAAAGGATTACTTCAAGTTGGGGGCATACATGGTATTTTCAAGGCTATCCTGGGCTATGCAGTGTAACTGTCACAAAAAATGAGGGAAAAAGGGAAAAGAGGAGGAAGGAAGGAAAGAAGGAAGGGAGGAAGGGAAGAAAGGGAAGAAAGGGGGAGGAAAAGGGAGGGAGGGAAGGAAGAAAAGAGTGCATCTCAACACATCTTTATGAATCCCATCTCTATGAACAACAAATTCACACCAACAAAATAAAAGGCCATGTAGGTGATTCTCAGCTAAGCCTAAGTCTGAGAAGCAATAGCTGAAATTTCCCTTGGCAACAGACTCCATGGAGATAAACTTGGCCTTGAGGAGCTGTCCAGGAGATGAAGGAGCAAGGGACAGGGCTCCTAGCTCAAAGGCCACAGTTACCATTTGCTATTATGATGTCAGAGCACGATCCTACCTCAACATCATATGCTCCCTTGGGGTAGTGAAAACTTTCCCCACAGCCCTTCTCAAGGGAAAACAAAGTCTATTTCTTACAGCAAGAGACACAGGTGTCACTGAGTTATCTGCTGCCACAGTCCCTGGCCTTGACTGGCTAGGCCTCTGCATCTCAGAGCGTATGTTCCAGGACCTGCAAGGCTTTGTCAAGTGAGCCTCAGAGCTGAACACTGTCTGCTCTATGGTCCTGCTGCCCCAAGCATCTGCCCCTCCTGTGTCCTTCCCAAGATGCATGGAGGGACCAAAGCAGGAGTGCTTCTGAGTTGCTCAGTTTCAGATCTAGCTTTGAAGACTTTCTGGAAGATTCCATTTCTAGATCCCCTACTCAGTCACATGGGACTGGCTGTAGGAGTGATAATTTAAGGAAAGCATGGATTTTTCTGGGGAAATCTCAAGCATACCTAAACCTTTTAACAGCCCCAACTTCAGACCAAGGCCAGAGGCTCATCTAACCAGGGGCTTTTCTTATGGAACAAACAAATGGCGTGGACCCTGCTACTCAGAGTGTCAGAGAAAGAACCCTAGGCCCGATGTCAGATACCCCATATGCACCCACATGCAGAAGGCGCTATTTTGGTAGATTTATGACCTGACTAAAACTTTTCTCAGTCCAGTGACCCAGGACACCTTTAGCTCTCAAGCATAGCTCTCTGGGTGGGAAAATGCAAAGAATACAGAATTCCAAGCAGCACCTCTTAAAGGCTTCAGTTCATTAGTGCTTGAGTGGGATCAGGGAACCTGTGTTAGAGAACACACACAGACACACGCACACACGCTGCTCAACACTGTAAGCCTCTATGAACACTCAACTTATGTGAAAATGAACTCAAGCCCTTACTGTGACATACTATGTGTACTCTAAGCCCACAGGACCTAAAGGGAGAAGTGCTGGGGGTTCTCGCAGGGGTAGGTGTGTATCATGAGATGGTTTCAATTGTAACTCTTCATCAGTGGTCTCCTCTGTCCACTCGCTGAGCCATCCACAAGGCAGGGCATCATCAGCCATGTGCGCTGGGTGCTCACGCTGAGCTAGAGTTCTGGCCAGGTGCCAGAGAAACACATCACAGTGCCTCAGACAGACGATTCCCCAGCTCTTAGCCAGACCATCCACATGTTCATGCCTGTTTGAGTTCTCAGTTTACTAAGAGAGAGGCTTGTTAAGAGAGAGGCTTGTTCTGTTCGTTTATTTTAGATTTTTCACTAACCAGCGTGACACTCAGCAGTAGGATAATTCCTCTTCTAGATCTAAATCAATAAAATGCACCCATGAGCTAATATTCATTATGAGCTCCTCTGAGACCCCAAACCTTCTAGAATTACAGTGACGTGGAGAACAGTCAAAGCCAGGATCCAGCAGAGATTAGTCACAGGCAGTGAGCTCTCAGTGCAAGCTTTCCAGGCCACATCTCTCATGTCCTGGGGGCTGAGGACCAACGGCAGCACAGCTGAGTGGAGCAACACTCCACCTTCACCCACACGAAGATACTTGATTGGAAAGGTTTCTGGGGTAGATGCTGTAGACTGGCTGTTCTGACACCCATTTCTGACCACTGTCCCTCCTCCCAAGATGATTGCCATTCAACTTTCCCATGCTCTCTCCCAACTAGAGGTGGGTATGTATCATGTGAAATGTCCCTAAGTTTAAACAGCTGGTCCCCAGCGGGTGGCACTGTTTTGGGGGATTGTGGAACCTACAGGAGGTGGGATTTAGATGGAGGAAGTGGATCACTGGGGAGTAGACCTGGAGATTTATATCCTGACCCAGATTCCTGTCTTTTCTCTGCTTCCAGTTGTATCCAGATGCAAACAGCAGACTCTCATGCCCCCTGCCACTGCCATGAGGTGTTCCTGCCACCAAGCCTTCTCTGCCACGATGGGCTGTGCCCCCTTAAACCAGGAAGCACAGCAGACAGCAGACTGCTTACTGCTTCTTAGACATTTGGTAGCTGTGATTAAAGATAATGTACAGTGAAGATCTGGCCATGGAGCCGGAGGGACAGAAATCATTCTTGAGGGAGTCCTTTGCTTTCAAGATGCAAAAAAATAGATGGAGTAGGCATTACTTACTCTTATCTCTATTGTGGATGCAGCTGTGATGACTAGAGTTGACTCAACTATCTTGACATCTTGAGGAAAAGGCTAAAATAATTACATTGAATCTAGCTCTGACATTTTAAGTTTGAATCAACTTCAACAGCCACAAAAATAACTTCCAAATACTTGAAGACATCAAGGTTGAGTTTCAATCACCTGTTTCCCAACAACCCTAAAATGTACAACTCTTCATAAAATTAGATAATGCTACAAAATCTGACCTGGAAGGAAGTGTCTACCCAGAGCAAGGATGTCACATTTCCTTGTAGCTTGGAGTCCTCAGTGGAGGGCTAGAGAAGATGGAGTTGGGCAGTTTCCTTGCATTCTCTACACCCCTGCAGTCTACTTGCGGTCATGGGACTAGCTCTGGCCAAAATGAGAATAGATGTGCCCTGTTTCAGACCTGGGATGACTGAAGTGAAAACTCATTGCTGGGACCCTGGGGAAGTGGGGATGGCTCAGTCAGCCAAGGGCTTGCAGTGCATGAGGGCCTGAGTTTGGACCCCAGCACCCATGTGAAAAAAAGTGGGGCATTGCAGTATGGCCTTGTAGGTGAAGACGGAGATGGGATAAGCCCTGGGGCTCCCTGGCCCACCTGTCTAGCTAAATGGATGAGCTCCAGGTACAACTGGAGACCTTAGCTCAAAAAGTAAGGTGGAAGGTAGCTGAGGATGATAACTGATGTCAACATCTGTCCTACACACACACACACACAAACACACACACACACACACACACACACACTAAAAGGGCCCAACATCACCCGATCCCTCTTCCAATTCTGTAAGTGTGCATGAAGAGCACACGCCCTAGAGGTCAAGAAGGCGGAGGACAGCCCTCTGTGCACAGTTATCACAGTGCCACACTGCTTCCTTTTCAGAGGTTTTATTAAGCATAGCTGATTTCTCCCTGAAGGTGGCTGAGCTACCTTGCTGGTAGCAATTTTGCGAAAGAAGGAGCTGTAATCTGGAAGTTATTACAACAGGCACCCAATCCATCACTGGGGTTATTCTGCTTTGGAATCCAAATCACAGGATGTCTCATCTGCCTAATGAGGTGGACGGTTTTCCGAATTAACTTGAAGATGTTACTCGGTTGCAAAATTCAGCACTACTTAATGGAAACAATGTTCCCCTCTAATTTCCACTAATACTTCCAGCTGCTGCCTGGAAATTTTCGTCTTTGGGTCCCATATCTGCATATAGTGAAATGTTTGCAAAATATATGTATACTTGTCTGAATGCTAACGGACGCAATTTCATGACCCATTACGCTTCCCACACAAATGAGGAGAGTTGGGGCTGCCTGGACTGCGAGACGGCTGGTGTCTGCCAGCTGCCCAGGTTTGATCATCAACCAGACGCACTCAATGGAGATAAAAATACACATAGATGCCTGGAAATACTTACTGAACATATACTATGTGCCAGGCAATTTCCTAAAAGTTGAAAGCACCATGTAAATAAGAGTTCCCAGTTCAAGTGCCTTGCAGATAGTAGATGTAAATACCTGGAGATTATTGCTTCAGTTATGCCATTCTGCCTCCCACTGACCTCCTTAGCAGATGCCCTGACCTCCTTGCCAACCTGCTAGCTGAAACATGTGGCAGAGGGTGGTTCTGCCTCCACCTCAGCTCCTCTGGTTCCCTGGCAACCTTACCAAAGGCTGACCGGAAATATCCCACCTCCCCAGTGCCTGGCTTACAGTCCCTTACCCAGCCCTATGAGTTCCCCAGTGTGTAAGTTTGGAGAATGGCCCTAGTTCCTACTGGAGCCTGCCCCCATCAGTAGCACTGCTCCTGAGTAAACTTCGCTGCTGCTGCTGTTGATCCTCTGAACTCCAGCAGCTAGTCACATTACAATCACAGACAAGAGCAGAGAGAAATGAATACACCCAGGATGCCTGCTTTCTGGCTGCTTCCATTCAGCTGGCTCTCTTCACTCTTGGGCAGTCCAGGGCTGAGTCCATGAAATGGCACTTTACATGGTGAGCTGGGCCTTCTCGCCTCAATTAGCAATGCAGACAGTCCATGTCCACAGCCCCACCTGATCCAGACAACACCTCACTGAAACTCTTTTAAGTGATTGCAATTGTGCCAAGTTGACAGTTAAAACTAACCAGGACACCCCCCAAGAGGACACCAACATGGCTCTCCCAGGGTTTGGCTGGCTAGCTTCTTGCCCCCAGACAGGACGGGACCAGAACAGCAGAACAGAAGGCTCTTTTTACCCAGAGGAAGCTCAAGGAGGAGTGAAGACAGGAAGTGAGTGCAGGTATATGACACCAAGTGCCATCTGTACAATCCGAGACTCCCAACATCAGCTCTCCAGATTCCAGGTGTGGAACCCCTGGGTGGCATCTTGTTTACTGTAGGATGGTTGGCGTGATCCTTGCTTTGGAGTTCCAGATACCAATGTTACTTTCAGTAAGCTGAGACAAGAAAACATGTCTCCAGAGGTTACCAAATGTGTCCCAACTGAGGCAGGTGGGGTGGGGTGTGTGTGTGTGTGTGTCAAAGAATGCCAGGTGACAAACACTAGTGTCACAGTGTGGAACTATGGGCTAGAGTTTCAATGAGCCATGGCTGAGCCATCGCTGGATACATGTCCAACCAGATTGGATAAGGACATGGGGGCAATGCTGGTATCATGATGTATAGGTCATCATAAGGGCCACCTGTGACAGGACCCCTCTATGGGAACCACACAATGGAGTGTTGGGGGATGTGGAGGGTATCTCCTAGGTCTTAAAAGACATAGAATATGTGGGACCAATGTGTACGGCTGAGGATCTGTGTAACGGCCTATGTGAGTTCTTGAAACCTTTTTGGGAAGTTTTCAGGAAGCAGAGGAAGATTCTGCAAGGTTGACCAGTTGAGTAGAGCCTTGGTGGTTGTAGGGTTGCAATGATGTAGGTTCAGAGTTAAATTGTCTTTGGCTATCTTAGATGAAAAAGGCATTTAACACGTGTCTGGATTGATGACTTTCCTTGTTCTGTCATTATAGGAACATCATAAAACCGGTACCATACAGAAACGTGGACTTTGGCATAACCTGAATCTGTGATCTTGAGCTATGAAAATTCTTATTTGGTTCCACAATCAACCAACTCTTATTTCCTTTGAGGTGAGTATAGTGTTTTTTTTTTTTTATGCTAACAGAAATAATCTCAGAATAAAGTAGGTTTATGATTTTCCCCGACTAACTTAAGCCCGGGAGGGAGCACAGCTTCATAAGCTGATTGAAGGCACACTGGAAAGGACAGCCACAGGAGGATGCTTCTGTCTCTCTGTTGGGTAGCATGAAGAGTGCTTTATCCCTGTGGGTCCGTTTCATCTCAGGCCATCCCTGCAGTGGGCGAAGTACCGTTCTTCCACCATGGGCAAGGGCGGGGATGTTCTGAGCAAACAGAATTTAGCACAGCTATATAATAGGTCACTGTCAGGCCTGGGGCTGAAACCCATTCAAGTTGGACCACAGGGCTCTGCTTGTCAGGCCGCAGAAGAGACAAAGTTTAGTTATTCCTGTGCCTGTGGAAGTTCTGACGAAGTAGGAACAGGGCGAGTGAGTGAATGAATGCACAGGCAGAGAGGGACAGCAGGAGGCACCCGCATCCGAATCCAAAAGATCTTATCATCGCGAATTCATGCATACGAAACTCCTCATTAGATATACATATCTCCTCTGCAAAAGCTAAAGCCGGCCAGGCAGTGACTGTGTTCAATGAGTAAGTAGCCTGGATCCAGTAAGGGGAGGTATTCTACTGCCTGCTGGCTGATTGTTGATTCTTAATTCTAAACATGCTCATTTTTCTCTTGTGGAGGTGCCTGGCTTGGATAGATGGTTGGGAGACCTGAGTGAGCTTTCTTTTGGAGTTACAGAGGTGATACAAGACGAACTGATGGGAATGGTGGCTGCTGCTTGCTGATGGGAGAAAATGGTAGTGGTAGGTCAAGATCTTACCATTCAATGCAGTCAAGACTGGAGATTCCAAGGAATGACATAGCAGGGTCCTAAGGGGGCTGGCTGGTGTGACCTCGCCTCTAAAGCTCATAAGGGTGGAGGCAGACAGCATCTTTATTGGGAGTCACTCTCCCTACAGTTAGCAAAGTTTAGAACCTTACAAGACAGGGCAGTTGGATGTCAGCAGAGGCAGGTGAGGGGAAGTTAAGCTGGTGCCTGCTGGGAAACTGCCAAGGCCAGGGAGATGGCTGGAGCTGCTAGCAAATGGGAAAGGTGAAACTCAGAAGTCAGAGGAGGAGGAGGCTTATGCTGAAGGGAAGAGTGAAAATTCCCTACCCCCACCGTGGGTGCGAGTGCATTCGTGTGTGTGTGTGTGTGTGTGTGTGTGTGTGTGTGTGTGTGTGTGTGTAGTACATATGTGTGTGGTGTTGTGTATCTGGTGCATCTGTGTGTATGAGTGTGGTTATGTGTTTATGTGGTTATGTATGTATGTATGCATGAGCAACCCCAGCCACTGATTCCTCCTTCTGTTTTAACACAGTTTCTCTTGTTCACTGCTGTGTGTGCCCAGCTAGCTGGCTCATGAACTTCTCTGGTTTTCACCTAGAGATTCTCTGATTTTCATCTTCCTTCTCACCACAGGACCACTGGAATTATGGTTGTGGCCCACCATGCCCAGTTTTACGTGGGTTCTGAGGTTCCAAACTCAGGTCCTCATGCTTGTGCAACAAGTGCTTTTATGCACTGTGTCATCTCTTCAGCCCCACCCAAACTAGATATTTTTAGTGGTCATGAGCACAGATATTTAACTCTAGAGTTGAGGGCAAGGGCACCTATCTCTGAGAATGGAGAGGGGTAGGTAAGGTGAGCACAGTTCTGGGGCACAGGGCTATTGGGTAATATATACTAGTGAGATATTCCATTGCAGCTATGTGGTCCCATGATTCATTCTGGCCATTGAGAGCTAAGCTGAGATTCTCTGGGGAAGGGAAGGTGCTTCTGGTCTAGCACACAGCTTGGGACATCTAGGCACATCCAGGCTATTTCCTTCTAGTAGTTTCCAAGCACTAGTCTCAGTGCTCATAACTGAGTTGGTATCATTTCTTCTGAGTAAGGTCTTGTGATATAGCCTAGACTGACCTCAAACTCATGATCCTCCTGCCTCAGTTTCTAGATTGTTGGCATTTTATGTGTGTACTAACATGCCCAGTTCTTGTTTGTTTCTTGAAGCCTGTTGACAAGAATGTGGTGTTCCCACAGCCCATTCTAACCTCGAGGATGGAATCACGTGCTAAAGATGGCAGCACCAGTGCCTGAGTGATGGTTGGCTTCCATACCCCACTCTCTAGCTGTCTTTCATGTGAGAAAAAAAAAACTAAGCAAAAAAAAAAAAAAAAACCTTCCTGCTGTAAATTGTAGTTTTTGACTTCCTGTGGTAGAGCCCAATCCTAAATTAGACAGAGCAACAGGAATCTCAGATATAACTACCATGTGCCATCCCCAGGAAAGAAAAGAGAAAAAAAGAAAGAAAAAGCTGGAGTCAGAAAAGAAAAAATGGATCCCACACTAACCAGGGAGGGTTAACTTCCTCCTTCTTTTTATTTATTTATTTAGGATCTTAAGTAAACACAGAAAAGCACAAAGAACAATAACAGAAATCCTGTACTGGCAATCTGGAGTCCCAACTGTTCACACTTTGTTACATTTGCTTTGTCTTCATTTTATTAAAAGAACTAAAACGTTACACATCAGGCTCAAGTCCTTTTGAGCACCGTCAATGCCAGTCTCTTCCTTTTGACCTTCACCACCAACACTACAGACTCTTGAGAGTATCTTCCCATCATGCACGGTTGCTGGGAATACCATGGGTTCAAAGAATGTTATTATATGTTGTTACTTTAAAATTTTAAATTATTATTATTAATAATAATTATTTTATATGTGTGAGTGGAACTTCAGGGATAGGTAGTTGTGGGCCTCTTGATGTGGGTGCTGGGGACTGAACTCGTCCTCTGGAAGGGCAGCAAGCACTTTTAACTACTGAGCCATCTCTCCAGGCCCTATTATTACTGCAAAAATAAATGGTGTCTGGTGTGGTTTGGACACTAAATGTCCCCATAAGCTCCTGTAGAACAGTTGAACTCCAGGTGGAAGGCTTTGGAACTTTTAGGAGATGGAACTTCTGTGGAGGAAGTAGTCACAGGGCAGGGGAAGGGGAAGCTTGAGGCTTGACAGCCTGACCCCTCTTCCTGTCTGCTCTCTGCTTCCTGCCGGTAGATTCAATAAAGCCAGCTGCCACATATCCCTATCTCCATGCCCTCTCCCCACGATGGAACCTGTCTCTTCTTAAACAAGCAGCCAAAAGAATCTTTGCCTTCCTTGAGTTGCTTCTTGTCAGGCATTTGGTCTCAAGGATGAGAAACGTGACATAACATCACATGGAATGTGCTATAACTTGGTGTTTTTGTTTGTGAGCTCTGGCTTTATTGCCCGTACGTGTATATAAACGTAGATGTGTTCGTATGACTATCAGTGCTCTCCCTATGAAGTGCTTCTATAAACTGCGAGGATCGATGTATAAATAAAATATCTGCCTCGTTCCTTTGAATAACGGCTTAATGTTTGCATTTTTGAATGTTATTAGCTATTCCGCTACCGAGGCACATTTAGGTCATTTCCATCTAGTATTTTCTAAGCACCACAGCAATGAACAGCCTCAAGTCTTTATGTGCACAACCAAGTGGGTGTCCAATTTTCTGGGAGAGGTCTTGCTACGTAGCCTCAAACTCATGATCCTCCTGCCTCAGTTTCTAGACTGTGTGTATCCTAACATGGCCAGCTCTTGTTTATTGCATGAAGCCTGTTGACAAGACTGATCATGGAGGAAAGGGGAAATGTGTTGTGGGTATTACAGAGGGGTATTTGTTCTCGGGAGCCTGCTGCATATCCAATGGGGAAACACAGGCTGGGTAAATGAACTCTCAGATGTGTTTCTAACTGGCTGATCAACGGCAGTCCTGGATAACCAGTTCCTAGGCTGAGACATTTTCTGGCCTAACAGACC